>NW_026136710.1:1892948-2060448 GCF_905237075.1 Dicentrarchus labrax | reverse complement strand
TAACGTACAGGGTTCATTAAGTTTGGAAAATGCTTTATTTAAGGTTCATATTCCTTTAAATATACTTTATCTGATCTTCATCTACAGCAGAGCCTGTGGGCCTCACTCATGTAAACCAAAACGTTTCCCGGTGTGTTCAGTGGTCATTTATAGCTGGATCAGTCCTCTGTTGATCCCTGAATCTGGAAATTAGCAAGGGTTAAATAATAACGAAAACAAAGTAAATGTGAACAGCTGGTAAATGAAATACAGGGACAATGTACAGTGACAGCTGTGGGTATTACACGTGACGATAAAGCCTGTGGTTTGTAGCTGTACAGACCCTGGAAGTATAACTCCAGTTGCTGTTACTCTGCCGTAGGACCTGGGGACCATCGGACCCTCGTACGACGCACAGAAACAGACCACAGCTGCTCCCACTGCTGGGGGGCTCAACGGTAAGAAAATAAAACACTGAAGAACAGCCTCACTTGTTACACAGATAACAGATTAAGTTGCACCATTTGACATTCTGTATCAACAAAGGCCAAGAGGGGAAATGTTTCACCCCCCCACTCCCCAGAACGGAGAGTGAGAGCATGTTGAATGTGATGACCATGGCCGTTTTGTGCATTGTGTTCCAGGTGGATCTGCTTTCTCAGGTGAATATGGTGTATTTTGGCATCTGGAGCTGATCAGTGTGTTTTTTTTCTGTGTCTTGTTAACCCCCTGGATAGAAGTTGGCCCTGAGGTTCCAATCAGACTTCAGTTTGCCCCCCCGCCCCCCCTCAGCTCAGACCAAAGTCGAGCCAAACTCATCCTCAATAAGCATCTTGTGGGCAACTTCATCCATGTCCAGTTGTAACCTCCCTGTCTGCTCTCTGCATCTGTTTGGTGCCCTCCCCCCCTCTCCCCTCCTCCCAAAAGCTTTGCCCCCTTTTTAATCGGTGAACATATCTTCCTCGTCTCTGGCTTGCTGCTAACGGGCTCTGAAATCCCTGAAAATGTGCTCACTGAAATGACTCTCTGCCCTCCGTACCGTATGTGAGAGCAGAGTGACATTTTGGATTTGCCATTGGCTTTCATCCAATGCTAATTAGCCTCCTCCTCTTTCTTCCTTCTCCTCCTTTTAGTAGTTTCTGGGTCGGACCATTAGCCACATTAATCCAGCTTAAATTATTATCATTAATAATAATAATAAATGTCTCCTGAGACTTCAGTGTGTTGCAGTTTGTAGTTGATAATGATGGTGGTGTTTTTGAAGGATTTAAATGGTGTTAATGTGTTGACTTAAAGCTGCTGTATACGACTTTCAGACCAGATATCGCACTAGAGCAGTGGTTCCCAACCTTTTCTATCATTGACTAGACTGACGACCCCTGATTAAATTACACATTTAATGGATATTTCATATTATATTCCGTGTATAACAATAACAGTAGAGAACAACTGATGAACTGTAAACACAATAACTGCAGGAAGTTTGTTTAAACTTAGCAGTTTGGATGAATTTTGAGCCGATTATTTCCTGTTAATATTGAGTAAAAGTGAGTCTGCATTGTATATTTTTTATTTTTTAACAATCATACAGACTTAATAGGCTTCTTTTTTGACAAATTCAGTGTTTTATTCAGTGACACTTGTTCTATTGGCGCCTTGGTTGTTATAACTGCATATTTTTTTTAATGTAGGGTGAAGAGAAATAGGCCTACTGTGTATATTTTAAACGTGGGACCATGGGACCCCTCATGAAGCTTTAGTGACCCATTGTGGGTACCCGACCCTCAGGTTGAGAACCACTGCACTAGAGGTGTCAGACCACAACAAATGAGCGAGCGCTGCAGCTCACCAGACTCCATTGACAGAAACACTAATTTTACCTCCCTGATGATGAAACACTTTGTTAGTGTTTCCAGCAATCACCAACTCTGGTTTGATCAAAATAAACATGTAATTCTGCCACGTAACGTTAACTAATCCTTGGGAATGCACCCGTCAAAGTGCGTCCACTAAGAGTGTTTCTGCTACTGACAGACTCAGGTTGTTATTGTCAGTGTCTGACAGCATTATGGAAAGGATCCCTACAGAGATAGACCTTTAGTTTAACCACAAACAGCCGTAATATCACTATCACTCTCCACCAGACTCCAGAGACAAAAACACTCATTTGACCTCACAGATCTTTGTAATAATAAGTATGAATGAATAACTGCATTATTTATATATATATATATATATACATCTGGCTCCCTAAAGTTAGTGTTTCTTTACAATGTGGGTCACGCTGAAGAGGTTTTATAAGAGGCTGATAGTGTTTGGAAAACGCCATGCCAACTAATTCCTGCCTTTTCGTGCCTGCTGTTTCCCCGTGTACACCAAACACCTAATAACCTGCTTTCACTTTGTGTGTGTGTGTGTGTGTGTGTGTGTGTGTGTGTGTGTGTGTGTGTGTGTGTGTGTGTGTGTGTGTGTGTGTGTGTGTGTGTGTGTGTGTGTGTGTGTGTGTGTGTGTGTGTGTGTGTGTGTGTGTGTGTGTGTGTGTGTGTGTGTGTGTGTGTGTGAGTGAGTGAGAGAGAGAGAGACTGACTTTATGTTCTGGTGTATAAACTGTCTTGTGCTTCTGAAGGTGCTTTGGCCCCTGGCCCGGGAAAAGGACGAGGGGCCAAACGTAAACAACAGCAGCAACAGGAGGGCGCTGCTGCAGGAGCCACCAAGAGAACCCGAAGGTACACGTACACACACACACACACACACACACACACACAGCTCTGTTGAGTAACTTAAATCACCAACCTCTTCCTCCCTCCTCGCAGCGACCCCCTGTTCTCGGCCCAGCGCCTGCCCCCTCACGGTTACCCACTAGAGCACCCCTTTAATAAAGACGGGTACCGTTACATCCTGGCAGAACCCGACCCTCATGCTCCAGACCCGGAGAAACTCGAACTGGACTGCTGGGCCGGCAAACCCATACCTGGAGATCTGTACAGGGCCTGTCTGTACGAGAGGGTGCTGCTGGCCTTACATGACAGAGGTACTCAGAAGGGACAACCCTTTCTCTTTAGACATTCGTACGATGTGTGTGAGACTCATGTATGTCCCCGTTGCAGCGCCTCAGCTGAAGATCTCTGACGACCGTCTGACGGTGACCGGGGAGAAGGGCTACTCCATGGTGCGAGCCTCGCATGGTGTACGGAAGGGCGCCTGGTACTTTGAGGTTACTGTTGAAGACATGCCTTCAGAGACTGCGGCCCGGCTCGGCTGGTCCCAACCGCTCGGTCAGTAGAGACTTTGTGACGGTCCACCTAATTCAGGAGGGTATTTTTAAATTAGAATAATTCTTGAAGTGTTAAAACATTTTCCCCTTTTCATACTTCAGGCAACCTGCAGGCCCCTCTCGGCTACGACAAGTTCAGCTACTCGTGGCGCAGCAAGAAGGGCACGAAGTTTCACCAGTCGATAGGAAAGCATTATTCCTCGGGCTACGGCCAGGGAGACACGCTGGGCTTCTTCATAGAGCTGCCCGACACCACAGAGACCTCCAAGGCTTTGCCTGATACGTATAAGGACAAGGTAACACCTAAGACACAATGAGGACTACGCTGACTGAGCACACATCCTTATTCTGTCTTAAAATGTCAAAAGATAAAATAAAGGAAATTAAGGTCATAAATAGTAATAATTATCCTACTAATTCATGTCATAATAGCTGCTGTGAAAAAGGTCTGTTGTCTCTTTTTTCATTACATATTTAGACATCTTTTGGGTCTCACATTATATTTCTTGAGGTCCTAAAACACACTGAATCTGACCGTCCTGACATCTGACGTCTGTTCTCTTTTCAGGCACTAATCAAGTTCAAGAGCTACCTGTACTTCGAGGAGAAGGACTATGTAGACAAAGCGGAGAAGAGCCTCAAGTCGATGACCCCCAGCAGGGTGAGAAAAGCTCTCTGAAATAATCCAGCCATGGATGTCCCTGTTTCCCCCCCGTTAACTCGTGGGTGCTGTCTTTCAGATGATATTCTTTAAGAACGGAGTGAGCCAAGGCGTTGCCTTTGAGAACCTGTTTGAAGGCCTCTATTTCCCCGCCATCTCACTCTACAAGAGCTGCACGGTCAGTTACACGGGTTCATGTTCGGGATTCTTTTGCTTTCTTAGGTTGTTTTTTTTTTTTTTTAAACTGAACTTGACCGTCTCTTTGTTCAGGTGTCCGTCAATTTCGGTCCACATTTCAAACACCCTCCGAAGGACCTCAAGTACCAGCCGGTGAGAGCTCCTGTAACGAGTTGATCTTACAAACACTAACGTCTTCTGAGCTGTTGTTTATCACTCCTCTGCTCTGTGTGTGTTTTCCTTCTCAGATGAGTGACATGGGCTGGGGAGCTGTGATCGAACACACGTTGGCCGACATGCTGTACCACGTGGAGACGGACGTGGACGGGCGACGCAGCCCTCCCTGGGAGGGTTGAAGGCGGCTTTGAATCCAGCACGCACACACCTCCAGTGAAACCATCGCTCCACCCTCAGAGCGTAAAATGAAAGCACCACTCACGGCTGTAACCTGATTGAAACTTTAAATTTGTCGTAAAAATGAAACGAAATCCACTTCTTTTTGGTGCTCTGCTTTAAAATATTTATATTTTGAAGTTAGTGTTACGCTGTATCCTGGGTATCCTGTTGAACCTGTGGGGCATATCGTTGCAGATAAACGGACCCACTTCAACACGTCACTCAGTCTGTAGACAAGAGTCCATCTGAGGTCTTTAGTGTATTCAGTCTTTTTGCTAATTTTATTTGTTTTACAATGTGTGTCAGTTATTTACTGTTTTATACTCTGAGTTAAATAAAAAAATTCTACATGTACAAAGGTTGAACTCTTTCATGAAACAAACAAAGATCCATTCAGATGCATTTGACATTAAACGTGTGGTATGCAAATATGTGCCGTTATGGGGTCTCTTACATAAGAACAGTAACGAGATGTAGATTGACGACGTTGTGAAGTAGCATGGGATCATGGGAGTTGTTTTCATTGTTAAACACTGCTGCTGGCAATCAACCCGACGTGACTCAGCAACGAGGTAAAGTTTAGTTCGCATTACGTTTAGTCCCGTTCGTCTCGACTCTGACGTATTCTGTATTTACTTGGAAGTTCTAGTAACTCGGAGGGTCGTAGGAAACGCAGCGTTACCTGAATAAAATGACAGATATCTCTGAGTTTGAACATTGTTGGAGACAGTTGGGATAATGGAAGAACTCAATTACATGTAGAACATAGAGCTAGAGTTTATAGACATTTTAACCCAATTGCTCCCGACCTGTTTGGTTTGTGAGTCTTTAAAATATATGTTTTTGCTTCATGGACTAGTGATTATTTTCATAATATTAATAAGAGGTTCCAGACTAAGTTGCATTTGTGAATTAGTCTGGTGATGTCAAGTTCATATTTTATTAAAAAAAAGTACACTTCATTTAATCTGGGTAAAAACTCATTAAACTTTCAGCTTAACCAATGAAATTGGTGCAATTAAACGTAATGTTTTTGAGTAGTTTCATGCTATTTACATCAAAATTCAAGTACCTAACAGAAAGCTATCAACATACTGGGTTCAAAAATGGATGGAAGAAAATGTCGGTGCATGAAACAGTAAAATACATAAAGAAGCAAGTGCTAATAAAGGGCGGCTAGGAGATCAATACAAATACAAATAAACACATGCTATGCTGGGATCTCCAGTGACGAACAGATCTGCCTCCTTTGTAGTTGTGGGTTGTTTCAGTGTCTTTAAAGCTTTGTGCTGCCAGCGGCCTCAGAGGGCGGTGCTGAGCAGCTCTGACGACGAGTAGTTCTCGTCGGACACCAAACTCAGCTTGCTTTCGTCCGGGTGCTGTCAGAGGAAAGAGAGGACAGGAATACTCAGCCTTCACATAAACTAACACACACACACACACACACTGAGAAACTGGTCTCACATGTCTGCGGAAGATTCGGTCCAACAGGCTGCGTCTGGGGCTCTCGGGGGTCTGGGACCTGTCGAGGTCTGGAGATCGAGATCCCTCAGGGCCAAATACATTCAGCTCCCTGAAACATCCTGTCTCTATCACCTACAGAGGAAGAGGAGGAGGAGGAGGAGGGGAGAGGAGGTTTGTGTTGGTATTGAACTCGTCTACAAATCAGTGTGGTTACTGTGTGTAATATTTTGCTGCATTCTGGTGACTTTATTCACCAATTTGTGCTTTTTATGGATCAAATTCAAAGTCCTCTGCAACTCTCAACATGAATGTACAGCAAATACAGTTGCATCAATTATAGAAAGGATTAAAAGACGTCAGAATAACTCCACTGTGTCCTCTGCCCTGGCACTGATTGGACGTGGTAGTCCCCAGCTAAACTCTGCTTCAGGTCAGACAGTCCACATAGGGGACAGGAAATACTCCGTGGTACAGTCGGCTTTGTACTCATTCCCACTGACAGGACTCATTCAGATTTTTTATTCAGACTTTATTCAGACAGACTTTCTTTTTACCGGTGGACCTGAGCTGTAGTTATTGGCCTACATTTAAAAAACGGTGCACCTGGGAGAAAAGTTAGCTCAGTGGGTAGAGTTGGCGACCCATGTACCAAGGCTGAGTCCTTGCAGCAGCGGCCCAGGGTTCGAATCCGACCTGTGGCCCTTTGCTGCATGCCATCCCCTCTCTCTGCCCCCCTTTCCTGTCTATCTTCAGCTGTCACTATCGTAAAGGCAATAAAAACTTTTTAAAAAAAAAACCCTACATACCTCGTTCTGCCAGTTGATGGGAACGCTGCCTGTGTTGAACTGAGAGTAGAAGTTGTTGTCGATGTGGTCCAGAGTGACCCCCTTCACCGAAGAGAACTCTTCGATGTCCTGCACGTCGCTGCAGTACACCTGTCTGGGCTGTAGGGACAGAAATCACACCTCCACCTTTACTAAGGGCACAGTGCTGGAAAGTAACTGAGTACATTTACTCAAGTTCTGTATTTAGGTACAGTTATTAAGGTTCTTGTACCTGAGTATTTTTGTTTTCTGCTACTCTTTACTTTCCAGATTCAGATTATCAATTCTAAATATAATCGACTAATAAATTATGATTTATTATTACTAATTTATAATAATTTGCTTTACTGGAAGACAACTGAGTGAAAGATGATGCATTTAAGTGACTTCATTCAGATTAATTCTGTTTCATTTTAAATAAGTTTGGAGAACTGCTGCATATGAGTTTAACTTCGATTAACTGAATAGAATTAATACAATTAATGTGTTTACTGAAGTTACTGTAACGAGAAATACTTTAGTCAAATCAAACATCTTTCATGCTTAAACTGTTTGAGTTTGATCAGGTTTTATACAGGTGATACTCTGTATTGGTTCGATACTGACCAAAATCACATCATCAGACATGAAAAGTGGAATCAAACCATCCCTAATTGTATTATTAAAAGTTGCGTAAAACATTCGTACTCACATCAGGTTTAAATGGAGGCTCGATAAGTCCTGCCTCCAGCATCCTGAAGTTGATTTTATGGAAGAAAGGATGCGACTGTACTTCTGTCCCCCCTGAGAAGCTCCCCAACCTCTGGTTCGGGTCCTTGGTCAACAGCTGCAATCCAGGACGTAAACCTGTTACCTTCTCGATAGATGGATGGATCTGATACATGAACCTGTCGAGCAGGTTTCCACACTTACCAAAGAACAGAGGTCTGTCGCCTCCTTGCTGAACTTGTCACTGTACGCCTCCTGTTCTGTCTGAATCCTCCTCTCCATCTCGGAGGTTCTGGCGTGCTCTCCTCGGGACTTGAACGGGGGATGCCCTGCGATCATTTCATAGATGAGGCAGCCGAGGCCCCACCAGTCAACACTCATCCCGTAGTGCTTGTTGCTGATCACCTCAGGAGCTGAAACCAGGACGAATCAATAAATCAGTGTGTGTGTGTGTGTGTGTGTGTGTGTGTGTGTGTGTGGTTTATGGAGGCAGTCCAAACACCACAGACTACAAACAGACAACAATTTAACTCTCAGTCACATGAATCACTATTAAAACTCAAAATTGTAACTGCTCCAACTTAACATTGACTTTAACTGTCACTTTCCTTTGTTTTATTCTGCAGTAAAAAGTCTGTTGAAATCTGCAGAAATCACGATTTTGTCGTATTTTTATACTTTATTTAACTTCTTATCTTCAACTGTCACGTATGAGAACTATGAGACACCTTGTTTATTTGTCATTCATTTGTCTTTATCTTGCAGTGTTTGCACATGTTTTAATTTATTTATTCTCTTGTCTCTAAAGTATTTGTAAATCACTGTGAGCTACACCCTCTGTATTATTATTATTATTATTACCATTAATAAATATTCCCTCTAGGATTTTGCACCTAAAATGCCAAGGAGGTCTCCAAATTCACCATGAACCAACATCCTCAGTTTTCTCTCAATTTTAACATCAAAACATTTTCAGTAAAATCAACTTAATTTTGTAAGTTAAAATGCAAACAACTCAGATTCACCCTCCAAACAGTGTGATTTTATTCTCAGTGGAACAAGTCGCCTTTGATTTTTTATTACTGGCTCAAAAACAAATTAAAAAAGATATTTAACAATGAGGAACATCAAAAAACAGAAAGGTTAAACCTGCAGGCCACCAGGGCGCCCAGATAAGACCTTTAGACTGGGCTGCTATTACATTTATGTCTCAACTAGTTTTGTTGTTTCAGTCAGTGAAATAACACACGCTTGGTCCTCTGTAGCTGGACATCCATAGTAATAATGAGATACATACCCATATAGCCGAGTGTGCCCACCCTGCCTCGCACCAGACTCCCCTCAGACAGCCTCACAGCCAGGCCCAGGTCAGAGATGCGGATGTGTCCTTTAGGGAACAAATACCAATAAATCTACTGAACTGGTTTGAGATTTTTGCCGTTATGACGCACTTTCCCTTTTACTCATTCCTGCTTCCCACACTTGCAGGTTAACCCAAAGCAGGACTTGGTACCGGTTCTTGAAACAAAAAATAGAAACCATGTGACAGCTGTAAGTACTCTGAAAACTCATTTGTAATTACCAAGGCGTGAAAAAAAACAGATTCCAGGTCTTCTTGCCAAGAATGAAGAAACAGGTGCAGAGGTTACTTAAAATAGCCCACAGCACACCTGATTTAATTTTTACTTCCTCAAACCACCTTTGTTTGTACTCATGTCAAAATACCTTCAGCACTGCTTCCTCCTTGAGAGCATCCCAAGAATGAAACTGACTGACTGAGCGATTGTCTGGCAGAAGTTGAACTGTTATCATTTAAATCATTCGGACTCTTTTCAGAGCTATAAATAGTCGTGGCAGAAGGAGGCTGTCATAGATTTCATCATGTTCTGTCTACAGAGATTGGAAGGTGATTTGCTTTGAGGTTATTATTGTACCTTAACTGTTGCTGCAGAGCTTTTAATAGCACACTGATTATCAAAACAAACAGGAGGTGTTCATTGAGACTGTACATACCGTTGTCGTCCAACAGAATGTTTTCTGGTTTCAGATCCCTGGAAGATCAAACACAACATTTCAATCAGTTCAGGACAGTAGAGATGTGACTTAAAGGGGTCGTTCGGGTTTTATGAAGTGACTCATCCATAGTCAATGTATGGCAGTGGGATGTGGGCACGCCCCCAGTTTGGAGAAGCAGACAGGAGTGTCGGCATGGAAGCTCAGCAACGTACTGCTGAGGACAGGGGCACCAAAGAAATGATCAGTGTATGCTATATTTTGAATATTTTCACTGCTTTACCTTGCCATCAGACAACACTTTCAGGAGGGAACTCAAGCCCTTAGCCCATTAGCTGTCTGTACCCGGTCTGGGAGCTGGAAGGACAGAGGGAGTTTAAACTCTACTAGCATAGTAGCGCAGACCCAGCAGGGAATACTGCTGGGGAGAGCACAACTGAGCTGGACTCACAACCTTGACGGAGGTTTACCTGATTTCCAGAACCCTCGTCTTCTTTGAGGTAAAATTACTGTTTTTGTCAAAGGAGTTTAGTGGTTTTGAAGAAAGGGATGTAAGGGCTTCAGCTTGTTGTCGGAAAGAGTTGTCTGATGGCAAAGTAAAGCTGTGGAAATATTCTAAATATAGCGCAAACTTATGTGGCTAAAATCGGTTTAGTTGCTGACCCCGTCCACAGCAGGATTAGCTTCTATGCTGGTACTCCTGTCTGCTTCTCCAAACTGGGAGCATCCCAACCGCCGTCTACAGCAGGTAATAATAGTAATATCTTTATTTATATAGCACAAAACAAAGTTACAAAGTGGTTTTCATAAAAAGCACATAAAAACACAGCAATAAAAGAATCAAAGTACTAAAGTAACTATCTCGAAAATTAAAACCCTTAAAAAGAATAGAAACCAGAATACGACAGTGTGCTTAAAGTACATTTTGAGTTTAGATTGGAAATAAGTACCTTAAACAACCCACTTAAAAAAAAAACTACTATCCCTTTAATGTGGAAACACACTCACCTGTATACTATTGACTTCTGGTGGAGGTGAATTATACCACAGCAGACCTCTGCAGCGTAGAACCGCACTCTGTCTTTGTCCAGGCCGGGCACGCCGATGTTATAAATATGAAACCTCAAGTCCCCGCCGCTCATCATGGTCAGAACCATACAGAGGGCGTGCTTGGTCTCGTAAGCGTACGCCAGATTCACCTAAATGCAGAATGAGGACGTGAATTTGAAGTGTAGATCAGTTAAAAACTGTTACTACTATAATAATAAGGGTGGCAATATTCTATATAGAATAGATCGGGGAGGTGAGGTTTTGTGTTTTCCTTATTGTCAATGAATCCAATGAAAAGAATAAAACCAACAATGTGTTAGTTTGCTTCTCAAGACTTCCTCAAGATGTGAATCTTTAAAAACACCTCACAAATATGGAGTTTAATCTTTTTAAAAGAGTTGATTATGTCCTAAAACAGCTGCTCGGTATAGTTATTAGTTGAGTACTATTTCTATTAAAGTGCGATCGTGTGGCTCATTGATGTGTTTCTGGACAACAATTGGCACAGAGGAAGACTGATAATTTTTACCTTTTTATTAGATTTGACCATCATAGAATAGAAAGCTTATTTAAAACGATGGGAAGCAGGCATTAAGCTGAAGGCTAACACAGAGGGAACGTAACTGTAGTAAACTCACCACAAATCGACTGTCCAACCCTTCCAATATCTGTTTCTCATTGAGAGCCATGGCCTCTCCTCTCCTCTTCTTTACATGAGTCTTCTCCAGCTTTTTGCAGGCGTACATCATCCCTGTGGCTCGCACCTGACAAGCCCACACCTGGAAACAACACACAAAGAAGTTTTAAAGTGACAACAGTGATTTGCAGCATCACAACAATGACTGATTGACAGACAGTTATCATTTTAATCACTCAGACTAATTTCCGAGCTATAAATAGTCAAGGCACAAGGTGGCTGTCAAAGGTTTCATAATGTTCCGTCTACAGAGTTTGGAATGTGATCTGCTTCTAGGCTATTATCGTACATTTGTTGTACCTGGCAAAAACTGACTGATTTTCCTTCATGTGCTTGGAAATCAAATAGTGGGACATTTCTTTTGTAATAGTCTTAAAAAGGTCTTTAAAAGTATTAAATATAAACTCATTATAATATATAGTCCCTGGTATTGGTCAAGCCACCAAAAACACTGGATCATCTTTTAGCCCCTGATTCTGGTCATTCATCTATTTAAATAAAACCCTTTTAGATCTCACTGCAGCAAGATTCTGGTATACCATATACTCTGATGTAGCTCAGATAGCCCGAAGGTTTGCTAAATTAAGTGATATATTGCATGGATCTAATTGTGTGGAAATCTTTACCATCAACTGAGCAACTTAAAAAATCTTCTGGCATCACTGGCATTGTGTAAGACTGGTTTCACTCATATCTCCGAAATAGGACTTTTACTGTTGCTATTAGTGATTGCAGCTCTTCTACTGAATATTTGTTTTGTGGTGTTCCTCAGGGGTCAGTCTCTGGCCTACTGCTTTTCTGCATTTACATGTTAGGACACATAATCCGCAGACACAATTATTTAAATTAATTATGTTCCATTTTTACGCAGATGACACACAAATTTATTTTTCTTTCGATCCCACCAATAACAACTAATTAATCACTCTCAGGGCTGTCCTGTCAAATAATTTCTCTCAACTGAATCCATACAAATCCAAAGACACTGCACGCAATCACATCTCATCACAACTTGGCTCATTCTCCACCAGTATCACCTCTAAATGCAGAAATCTTGACACGATCTGTGATAATAATCTCAGCATGTGAGATAAATACCCAGTCTTGTTGTTTTTGTTACACAAAAACTGTAAAATCTGGTCTTTTCTGTCTCCCTAGAAAATGGTCATTCATGCATTTGTCCCTTCCCGTTTGGACGACTATAACTTCCTCCACTCATGCTTAAGCAAATACAATCTTTTCAGACTATATTCAATTCAAATTGCAGTTTCTATACTCCTCGGGAATTCGAACTAACAAAAGAGTACGTGTTACATTGGCTTCCTGTGTATTTTAGAAAGGTTTTTATGCCTTCCTAGCCTGGCCTGAGATTGGTTGAATTTGCCTTAATTGTTGCAATTGCAACCTTCCTGGAGGGACTAATTAGCTTGCAAAATATAGTGGAGTAGAAGTATAGAGTAGCATAGAATTTGCAACTGCTTAAGTATAAAATTTGAGTAAATGTACTTAGTTACATTCAGTATCACAAATGAACTTCCAGTCTTTTGTGGGTGAAGACAGAAATCTCAAAACTTGGACTAATAAAACCAAAACTGAATGTCTAAATGCCTCTAGAGGTAAATGAGGAATTATATTTCATAATATTTTTAACCATCCATTTATAGAAGTAATATCCATGACAGAGAAATACTGATGTGACTGCAGTCTTACCTCTCCAAACCCTCCTTTCCCCAGTAGTCTGTACTGTCTAAATGTCTGCTTGGTGATTGGCTGCCTTGAAGAGAAAGACCAGGATCAGTTAAACAAGAAAAAACAAGTTTTGAGGAAAACTGAGCTAAATGTGGCACAGTGTCAACAATGATTTCAGCGGAGTGGATCGAGTACAAGCAGATAAACCAGCTACCCAACCAACCACCTATAATATGTATCTCGTTTCCTTTACTGGGCGTCACACACATGTCAGAACACACACACACACTGACCTCTCCAACATCTTCCACTGGAGGAAACGATCAAAAAACATGCTCTCCTGGTACTGCATGAAGGGATCTCCACTGAGGTACTTGTGTAGGTCTCTAAACAGAGAGGTTAGTCATTATTCCCTAAAAATCATATGCACACATAAACAGGGGCTTGTCCAGAGGGGTGCCCAGTATCCTTACTTCTTCCAAACCGTCTTTCAGAGGCTGTAGCGGGCTTCATCTTAAAGCTAGAGTGAAGACATGAGACCAGATGACCTAACACCATGTCATGCTAGCATGTCGGGACGGGGGATAAATAATGCTTCATAATTAAGCTACATTTTGGTGATGGAAAGGGATCCCTTGACCTCTGACCTTATGATATCTGAATGAAAATGGGTTCTATTGGTTCCTACAAGTCTCCCCTTTCCAGATGTGCCCACTGTATGCTAATCCCATGCAGTTTTGGGCAAAAAACATACATTTTGTGCAAATGTTATTCGTAGTGTAGTGTATTTAAATATTTCTGCATACTGGGCTCCATAAACAGTGTTGGAATTGCATAAATTGGGAAAGACAAGCTGAGACACATACTTCATGGCACCTCTGCATAAGTCAGTGCCCTGCTTGTGCCCCCCCCAGTCAAACAAGTCTGGACAAGCCCCTGCACATATCAGCAGAGAGTGTGTGTGTGTGTGTGTGTGTGTGTGTGTGTGTGTGTGGACTTACTCCCTGCAGTCATAGAAGACGTCCCCGCAGGGGTCGATCTCCAGACTCTGGATGCAGCTCTGTTCATGCTTCTGCACCGTGAACACACACTGAATGGACTGAGGAAACACGGATGAAATAGTAAGAGGGAAGGTTGTTCTTTGTAAAGGTCATTAATTGTGGTTAGTAGCAGCGGTTACAATCTAGGTTTATTTCTGGGTTTCTGGTAAAAATAAAACATGGAGTGTGTGTGAGGTTGTCAGACCTGACTCCTGAGGAATCTCTGAATGATGTAGATGCCAAACTCTCTCCTGTCCTCATCTGATTTGGTCTCAAAGGTTTCCTAGAATGCACATGTACAGACACAGTGTATGAATGTGCAGGTCAGCTCTTCAAAGGCTTAAAACTGTAAACATGTTCTAAAGACGTATGGAGCCCTTTGTGTTAATCAGATCATCAGACTCTTATATATCTGTCTCAACGTCAAAGACATTCTACACCAAATGTCAAACACACGGCACCCATTACGTCTTTACTGTGATAAGAAGTCTGTCCAACAGCTATTTCCGTCTTGTTTTCATTCTTCCTCTATGCAAATGTCAGTCAACTGCCCACTTTCTCATTTTGTGTTTCACCTTAAATTCAGTTAAAGGTTGTGAAATACACACATTAATGCATGTTACAGTCTTTGCAGTGTGTACTTCAGATTTGCTACTGAATGTATATTATTTGGTGGTTTTTGGTCCAGTATGCAACAAGTGTCATGTAGAAACTTGAAGCCACCAGTGCACAGACTGAGAATGGACTTTACAGTGGAGGAGGAGACGTCTTACAGGAAAACTTTAGGAATGAACAACATTTGCATATTCATAGAGTCTGTTATTTTTAATGAGGTAGAAGGAGTAGACGACTTTTTAAGGATTTTAATGTGGAAATTATACCTTTTTTTATCAGACACACATTGTTCAAATTAGACTATTTAGATATGTTCTAATACATGTCTGGAGGGGATCTTTAATTAAGTCCAATTTGGTTCTAGTGTTCGGGTTTTATAAACTTGAATTACAACACTAGATATACTGGATATACTACACTAGATATGCTCTTGAATTACAACACTCTTGACGTTTCCTCCCTTTTTGTTATTGAAGAAATGTATCAGTTCTCTCTCTTACTCACTTCATGCTCATATTATATTACAGACAACATCTGGCAGACACTGTTCAGTGTCTGAACTTTATTAAAAAGTCTGTCCTGCAGTGCCTCTGTGAGTTATGTTTCTGGACTTAACTCTCAACAATTGATGCACAGTATTTAAAAATATTGTCGTTGTTTTTTTGTGTTTTTTTTTTTTTTTGTTCTTACTCAAATGGAAACAGTCTACAACAGCATGCGTTTTGTCTAAAATGGGCTTCCAGACTGATCTGCATTGAATTACAGTAGAATCAGTCCCTCTATGAGTTCATAGACTTTTTTTTGCTTACTGTGGCCTAAAATTACTGATTTCGCGGCAGCTTTTCTAAAAACATGCGTTGCATGTTGTAATTAAATTGCAAAAATAGTTTTTTTTGTATAATTAATTAAAAATCAAAAGCAACTTGAGAATAAAATCGCACTATTTAGTTGTTCACTTTGTTCACACAGTGGTGTAGTGCAGGGTATACGCAGGTATACGGAGTACACACACTGATCTTTCTACAGGGTTTAACAGGGTGGTGTTCTGCAAGCTGAATTTTTTTTCTAGGATGGGGAAGATATGATATAGTTGTCCAATTTTCATGAGGATGGAGTAATGAATCAGGAATACACTGAAATGCATGTGGCTAATGTTCATAATGACCCTCACTGCCTGAGGTCGAGCAGCAGACGTTAAGTAACAGTGAGCAACACTACTGACATCTCACTGTTTGTAACACAGGCCTTTTACCTTTTACCGACTGCTTAAAAAAGGGAATTTGGGGACATAAATCAAGAGTATGACGCTGCACATGTTTGCCTCATCACAACTGGAAACCAGGAAGGAGTTTGGAAACATATCCAAGGTCACACAGAATTCACAGGGTTGGTTGAAGTTGCATTAATTATTGCTACTTCCTGGAGGGACTGAGAAACCCTTTAAGTCATTTTCCCCACAAGTCTGAAGTGTACCAAAGCGTCCTGGAGGGAAATGTGGTTCTGCAGATCAGTCTGACTCCGGCAGAAGAGCTGAAACAGTTTCTTGCCAATGGGCTGCTTCACACAGAGACTGTAGTAGTCTCGCTCTGACGGAGAAAACAAAACATGATGTGAAATCACACAACAGACTATGACATGTATTGACTCTGGAAGCACACTCGTGCACACACCTATGTTCATGGCCAGCTGCCTGCACTGACTGATTTGAGGAAAGCGAAGCATCTCTTTCCATTTCCAGCTCCTGCCTTTGCTCCCTCCACCTGCAACCAGCAGGAACAGGACAGAGGAAATAAAACTATTTCAGCATGCAATGTTATGAAAACACACTCTGCAAAGCGATGATGAATAACTCAGACTGACACGTCTGTCAGCACTGTGTCTCAGACGCGTGCACGTACGTGCACGCCTAACCCGGCAGGTTTCAGACAATAGTATGCTCCACTACAGTGAATGAACTATTTATAGCTGTGGGGACAGGTTAGCAAAGCCTGTGGGACCACATTACTCTGCAACTTACTTTCAAACTTAAATGGCCATGCTGTCATTTGAAGATCACATCTCAATTTGCCCAAAGCACATTTGTATTCCTACTCAAATGAAGCGCAATATGTTTCTTTCAGAGAGGATTCAATATTTAATTTAATGAGAATTTATGTTTCTGATCTCTGAATGAGCTTTCTGCTCAGTTTTTGTTGAATATTCCCAGTGACTGAGCCCAGACTTGGCGTGGATAAATAAAAGAAGCAGCCCATCAATCAGTGCTCTTGACTAATCTGTGATCAGTTTCATCATTCCTCATTCTCACACCACCATGTTGTTCTGGGCAGTCGCTGTCCTTGTGTCACCCATTCAAGATTTGACGGGACAAACACTTCCTCACAGAGATTACAGTATGTTATGAGGTGTGAGAGGAAAAGCTGCAACTTCAAGTCTAAAACATCTGTGTGTTCTTCTTCTACGTGCACAAAATGTTAAAATTAGCCTCTTGTCTAAAAGTGGAACCATAAATGCATTCATGATAAATAATAAACAATAACAACCACAACTGAAAAATTAAGTTTTACAAACACTTCTGAGGTACAGTACGAAAAGGTCTTACCTTCTCTGGCTTTAATAAGAGCACTATTTGCTACCATGCTTTCAATCTCCATTTAGGAGTGTGTGTTTGACAAGTTGTCCTAGTCTATTTGTCCAAAGCTGCGGCACATCCAGCGTTCATGCACTGACTGTTATAAAACCAGAGCTCATCACCGCGCCACAGTAAACACTAACAGCAGTCCAGTCGGTTGAGTTGAGATAAGAGGTGTGTCGTTCGGCTGCTGTCTAACCTGCAGTCCCTGTGAGTCACTGATGAATGGAGGTGACAGAGTACTCCAACACCAGGACACTCCCTCATCACAGAGGCGGGACTGCAGAGTGTGAGGATATAACCCAGATCCCAGTTTCATCATCTACGTTCAGGTCTATACATAGAAAACATGATTCACTTTGGACAAACTGTGCTGGAGTCCATGTAGGTCTGCGTCATCAGTAGTAGTCAGATCTCTCACTTAAAGAGCTCCTTCAGAGCCCCTTAAGACATATATACAGATAGTCTGCATGGAACAACACTGTAATGTGAAAAAAGTATAATTTAAAAAAAAGAAAGTGTAATTTAAACTATAATTCAATTCTAGAAACTATGAATATGCAAATCTTCATTTCTAAAGTTTTCCAGCTGGACTCATGAGGTCTCCCCCCTCACTGTAAAGTCCATCCTCAGTGTCTGTGATCTGCTGGTTCAGTGTGCCGATTGTCGTTTTGAAATGAGAAAACAAAAATTATGAATTGATGAAACAGAACAAACAGAAAAAAACCAAGAAAAAAAAACCCGACCCATTTTCTGTTTTTTTTGTTTCCCTATTAATGAACAGTCCGGAAACAGCTTGATCTCTGATTTTGGTTTTCTCTCCTTTCAAAACAGAAATCAGGATTTGTGATGTCACAAATCATGCTCGTAGGCCCCGCCCCTTAAAAATCTGATTTTCTGACGTCGATGCCTGTTCTAGATAAATTCTCAATTAAACCTGTTTTCCAAATAAGCTTTTCATCAATGGTATTATTTTGAAGAGGGAAGCTACTTCAGAAAATAACAACATATATCACATATATTTTATATCAGTGTGAGTCTGAGACAAGTCCGAGTTCAAATAGACACAAGTCCAAGACAGGTCAGAGATAACAGAGAAAGACGCTTTGAATTCCAGCAGCGTTGCATCCGACCGTAGCAACAAGAAGAAAAACAGAATATTTGACTGGAGGGGGACTTTAACACCACGGTGTAGAAATACTCTGCTCGCAGAAGCACAAATGTATTCTGCTGTATGCTGTTGAATGATGATTCAGGTCAGAGTTTTACTCAAGGACAGCTGTGACTACCAGCATGCACTGCTGCTAAAAAGCTATGGGACTGTAGGATGAACCAGACAGGTGAGGTTATGCTCGGGGGAAGGCAGCAGGCGCTCAATGCAGCTAGAATGATACAAATGTCTTTTCTAGTTTGTTTCCTTATTTGCCTAGCAACGCACTTTGTTCTGCACGGACAGTGTAATTTAGAGAAAAGGCCCCGGGCGACAGGGATAGGTCAGGATAAGGAGAGATCAGAGGGGCAGGTGTATGCTTTCTGCTGCATTGCTGTATCGTGGCTGAAGTTCTGAATTTAGTGGAATAAATGTACAGAAATACAGTAAAATCCAAGGTTGTGATCCGTTTGTGTACATACAGATACAGTCTGTGTGCAGGAGATTACACACTGGAGCTTTGACTTTATTCATATCTTTATATGATGTAATATGCAGGCTTGGGGAGTAATGGATTACATGTATGTAGTTATGTAATCAGGATACTAAAAATAAAAGCTAACTGTAATTATTGCGAGTAAATGTAAACTTTATGCAAGTTGTGCTGATTCTGAGCAATGAAAACGTTCTTACTTTAGCTGAAGACTCATTTCCCAGAAACAAGTTTTATTTTTATTTTACCTTCTTCAGATTCCTTTACTGCAGTGTAATACAGAGCAAAATATCCTTCATGTTAAAACAGACTCAAGTATTTTTCCACCTGTGTCAGTTTACAGTATAAATATTGTGTGGTTACATGTTTGGATAAATGGTTTATTGACTGTGTGTATTATGTCTGGTGAACATCTTCTTGTCTGGTGTGTTTGCAGAAGATTTATTGCTGTCAGTGTGGGAACAGACACAGATATATTCTGCCTCTTGTCCTGCAGTTCAAAACTACATAAGGAAAATTACACATTTTAGAGCTATTTAAGTAAAAGGTTAAGCTGTATGTTCTTGTGTTCATTTGTTAGGATGTTTCAGGGCTTCAGGTGTCAGGCTGAGCTCCAGTACAGCTTATTAGGTAAATTGAAGTGCAGGTTAATTAGATCAGTAAAAAAAGCAACAGTCATCTCCGCCCACTGGAGTTTGGAACAGTTAGTTGGTATTTGTATAAAAACTTTCAAAGCCAAAAAGCTCATTTTAATCAGCAAAAATCTAAAAATTGCAGTGCAGGTGGATTTTATGTCACCAAAAATACTTTTTGTTCATCAGAGCTGCCGCTAAAATTCAGTTTTAATCAAGACGGGACTCTGCCCTTCTGTCACATTCACAGAAATACATACATTCAGACATACGATGGTTATTTACCTGTGTGCCGGAGATTCTGCAGGTATAATCCTCACACCTTGTGGACAGATGAAACCACTGCAGCTCATTCAATCAGCTGTTTGTGAGGTTCCCTGAAGGCATCGAACAAAACCTGCCTCATGGTGGAGTGCTGGAGCTAACACACACACATTACAGCAAACAAACACACACACACACACACACACACACACACACACACACACACACACACACACACACACACAGTTTGTGTCACTGTGACACTGCTTACTTCCCTGGACAATATTTTGCCCATTCCTGTACAGCTCTTTACTCATTATTTATATATTGGACCATAGTGTACATATTGTCTCTATATTTTATCTTTATTTATCTTTTTCTATGTTTAATTGTTATGAACCATCTTACTTGGCAATAAACCCGATTCTGATTCTCTATGATCTAATGTGTGTATCAGTCTCTCTTCAGCCTTTGAAGCCTGATACATTAAAAAAAGTACTTACTGGGCCAATTTACAAAATTAAAATCTGTGTATACAACATTTTTTCTGTATCTTATTTGATATTTCAGGCAAATATGGCGATTTATTCATCATACCTTTTTTTTATAAACAAAAACAAATGTTGTTTTCGACATTTGGAACATTTCGAGTGGTTTTGGTTCTTTTATCTAACAAGAACTTTTTCAAAAGAGTTTGAATTTGTCAGTATAACGTACAGATACAGCAGATATAATAGCCATTGCAACATCCAAGTGGTTATCTAAGAGCAGGTTGTAAATATAAAAAACATACAAATATCTACATTTTCTCTCTGAATATATCTTTAAATGGTTTAATTAAATAATTCAAACAGTGTAAATGGGATTGCTGTAGGCATAATATTTGGATTTACAGATAAAGTGTTTGTTACACACATTTTCAACATGATTTTACTATCAAATAAAGTTAGAACTCTTAAATAATTATAAGTTGCTTTGATACTGAAATATTATTAACAATATTAATATTATTCTTACTTTAAACTTTTTTTAAATAGCAAGAACTTTCTGCCAAAACCTTGAGAATCACAACCTGGATGTGGCCCTTAGAGGCCTGTTACTGCCTGCAGTGCACAAATAATCCACCAGAGGGCAGAAGACGGGTGTTAGACTGGATGCAAAAGGTTTTTCAGGTCCATACGATACAGCTGGTGTTATTGCTCTGTTTTTGTGAAACTGTACTTTTCCTTTTTAGTGAGTGGCTCATGATGTGGCAGCGGACACCAACACAGACCAGGAACGAGACTGAATCACAACCATCCTGCTCTTGTTTGAGCTCAGATATCTATCTATAAATGTCTGCATTAATATATTATTATCTTTAATGTTGCCTTTTTTTTAATGGATTTTAATTAGTTTATCTTATCTTTCTTTCTAAAATACTTCTTTCTCACAGTTTTACACATTACTAACATGAGCTCTCATCCTGTTTCTGTCCTGTAGAAAGAGAAAGTGTGCAGGAGGAAGAGGAGAAGAGGCCAAATGTTCAACAAGTATGTGTCTCAGCTTTCCAGTTATTTCCAGTTTTTGCAATTCCAAAACTGTTTATGGACTCCAGTATACAGAAATATTCCAATACACTAAAATAACATGCCCATTAAGTGGCCATAGAACCCATTTTCATTCAGATATTTTGAGGGGAAGGGATCCCTTTGAAAGTGGCCATGACAGTTTTTCCATCGCCAACATTTAGCAAAACTTTGGATCGTTAATTATCCCCCTTCCTGAGGTGCTAGCATGACATGGTTGGTACAAGTAGTTTCATACGATATCTGTATCTGTGAAACACAGTGCGGAGTTAAAGAAGTAAGGATAATGTCAGGACCATAGTTAACCCTAAAGTTTAGTGAAATAGTTTTCTTAAGCGGGATATTCCCAAACCTTTTTTTGTCAAGGAGGAAAAGGTCCAGCAGAGAAAACTATGCAAGTGAACTTTCCAATTCACTTCAATGAGCAGCTTTTGACTGGTATGTGCTTAAACAGCACAGATGAATAAAATTTGGAAACTTCATGTAAAAATAGAAACTGTGGTTTGCATTTGAACAGCATTGAATGACTGATTGTCTGCAGGCAGTATCAGTGTCCAGTTTCATGTGGGAGAATGTAAACACCAACAGATCAGCTGGTTATTTCTGTCTTTAAGCCAGAAAAAGAGTAAAAAAAAAAACTTTTAATCTGAAACAAGTTCTCACTGAAATTTGGGAGCCGTGTCGAACCGATGATTGGTCACTTTAACGCTTGTAGTTTCCTCACAGCGCCTGAAAACAATTGGGCCCCTGTCTGTCCTGAGCTCTGAGCGAACGTAGGCCTACATAAACTCTCCAACTCATCCTTTAGAAAGATAATTATATCACTGGAACTTTAATCAGCTCTTATTTGAGCTAAAAGCCTAAAATAAACACATCATATTTTGTGAGAAGTCACAGCAATAAGTTACAATAAGATAAACAGATAAAAAGAATCATATAAAAGTAGTAAAATATTAAAAGCAGTTCAGGGGTCACAGGATGAATCTTCAGGATCAAACGGCAGAAAACATATATATTTTTATATATATGACTTTTCCCCTATTTTTGTCACTGTGTTGAATTATTTCACCTCTTCAGACCACCATTTGTGACACAGAGAATGAACGGCATATGCAGGAGGGCAGAATAGAAAGCTTGGTTTCAATTAATGCAACAAAGGGCTCCAGGAAGCTGTGATGTTTCAATCGCAGCAATGAACACAAATTCAACCAACCACAGCATTGCAGTTTTGTCCAATCATTGTCAATCATCATCAAAAAAATAAACAAAAAAATCTTACAATAGGCAATCTTTTAGAAAAACTGCTGTGACATTAGACATTTTAGGCCTCATCAATCTAAAAAAAAAAAGCCTGTGAAATCCTGGAGAGATTGCTCAATAAACCTTTTTACTTCATAAAAACATATCAGTAATAGACCTTTTTCACAGCATCCTTTATGACACAAAATAGTAGGATGAACACAGGAGTTACCAATGATACTAATTCATTCTATTCCATTCAGGTCAAACAGAGTCTGGTTACTGTTATTGTGCATGTCGGCTCACTGGAGAGGCTCTGCTACACTAAATGGAACAGAGCCTTCATTAGTTTAACCTACTATTTAATGTCAAAAATAATGCTGTGAAAAAGGTCTGTGTATGTAAATGTTTGGAAACAATGGTATCAATGTGCATACTTCCTCAGAAGTTTAAAAGAACTTTAAAAAAAATATTTAACTTTTTAAGTTTCAAACTTTTTAATGTCAGGCACAATAGATGCACATTAGACACCCAGTTTGAGAGGATTTTTACGGAATAACTTTTATATCCAATTAATGAGCAAATAAATTACAATCAACCAAAAGAGTAAGTCCTATTTCATCCCTTATTGTTCCAACTTACAAAAAAAATGTAATAAAAGTTTAAATATTCTATTCCTCCTTCTGCTGGTGGTCTCAAACAACCCACTGTCACACTGTCACAGGCAACTTACAGTCTACGAGGGCACCACGTTGCCCTAACCTGTGATGAGGAGTCACCAGTAGATATTGCTTCATTTTAAGGGGTCACAAAAGATCAGGACATGTTTCATTCTCTGAGCAGCGTGGAAACTATTAAACATACATGTGCTGTTATGAGCATGTGTCTTCAGAAAACATGCATTTGTAGCTGTAGGGAGCATGTGACAGAAAATCTTTGTGTTTTGTTGTCCATCAAGCTGGATGACAAGTGACTCAATGTGTTAAAGGTGGACTTTTAGACCGATGACACATATACATCAGATCGGAAACACATGATGATGTCGTGACTGATGTGTGAAAGGCGTTCAGTACAAGGGGAAGCTCAAGGCCTTTTGGTGGAGACTTCCTTTTTATTAAGCACCACCATCAGCATTTAGGAAGGAAGGCATGTGAGGAAAATCTCAGGAGCACAAACATTCGCTTTTAAAGCCTTAAACGATCTGAGGACGGGAGATTTCACAGAGCAGTCAGATGAGGGGCTGTGGTGGGCTGCTGCTCTGTGGCCTTATGTCCCTCTAATGGGTATGAAGCGATCATGTGTACGATCGGTAAGAGAGGACCTCTTCATTGCCCAAATTCACCAAATCCATGAATAAAGATATGCAAGGCATTGGACACAATCAGCGGTTAGGGGTTTGAATGTTTTATTTCCCGGAGCCAGGTCTAGATACGTTTGAATCATTCCACAAAGAGACATCTTTATACGCTTTAACCAGCAGCAAAATGTTTAGCATGACTGAAAATGACGTTCAGAGTACATGATTACGTACCATGCTATTAGCAACGCTCAGGCTAAATGCTACTGTACAATGTGATCGCTTCATACGACGGAGGCTCCACGTGAAGATGTGATTTTTTAGCCGTCGGGCTGTCGGTCAGTCCACCGCTTTGGTTGAGACTGACACATCTGATCACATAAGTAAATATAACTCAAAGAATTGTTGAAACTGATGAAGAATTTTTAAGTAACAGAAACTCAATTATTTATTTTTATTTGTACTGTGAAAACAAAATACCTAGTAAAACGTTATTAATCAGTTAGTGCCACTTAAAATTACTAGTAAAAGCAGCTTAATCAAGAATCTTTTTTAACCTAAACAACTGCATTGAGTTGAGTTTTTCTGAGTTAAATGAACGTATCCAGTTTTATAGTGTTGGATGGATTACTGTGAAATCTTGTGCAGACATTAATAGATCCCAGATGATGTGTCCTTATGACTTTGGCGATCATCTTAACGCCACCATGAAGTAACATTTGTGGTTTTTGAGTCAAGAACTGTAAAATGGATTGCCATGAAAGTTATGACACATATTTATTTCCCCCTCAGGATGAACTGCAGTCTCTCTCATCTTCCATCCCCAGGGTCAGCATTTTAAAACACTTTGTTTTTTGATACCTGCAACCATATTGACAGTCTCATCAGCTTTATCTTTATCTGTTATTAGAGCCTGAGCATCGACCACTGCAAAGCTCTATTGAAGTGAAAGGAATTATTATTATTATTCAGCCAAATTGCATTTTTGACAGCTGTAACATGCTCGAAAACTCATAAAACGTGACACAAAATACACCGAAGCATGTATTAAAATATACAAAAAAATATCATGACCAGACAAACAAAAAAGCTTCTTGGACCCAAACCCAACCGGACGTCAGGCATTTTGAATTTGGAGGTCATTTTTGGTGATTTGCAGGCGTTGCACTGAGCTGCCACAGAAGGCGTTATACATCTGTTTTTACAGGTTAAATAGAACAGCCAAAATGATCCTCAAGTTTCTCTTCAATGACAAGAGAGAAAACATACAAAGTGAAAGCTTCTTTTCTTGCCAAGAGTTAGACGAGAACGTTGATACCACACTTCTATGTAAGCTAAATATGAAGCGCTGTTTTCTGTTTTATTCATATAATTTATAAAGTGTTTGGTCAAAGCAGCATTTTGGCAAAACTTCACCTGCTGCCAAGGTAAAGGTTGAAGGTTCGGGGAAAAAAACGGAAAAAACACACAGGGCGGAAACCACAGCCTTCATTAGTCATGCAACATCAAATTGTTATCTGATGAAGACAATAGGTGGAAATGTGTTAGATTCAACTGCATAACAACTGAACTAAAACTAAAAAGCACACCTCACTGATAGTGGGTTATGAAATGCCTGCAGGCCCTTCAAAATAAAATTGCGCTGACTGTTTAGGTGTGCTTTTTAGGCACCACGACCAACCATTGCTAATGGATAATTAACATCAAGGGGGTCAACTCTGGGACACCTGATGCCTTAAAGGCTTTCTTCTCTTAAGGGTCAAACCCAAACCCTAACACTAACCCTACAAAACAAAGAGAGACAACCACGCCCCCTCCCTCCCCCGAGTCCTCCTAATTACTAAACTATGTCACCTCCTTTGTCTTCTAATTTTTCTACTTTTTCTATTTCTGATAATAGATTCTCCTTTAAACCTGCAGTAGCAGATTTATTTGACAACTTGGGGTAGGTTCTTACACGGGTTTTTGTTCTCACCGGCTGCCCGTCCACATTTAGCTCACTTTTACCCATAATTGTGAATTTATATATTAACCTTTTTGCAGGTTACCCGACACAAGATGTCTCCTCCTTCACTGTAAAGTCCGTTCTCAGTGTCTGTGCACTGCTGGATCTCACTGTAGAAGTTGGGCCAGAATCCAAACAACTTGTGACGCCACTAATCATGTTTGTAGGCCCGGGCCCTTAAAAATCTGAGCACAGAAAAACATCTTTCGAGCGTCAAACTCTGCACATACATTATTTAAACATCACACTGTAGGAACAAGAAGAAACTGATGTTTTATTAAAAGAAAATGATCTGAATTCTTTTCCTTCCACTACTGAGAGACAGTGAGAGAATTTTCCAACAATTACTGAACTGAATTCCTTTTTCTGCCCACATACCCCCCCAAAATATTAAGTTTTAGTTGTATATTTCATTGTAGTCTATTGTTTCATGTCTCAATCCACCATTAAGACATTAAGTAAAACCATCTGAGCACGTCGGCCTGATTTGTGTTCAATTTCACTGCTGCCGAAGTGTCAGATCATCTGACTACAACGTGACTTCCTATGATTTAGTATGAATTTGGGATGAAAGAGGAGAACATGTGCACACACCCCTCGCTGTGAGGAGGGGACGGGGGGGCTGCAGGGTATAAACACAGCCAGCCCGACTGCTGCCTCCTCCTCCTGAGTCCACCACTGCTAATGGCCCCTGGAATTTAAAATACTAACCATTGCAGCTTGTTGGCTCTGCGGACTCAGAGACAACTGGAAATCATATCTCCCACTCAGGCAACACTGACAGCAGCCATGGCCATCAATAAAGCCAAAGTAGCTGTTGGATGTATAGTGGCGGGGACGCTGACGGTGGTTTTTGGAGCCGTTCTTCTGGTTGTAGGACCGTCGGTGATGAACGACCAGATAATAAAGGTTGGTTATCGTTTGAATTCTGCTGTTTCCTTTCAGTTTTTTAATAAATTAATTACATTTTCTTTGTTTTTCTTTGAGTAAAAAAACAATTACTTTGCAAAAAACTATTTTCTAATAAAGAAGTGAACATTCAAACTCTGTTAAAGAATAAAATGTGCTGCAGTTTCCTTGCAGCTCTTTTATTATCTGCATGCTGACTGCTGCACCTTCACATTAAGGCCTTTGTGTGCCACTCATTTGCACATGTAGTCTTTAATGCTGTTGATTAATTTTATTTTTATATATAGTTGATGCACCCAGTCTGCTATTTTATTTTTTATATTTTTACTGTATTAATATGTTTGTTTGTCCTGTAACATTATTGTTTTTAACACAATGTGATGAAGCCACAATTCGACTATTTATTTTCCACAAGATCTGGACAACTTCATAAGTTATTAACTTTATTAATAACGTTAATAACCAGGTAATTATTTTAGCTCATTCTTTGAGGTATTTATTTTACATTTTGGGATGTGCTTCTGTTCCTGCAATCAAAACCAGTAAACCTTAACAAGAAGAGACGATTCATTAATGGAGATATTGTTCCTTTTGAAACCACACTCACAGTTTCAGTTAAATTGTTTGTTTGTGGTTGAAAGCTTTTCACAAAAAGGCAAAAATTACAGAAAAGTTAAAAGAATTAAAACTTTTTATTTTTATCTTTATTGATAATAAATAAGGTACAATTAAAAACTCACTTTTTACATTACACCTCCTTCTGTAATATTAGTTTTAGTCAACACAATCACAGTAGAGAGTCTTTGGGTCTGGAATAAGTCGTATTGAGACATAAGTGCACAGAGTTTTCTGGCATTTTTGAGCTTCCTTATACATTTATTTAACATTGTGAACTCATTTCTGCCACACTGGAATTCATTTGGCAAATCAACATTTGTGTATATATGTAATATGTTATATTAATTATATTATTATTAATAAGAAATTAAATTTGTTTATTTTTCAAAATTGCTCCAATTTATTTTATATATTGTATATTAATTTGTTGTATATATTTAAATATTTTGGGTTTGGAGATTTGCCAATCATGCAGAGATCTCCATAAAACAGATGCTCTGTTGTTTGTCTTGATATTTCATTTAAAGTTCTAAAAATGTATTTCTTTATATTTTGGTTTGCAAATTTTAGGAAATCTTGTTCTTATAGGCAATATTTCAGTGTTTTCCACAGTTTCTGATATTAAGAGTTCTTTTCATTAAACCAGAGTAAATTTAGTATTTATCAAATTTTAATCAAGAAATTAACTATTCGTCTATTATTATTATTATTATTATTATTATATTATTATTATTATTATGAATGAATAAAAACAAACTCTTCCACTGATCTTAACCTGACAAAACCTGTGTGTTTGAGTGTAGAATGCGTGGGAACTCCAACTCCCAGAGTCCTCTGCGCCGCGGGGGGGGCGTGCCCAGCCGAATGTAAAAAAACAGCGACAATAGAAGCAGGTCAACAACATCGATTAGAGGCATTTAAAAAGCCGGCAGGTCTGCAGACTGAAGCTACAAGCTCACACTTTAATGCGGAAACACTGCTGGAGTCGGTGACAGTTAGCTCACCTGCTGACTCTGTTTATCTCTGCAGCTTTGTTGACATAAACAAGCGAACTTACAAACAGTAACTGTCGGTAATAACGAGCTATGGCGGTTAATAAAGCCAAAGTCGCGATTGGGTTCATAGTCGCAGGTGTCCTGACGGTGTTCTTCGGGACTGCTCTTACCTTTGTGGGACCGATAATCATCGACGACCAGATAGTGAAGGTAAGCAGCCTTCAGCCAGTGTTTAATGTGCTGAGTGCAGTTTCAAATGGCTTCAAAGGTAGAACAAATAGCCAATAATCGATAATATGCTGCTGTTGGTGTTACTGTACATTCAGAGGGCTGTGGATCATGTGTAAGGAGGATTAAATGCATGCTGCTCAAAGCTGTGCTTAAACAGTGTGAAAGATCAGAAATGTCAAATTAAAGATAATTGATAAAATATTGATATTTATATTGGCTCCTATTTAAGGTAATTGTATGGAAGCTCATTTGTGACAGGATAAAAAAAAGATTCTGTTTATATATTTTGAGAATGTTTCTCATTATTATGATTTATAGTGAGAAACTTTCTCAAAATATTGAGATACTGAGTCGAAAAATTGAGAAAGTTTGTCTTTATTTTAAGATACTAAGTCAGAAAATTTAGATATTCATTCAAAATATTGAGAAAGATTCTCATCACATTGTTGTAAATGGGCTTTTATACAGTGGAGCTCTATGCAACAGAATATTATATTATTATAATATATATAATCAGGATACATCCATTGTTGGTTTTGGTCCTTTTTAATGTTTGTTGACAAAAAATGAAAATATATAATCCATTAAAAACGGAAGAGTTCAGAGGTCCTTACGTTCTGTGTTTAAAAAGCTTTTCTTTTAAATCTTATCTAATCTCGTCCCCCTGTAATGTTTGCAGTAATAGCCTCATAAAGTTGGCTGATTTGGCTCGAATGAGTCTCAAATGTTAAATGTTTAAACACACGCAGACGTACAAGAACATTTTGATTTTAAATCAGGAAGAGTCTGATCAAAGAATTGATAAAAAATACCATAAAAAAAATTAAATGTAAATTGTAAATCTGTATGCAGTATATGTGAGATTATTCTGTTTTAGGTGAATTAAAGCTGTTAAATACTTGCTGTCGGCTAAAAGATGTTTAATTTAAGGCGCTATCGATAATTATTGACCACTTTTAATAATCTATAAGTGGAAGAAAGGTTGAGTTTAAGCTCTTTAATGTAATCTAATGTTAATGTCATACGGTCGTGTTGTTGCTGAGCCCTCCATTGGGGGGAACGCCTGTGGATTGTTTCTGGAGATGTAACAGATGTAGGTCACGACTGATCGACGGGTGGCGTTATAGTTATGTAGTATGTAGTCGCAGAACAATCTGTGAGACAGCTTTCTTTATAAACTTAAAGCGGGCATCACTCAGTTAAAAAAGGTTATGTAATGAAGTGTATGCATGTTCAAATGTTTAATATCAGGTCACTTTTTTACACATTTTACTGACTCAGATTCAAAAGAGTCAAATCTGCTGAAACATGATTCAATTAGTCAAAAACAGAAAATCTGTTAAATTGTAAAGATGCTTTTTTCTGTTTTATATGATTGTGAATTAAATATTTTAGAGTTTTGGACCATTTGAAGACATTATTCTGGCCTCTGGGTAACTGTAATTTGCATTAATTCTCTATTATTAATCTGACATTTTATAGCCTAATCAATCAGCTGATTTAATGCAAAGGAAGATTAAGTGTATTTATACTCTTTAAAACTCATTCCACCTTTCTCGTAGTAATCCAAAAACATGCAAATTAGAAAAAAAGCTACTTGAGGACATGAGCTACAGGTCATGGACAGTGTTTGTACTCAATTTAGATAATGTAATCTATGTGTTTATGGACAGGAAAGAATACATGTGACAGTGTTTGGGATGCAGAAATACATTTTTATGTATGTGTCTGTTCTTGTAAATTGAATCATTTGAGAGCTGAAACAAAAATAAGCAAAAATAACAAACTTTTCCTGCTTCTTTCTTCTTAAATGTGACGATTTGGTGCTTTTTCTTTACACTAAATTGAATATCCTTTGTGGTTTCGGACAAACTAAAGACATTTTGTGTCTATTTTCTGGCTTATTATTAAAGAAACATAACCTTTTTTGTTATTTCTCTCCATCTCACGTCAGAACACGGTGATCGACCCAAAGAATGAGATGTCCTACACCATGTGGAAGGACGTCCCTGTGCCGTTCTACATGTCCGTCTACTTCTTCCACGTCCTCAACCCGAAGGAGATCCTGAACGGGGAGAAGCCCATGGTGGAGCAGAAAGGACCTTACGTGTACAGGTACATATAACCCGCTGTACACTGTAAATGTGTCACAAGATGCATCCCAAAGTTATCTTCTCTGCTTTGGCTGTTTTTGATTACACTTTGCTTATCAAATATCTTTAAAACTTTAAGGTATTTTGACCCAATTCCTCATTTATCATCTTCATTGTATCTTCTTGAACTTTATCCAGACTGTCCATGTGCTGCTCATTCGGTAAAGTGGAGCTGTTTCTCGTGTCTGATTGGCCCACTTTTGGGAACAGTATGTACTTCATGCATGCAATCGAGCCTTAATCGAGTGCCCTAGTGGGAAGAATCCCAAAACTTGTTATGTAGCTATTCCATATGTGCAGCAAGGTGGGAGTTTGGGGTACAGTACTCTATGTATTCTGACCTAGATTTTGCACAGCTGCAGAGCGATGTGGATGGAGAAAACGGAGTTAATTTCCAGTATTCAAAGGAAAAAAAGGCAGAAAATAATGCCTGCAAAAGAGTTCTTAAATGTCTGCTATTGTTTTAGAAGTAATTACCCATGAAAGGTTAAAGATGAGGCCAACTATCTGTTGGTTTGTCTCTAGATTCTTTGACTTCCTGTTTGTGGCTCTCAGCTCCCAAACTTTAAAAACACCACACAAATATGTAGTTTTTAGTTTTTAGCTGCTCACTGTAACAAACAGGAGGTAATAGTGCGTTAGTTGGGGACTATTTTCAGCAGCGGATTAATCCACATTTGCAGGGCTCCCACATGTCCTGGAAATACTGGAACACATGAAAATTTAGAGACTAGTTTTACAGTCGTGGAAACACCTGGAAATTGATTAAAATCATCAAATATCATGGACATCTTTTATGTTGTCCTGGAAAATATAGCTTGCAACACAAACCTGGGTGGGTATTTAGTTTGAAACTCAACTGTTGGTAGGAGGAACCGCATGAAAACTGGAGGTAAATGTGTCGATACTCAGCCTGCCGGTAACATATATATATATATATATATATATATATATATATTTATATATATATATATATATATAAAATGATTTCTTACAGAGTGGGAACCCTGATTTGGGGCTCTATAGTGAGTATTTGGGGCAGCTGGACGGTGTTTGTTGAACTGAGTCAAAATAAACTACAATTTGTTGACGATAACAAGTTACAGAAGAGTGTTCAGAGAGTTCAGAGGTCAAATGAATGTCCACACATTTTGTGTTAAGACAGCTTTTTTCTTCTACGTCTTATCTAATCTTTTGAGATAGGTCAGTGGTGTTTTTCTTAGTTTGCTGTCATAGCCTCATTATAAGGTTAACTGCTGAATTGCCATTGAAATCCATAATGTTTACGCCTATTGGATCTATTTTAGAAGGTAATTGTTTCTTTAAAGATGGATGTATATCCAGATTCTGACAGAAAGCAAAGTGCATTGTCTGTATCCTTGAGGACTGTCTGCTCTCATTAAACATTAAGAGTTTTAAATATTTAAAATCATGCATTAAGATTGATGTTTACGAGCAGTCACTCTCCTTCTTTACTACTTGTTAGAGCCACTAATCGTTAGCGATCATGTTCTCTATTAGTTGTTTGGTCCTTAATATGCAAAATGTTCAGTGTGTTTCAAATCCCAAGGCGTCCTCAAATGTCTCGTTTTGTCCACAAACCAAATATATTCAGTTTACTATCATAGAGGACGAAAAAAATAAGACAAAATTCACATTTGAGAAGCTGAAATCTGAAAACTTTGACTTTTTTCTTGAAAATCTTTATTTAATTATCAAAATGAGAGAGAAAAGTCACTGAAGTAAGACATTTCTACAAGAGCTGGCGTCTGAATGACGGAGGAGCCCCAATGTCAAAAATATGAAGCTCAAAAGGTTCAGAACAACTCAAAACTATATTTTTAGTAAAATAATGTATGATGCAGTTTCATGGCTGGTTAAAATACTTTTAGCTGGTAAATGTTCTTTTTCCTTCCACTGACAGATGAGCCAAAAAGCAAATTTTAGACCCTGAGCTCAACTAATAATAATACTTTCACAGCCAGTAGTGAAACTGTTTATTCCCTCTCCCTATCATCTGTCTTATCTGCCTTCATCCTCTTTATCACATTAGTCGGGTTCTGTGTACAAAGTCCATTGACCCAGTAGGCGTAGGTCTTATATATATATATATATATATATATATATATATATATATATATATATATATATATATATATATATATATATATACATACAGAGTAGTGTATCCACATTTCTATCAACTCAGATTGTGTCTCATCTGGACGCTGGTGGCTGGACAGTGAGAGGACAACTGTATTACAGTAGCTCTGAGCACTCAACACACTGCAACTTAAAGTGTTACTTAACCCCTAAATTCTGCTCTTACAGTCACTAGAAGCACATTCGTGGTCATTTGTAGATGTTTCTGTGTCGTACCTGTGTTGTAAAGTTAGCTAGCGGCTCAGTAAGGCTAACTTTCCACCCCTTTTTTTTTTTTTCCAGGAAACGCATCCAGAAAGACAACATCACATTTCATCCCAACAACACGGTGTCCTACAGGGAATACAGAAGATACTACTTCGAGCCGTCCATGTCTGCAGGGAACGAGTCCGATGTTGTCACGATTCCAAACATGTTGGTCCTGGTAAGATATAATCTTCCCTCCTTGAACTCACATTCGGTCCCTCGGCTGTCGGCTTTTTTAAACTCCCCTCTGTGTTTTCAGGGTGCGGCAGTAATGATGGAAAACCTGCCCTTCGCTGTGCGTTTAATGATCAGCGCCACCTTCAAGACTTTCAAAGAAGGGCCCTTCCTGACTAAGACAGTAGGGGAGCTGATGTGGGGTTACGACAGCGGACTGGTTGATTTCCTCAATAAATACCTGCCCGGCATGCTGCCCTCATCGGGAAAGTTTGGCCTCTTTGCTGAAGTGAGTGTTTTTAAAATGGTTTGTTTTTGCTCATTAGAAGTCTGATTTTATGGCCTCTATACCAGTGGGGACGACATGGAGACTGGAAACATGTGAAGAAAGTTAACAACAGTGTTTGAAGGATGTAGTTAGTATATTCACAGAGAATATAAAGGGCCAAATTCATTTAAATTATCTTTATGTAGTTCAACAACTCCAACACTGGCCTGTTCACCATCTTCACCGGACAAGACGACATCAGGAATGTCCATAAAGTGGACTCCTGGAACGGCCTGACACAGGTGAGACTTTACACCTGCAGCTTCTTTTGATGATCATACGAGTGTTTTTTTATTCCCCATCTGACCGTCCTCTCTGTTAACAGCTGAACTACTGGCGGACTCCTCAGTGTAACATGATCAACGGAACAGCTGGACAGATGTGGCCTCCTTTCATGACCAAAGAGAGCACTTTACCTTTCTACAGCCCCGACGCCTGCAGGTACGTTTATACTCTCCGACTGTACTTTCTTCTTTCTCACAGGTCCTAATCAGCGTACTTATAAAACCCTTTCCCTGTGTTTCTCCTCAGATCTATGGAGCTTGTTTACCAGCGTCCTGGCAAGCTGAAGGGGATCCCACTGTATCGATTCGTTGCACCCAAAACCCTCTTCGCCAATGGGACGGACTACGCTCCCAATGAAGGCTTCTGCCCCTGTAGACAGTCGGGTCTGCTGAATGTCAGCAGCTGCCGCCACAGTGAGTGCTCGTATTCATCTGTATAACCTCTTCAAGTCACGTACGTTTGCTATTGTTTATACTTTGTGGTACCCTTAAAATTGATGTCCTGCAAACTCCTTTAATCACCTCGACACACCTCAGATTTATCTCAAGATCCTTTGGTTGAACTATTTTATGTACTTTTCGGGTAGTTTAATATGTTTTATGTTCATGAACTTATAAAACATGATGTATTGTACTCATATTTTATAAGTTCATCATGTGTTTGGTACATAAAATCAGCTGTCAGATAAATGTAGTGGAGTAAAAAGTTCAAATCTTTCCCTCAAAAAAAAAAAAAAGTTACACAAAATTCCACTACTGCTTAGAGGTTATATATACACAATTATATATGCTGTATAGTGCTGTATTAAAAATAATAATAATCATTCCATTTCTCTTTTACAGACTCTCCAGTCTTCATCTCTCATCCTCACTTCTTTAATGCTGACCCTGTACTGCTGGACTACGTGCAGGGCCTTAATCCAACTGAGGACGAGCATGGCCTCTTCATAGACATTCACCCAGTGAGTCCACACACACACACACACACACACACCCACATTTTTATGTCACTAATAATTCAATTTAGCTTGTTGACACTGTGTGATGAAATGGTGCCTCAGTATGAGCCGTGTGTGTTCTCTCCTGAGACTGGATGAAGTGGTTGTGCTGCACTGATTAAAGTAGAAACATATTTTAGTCATTTTGCCAAAAATAAAGATGGCCTCACCCCCCCATCCTCCTTATTCACTTTTGCCTACTGCCAAGAGATAACAGTTAATAATACAGAGACACAGGATTAGAGCTGCACTCTTAGTTAAAGGCTTTACAGGACACTGAATGTGCACTTCAGCGCTGTTGTCGCCGTCCTTGAGGCCTCGTGTGGTCCTCTTGAGCAGAAGTGGACTGATTACATATCACAGACTGCAAACTTTGAATTGTGTGTCATGGTCAAATACAAGTTTGAACCTCCGGTCGAGGGTGGGTAAAGGGCTGCATCCTATTTTTTTACTTTTTTAAATGCTTTCTTTAATTATATGAATACTCGTATTGTATGTATGATATCTTCCAACATGCTTCAACCTGTTGATCTATGTTTTATATAGATAATGTCATTTAATTATACTCTCTGGGTCCTACTTTTCCACAGTTTACCTGTTGGTTTCTCTGTCTGATGAGTTTGAAAATGACAATCATGCATGCTAATGAATTAAATTGGTGTGATAAATGAGTATATATCAGATTTATTCACAAAGAGTGAAACTCACCAGTTTAAAGGAACCAGCCTGCTGCAGGGAGATTGTGTGTAAAAAAGGTGCTTATCATCATGCAATCTAAAGCTATCTGCAAAGCTAGTTGCTCATCATTATTATCATATCTGTGGCTGTTAATATAGGTAAACTATGTGGAGGAGGCTTAAAGTTAATGCTTGTTTGTCTTCATGTTGGAAAGGTCCCTGAGACACAGTGAACTCAGTGATATCCAGTTTTATTACTGTGCAATAACAGTAAAAGAGCAGTGATGATAATTGCATCAGTAAAACTGTTAATGCGAAGGACAGATAAGTCGGATACAACACGGTCATGATTCAGCTCGTTCTTACCCAACTCCGCTCAAACCTCATCTGCAGTGTAGTTGGCTGTAACCTGTATTGTGATAAGGTAATTGGAAATTGGGCTATTTCTCTTTAATTGCCCTAAGGGTTGATAGAAACGTTCTATGGCTCCAATAAAAAATCTTGATCTGCAGATAAAAGCTCATGTGTGCTGGTTCCAATTATATCAGAGGACAGCGTTCAGTCGAATCCTGGAAGTCTAGATCGATATCAAGTTAATAATTAAGGGAAATTGCTTGGCGTGGGATTTTATGAAGCTAATTCAAATGACAAAGTGACATTTACTTTCAGATTTCTCATGTGTCTGTTTACACTCAGGGTTTTTTGCTAGCCTGTAGAGGCTAATGTTAGCAAACATTAGATCGACATTAACATATAATTGACGTTACTGAGTCAGTTTGCTTACTTGTGCGAGCGGTCGTCACCTGCCAGCGTCAGAGATCTGCAGAACACAGTGGTTCCCAACTGTTTTCCTAAAGAGAGTAAACTGACGACCCCTGACGGAAATTTTTTATGGATAGTTCATTCATTCATTGTATTGTATCTAACAGTAACACTGAACAATGAACCCAAACAGCAAACACAATAAGTGCGTAAAACATGCAATTTTTTGCAGATTATTTCCTGTGAATATTGATTAGAGATGAGTTTTCCTGATATTTTTATTAACTTTAAATACAGTTCTCTGTCTTTATTGTGTATTTTTACATTTCTAACAATCATACAGAATGAGTAGGCCTCATTATCCCTGATGTTTGACCATTTGATCTATTAGCTCTTTGGTTGGACGAAGTATTCATAGAGAAGATCTTGAAATGAATAAAATGCTGAGATATCTGCCTACTATGTATATTTTTTAGGTTTTCTTACACCCTTTGAAATCAAGAAGGCCTCGCGACCCCCTGTGAATCTTTGGTGACTCCTAGTGGGGGTCCCAACCCCTAGGTTGGAACTATGTTTTATGGAACTAAAATCCTTCACAGAAAAAAAATATGTATGTTTGCATCAACATACTTGCCTCTACTGCGTCCTGCAGCCGGCCGTACAGTCAGTGGACCGTTAGTCCCAGTTGAATAAAAAGGTGCCTGAGTTAACGCGCTGTGGTAACTTTGTAGTAGCGTCCAGTTTTTAAAAAAGAGGCCAACAGGTTTTCATCTCGGGATGGGGACATTTTAGAAATCCAAACAATCAGTTTATTCTTTACAGCTGGCTCAAATCAAATTGTTCAACCAATTTGTCGTTTGGACATGAAGAAGAAGAAAAGGAGCTTTGAGGGGGGATAGGAACTGATGACATAACGAAGGAACAATTCTTACACAACTGAAACTAGACATGACAGGGACACGCATTAGGACCGCTGACCGATGAGGAATGACAGGACGGGATTAAGTCATATAGTGTGTGATATGTAAAGAAAACAGTAAAAGAACTGTCCCCCGTTTGTTTTGAGCCTAGACTGTGTGACATTTAAGAGTTGGTCTGCAGATCTGAGTATTCTTGGTGCTGAGCTCACAGATATTCGAAGGTCCCACGAAGAGCTTTGAATGTGATCAGGAGGATCTTTGCTTTGTATCAGTCTTCAGCCAAATTATGCATTGACAAAGACTAAACAATGAACCTATTAAATTTCTGTGGTTATGAAAGTGTCCAGTGTTCCTCCTTTAACCTTTCTCTGTGTCCTAACTGTAGGAAATGCTCTCTGGGGCTCGGGGACATTTCATTTCCTGCGGGGTTCCACTATTGAATGCTTGATTTCCGGGTCTCACGTGCTGGATGTTACAAAACATCAAAGTCCAGTATTTGTGTAGCTGGAAGGCCAGATGCTGAGGAAACATTATGGGATGAGAGGACAGCGGGAGAACAGCTATGACCATGAACCATCAAAAGCCTTGGTGTTCTCCATAAGATTTATGCTTTCATGCAACTAACAAACAGTAGAAGATAACTCACGGATTCTGAATGCTTTATAATGATAATCAGAAAGCTGGGAAGATACATTGCTGAAAGAAATATTATTTGCAGCCAGGAGACAGTTTGAGAAAAACCAGAGTCCGCTGGGTCTGAGCTCAAGGTCTGGACTGTGCTGCAGAATTTGTTCTGCCAGAAAAGCACTCCGAACAAAAGTCTCTTTCAGTTGTTTTTTTTTCCGGAAGTGTAATTAGTGTCAGTGCTCGTTATAATGATGCAGCTCGCTGTGCCTTTACACTTATTGGTTCCATTAAAATGGAGATTTTTTGTTTATGTTTTGTTGTTTTGTTTTCTGAAGTCTCTTTTTGCCTGCAGACTGGCTCATATTAAGGATTAAAAGCATTTATAATAATCTATGCAAATGTACAGTAATGCTCACACTTACACTGTATGGCCAAAAGTATATGGACACATACTTTTCCACATCCTAATTTTAATAGTTTGGACTGGACCGCTTTGTCCCTTTGTTTCAGTGGAGGGAAAGTTAATGCTACAGCACACAATATTATAATAAAAGGGTATAGTTCAACTGTTATTCTCTCTCCTGTTTCAATGCCCCAATGCACAGAGCCAGCATCATAAAGAAATAGTAACAGATTTCTCTGTTTAGTGTGGAAGAACCTGACTGGTTTACACAGGGTCCTGCCCCTCTCAGCCCTATCCCATATGGATTAACTATGTCACCCGCTCTGAGCCAGGCCTCATCACCCACCACCTCACTTAAATCTCTTGCAGCCAAGTTCCAACATCTGGTGCAAAGACTGAAACCAGAAGAGTGCAGCTGTGGGAGCCGCAGATGAAAGCTCTGAATGTTAGCTACGCTAGGCCACAGCATGACTCCACGGCTACTTGCAAGGTCTGTCAGTCAGTCCACTCTCGCCCAGACTGAAATAACTCAATAACTGTTTGATGGATTGTTATTGAGTTGTGAACAGACATTGGTGGAGTACTCACAGACTGATCCCGCTGACTTTGGTGAGCTGGGATGTTTACTCTAGCGGTTTTTGGTTTTTACTGTAGAGAAAGGAACTTATTAAATAGAGATCCAGCAATTCTACTGGAAAAAAGACCCATCATTGCACCAAACAACGCTAGCGTGGAGACTTAATGTTGTTGAATGAGTTGAGTGTAATGTTTGGGTGGCTACCTTGTGTATTTAAGATAGACTCCATGAAGCCTGACTGTAAAACTTCAAGTCGTGCAAGGATATTTCTTTCACCGTTACGTCTCACTGGTTGATGTTTCTGCTAATCCAGTTTAGTATCGGTGCGTAGGTGAACGATCTGATGCTAAATCTGGATTGTAGTTTAATTTCTTATATCATCCAAACATCGTGCCCAAAGGAATCACTTACATATGAGGATTTCCTTCTTTTGTTTACTGTTTTTTGTTACACAAGAACATTTTTATAGTTGTGTAGAGATTTTAATGTTCCAGTACTAATTTGAAAAGTGGACCTTTTTATTCCTCGCTTGAGATTTGTTGATGTTTTTTTCCAGCAAACTGGTGTCCCACTGAACGTGTCCATCCGTCTGCAGCTCAACCTCTACATGAAGAGAGTGTCAGGAATTACGTAAGGAAGTTATTCCCTAAACTATAGGCATGCCATTAACATCTGCCACGTATTGTGTTTATATCTATTCTTTGTTCATTATGAAAGTGGGCGTTTCCTGCTTTTCTCACCATTCACTATGCAACTTTGTCCTTGTAGAGAAACTGGCAAGATTTCTGAGGTGGTGATGCCAATGATCTGGTTCGAGGAGGTAAGTCATTAATGCACATTTTTAAAAATATAACTGCAAATAAGAGAGTTTAAAGCGTTCTTATCATACAAATCTGCCAGATCTGGGTTCTCACATCTCCATTCCCAGTGTTACCAGTGTGTCAGCATTGATTTCCCAGTTGTGTGTAACTGCTGTTCAGATCATATTTCTGTTTTTACAATATTTCAGTTGCCAGAGTTTGCAGAACACAAAATGTTCTCTTCCTAATTTTGGCCTTAAAATCTCACTCAGAATACAAAATGAAAACACATGTCCAAATATACTGAGTTTATTACAGCATCACAAACTTTAATCACTAATGCTACATTATAAAATAAAATGTTTAATATCAGATAACTGCAGATAATTCTCATTAATCTAATTAATAAACTGAACCATTCTGTTAATATTGTATGAATACGAGCAAAAAGAGTGTGCAGAATTCACGAAGGAAACAAAATTAAATTTGAAAACTTTAATTGTATTTGCTATTTTTGTAAATATAGATAATGAAGTCTAGAGTCTGATCTTACTGTAAATCACAAAGGACACAATCACCAACCTTGTGGAGAGTAGCAGAAAAGTAATATAACCAGTGTAACTAATTACTGTTGGCAGGGAGTAATAAATAAAGTAATAATATTACTTTAAGAATAATGAATGATAAATTAAATTTGAGTAACTAAATACAAGTATTTCCATCAGAGCACATCTGAAGCTTGCCTCCAGACATGTACACATTGTTTTGCTCATTTGAACTGTTGTAAAAACTGAAGCACGAGCTGCTGTATAATCCCATAATTCACCTCAACGTATTCTTATTTTTTGCCGTTTTCTTTTACCTCCTCAGAGCGGCTACATAGACGGCCCCATCCTCAACACGTTCCACACGAACCTGGTGATTCTACCTGCTGTGATGGAGTTCATGCAGTACGGCTTCATCACCCTCGGCCTGGCGACGATAATAATCGCCGCCCTGGTGTATCACAGAGCGAAGGTAAAGCTGCCACACGGCGCGGCGTCTTTCTAACTGCATGTCGCATGTCTCACAGTTCCACATGTTCTTCCACAAACAGACAGAGAAAGGAGCAGGAGAGTCTGCACTCAAGATCTTCTGATATTTATATTATTTACCTCCAGTTATTAGTCTAATCTGGTTATGTGACATAAAATATGACCCATCCCACTTCCAACTACCTCAGACAAGTTCTGCATTGCATTTTTACTTCTGAAAAAGAAGAATATGGCGCAGCATCAAATTCACCTTCATCCACTTTTTATTATAGCTGGTGTTACATCATGCTCTGCTCAAATAGCAAATAAAATAGAGATTTAAAGTTTCATAGTGCATTATAAATACACATTGTTCTTTAAAGATTCAAAGTTTAACTCCACTTATTAGAAAATAGGCGTTTGCATTTTATTACAGCTTGATTTTTCTGTCTGTAAACATTATTACTAACAAGACGACCCAAGTTGTAAGAATAGGTCTTACAAAGTAGAAGTCTGGTGTTGTTCTATATTTTTCTTATTCCAAATCCAAAATCCCAAAACCACAACCATCAGTGTGTTAGTCCGTCTCTCATACCGTCTGACTGACTTTAGTTCCTTAAACAGGAAATAATCCGCTCAGAATTCATCCAATTCAACCGTTTTACACAAACTTCCTGCAGTTACTGAGTTCACTGTTTAAGTTCATTGTACAGTTTTAAATCTAACATGAAATATCCATAAAATATGTATCTTAGTCAGTTTACTGAATGATAGAAAAAGAGGTCCCTAAAGGAAAAACTTTGGGCATTGAGTTAAAATAAGTCAGTTCGTTGTTGTTTTGGGTCTTTTAATGCGATTTATTGACAATCTATAGAATATCACCTGATGTTGTAGATCATTAGTGTTTTAACTTCCACACAGTCACTCTTGCTCCTCTGCTGACCTCCTGTATTCATGTAACGCTCCCAACTTTATCTTCAAACGTAAACTCTCAACCCCCTTTGACTGTCTGCATGCATGAGAGTAAAAGTTCACATCTATCAGGTGTAACTCCCCCAGCTGCTCCTTGATGATCTCTTTACCTTTTTTTATCTTCACACTGATGGCAACATGTGAAACATTATCAGCTCCGGCATAGTTGGCTGTGACACAGTACACAGTAGTCTCGTGTTATATAGTCGATTTTGCACATTCTGGTTGTTCTGAGTAAGTCAGCAAAGGTTAGACCTACATTATAACTCAACCTCTGGACTCTCTCATATAGATCCAGCCTTTAAAATGTGTTTGCTGTCGTTCTTCTCATCTAACTCTCAGGAAGAGTCAATCAGTACCACTCCAATGTCCCTATTTGAGGCTACAGCTAGGAAACAGTTAGCGTAGCTTAGCATTAGTGCTTAGCCTTTGTACAGAGCAAACAAACAGGATGTAGTGTTTCCAGTCTTTATGCTAAGCTAAGCTGGCTACTTTCTGGTTCTAACTTGATATTTAGCAGACAGATAAGAGAATGGTATTGATTCTCTTTTATAATAATTATATGTGAAACTATTACTTTAAAACAAATGAGCTAATGTCTACTACTGTCCATCATATCAATGTTATAAGTTAATTCGTTTTTGTGCTGCGTGATGTGTTACGAAACACATTACGCCTGATGTTGTATAACGCCATAACCAGTTAATGAGTGTTCTGTTGACATCTCACTATCACAACACTGCTGGAGTGGTTTTATGATCCAGTATATATCAGCAGCAGATAGTCAGCAGCCAATAAAGGAGACTGAGTGGTTTGCAGGGAGGTTTAGATTTCAGCGAAAAGGTTTTTTAGAAATGAGCGCCGGCGGGTTTTAATGTCCTGATTTTAAATGTGGTTTTGATGTTTTGTTTTTGCAGAGGTCTCGTAAAACCGTTATGTTGACTTCGACAGTGGTGAAAAACCCCGGGGTTTGTAAAGCTCCTTAAAAAATCTGGATTCAATCATCCAAATCCAAATCAGTCTGCCAAATGCTGATCTTCCTTTTGATTTTGAACTGAGGGTTACAGCTTGATTTTTGGATTTTATTTTTGTTTAGACTAATCAGTGCAGCAAGAATGTTTGTTTGATTCAGTGGCGATCCACTTTTATTTTACACAGAAAAATGTGTTTACAGTATTTTCCCTGCAGCAGCCTGTTACAGCAGCGTGTGGAATATACTTAATCAGATTTCTAGCTTTCAGGTTGTTGTTGAATGAATTAAGAAAATGTCCTCATACATGGTTGAGGCAGCTGTTATATATATATATATAAATAAGCATATAAAGAATATCAGATATTTATCTGTATTTTGGTTTGCAGTAGCTATACTGTTTGTGTTTGACATCCTTCAACCAGACCTAAGACGATTAGTCAACTGACAGAAAACTGGCAACAAGTTTCTGAAGTAAAACTGACAAAAAAGGCCTGATTTCAACTTCTCAGATGTGAATATTTGCTTTTTTTGTCTTCTATAATATTGAACTAAACATCTTTTATACTCTGGTTGGACAGTAGAAGCATTATGAATATTTCAACTTGGACTTTGGGTTGTAAAAATGTTAAAAATGTAAAAGATTTGTAGAAAATGCAGTTTCCCAAACAAACAAACAGCTTAGTAAAAAAAGTCATCTCCAAGTCCAGCTGTTAAATTTGAACCGTGTGTATGTGAGGGCAGGAATCTGACTGTCTCAACGTCACATTCACAAATCATCAAGTAGTTTTATATTAGCCAGTTTGCATTAACATTTTGTGCTACACAATGCTACAGAAGCTACACACACTTCCTCAGGGATAACCTGTGTAATGGCTCATCGGTGCTAGTCCAGCGCTTGTGTTCCCCCATGATTAAACAAACACTGCGAGTGTCAGTTGGTCGATTTGAAGCATATTTTCTGTATCGCAGATTTCAAATGTCTATATTTTTCTGTCTTTTCTATCAAGTTTTGTCACCTGATAATCAAAACTGCTGTGGAAGCAAACAAACCAAATACCTTCACTTTTAATTGCACAATGTTGACACTGAATTAACCAATCGCATGTCCACTTAATTAACCGCATGGTCGACTCAATCACCACCACATAATGACTCCTTGCATGAATATCTCTGCACGCCCACAATCTCAAATAAAGCCTGATGCTGCTGGTTTCACCTGCATAACAACTCCAATCAAACCAGCAGCCGATTGTCATTGTGTTTTCTGATTGGCTGACGTGTAAGACAATCTGGTCATCTTTTAGGCCTCCGATAAAGACCTGGTAAAAGGTTCACATGTCCATGAAACAAAGGAGAAAAGTATCACGTATAATTCAGGTGGGTGAAAGCATACACATATATATATGCACTTATTCCTTTTGTTCAAGCTGCAGAGCTGAGTAAGATTTTCTGCTTAACATGCAGAAATCAAACGTGTGGTGGACCCAAACGTAGTGACGAGGTGTTAAAACTGATATTAAAACTTTGTCCCCACTTGACAATGTGGATGATTCCATTTTTACATCATTTTTCATTTTTGTTTTCACACCACATTTAAATACCAGTTTATGAGTTCACATTTAAAAATGGTTTACACAATTTTCTGTACTGAAGTTTAAAGATCATCTCCAGACATGTATCAAGACATACATACATGTAAATTTGAATAGTCTGCTTGGAACAATAATGTGTGTGCCTCATTAAACATTCCAGAATCTGTGAATATGGAGAAGTCTTTAAAGAAGAAAAAACTTTGTGGAGTGGAGGTGGACTTTAATGAATGCATAATAATGTTCAAATGTTTTCTTTACTAAACTTTAAGACTTCCAGGTTTCTGAAACCAGGATTCTTCAGATACCGGATGATGTTCAGGATGCTAGTGTGCATGTAAACATGTGAAATAATGTGAAGTGTTTTCTGTGAATAAGCTGCAAACTGCCTCGTGGCTGATGGAGGAGGAAGAGGAGGAGGAGGATGATGATGATGATGATGATGATGATGATGATGATGATGATGAAGATGAAGACTTTATTTTTGCTTTATCTTCTGAACGCTTCCTAACAACAGCTTCTCTCTTCCTGCCCTCACACAGAGTAAATGTGACGACGGCGACGACGACGCCACATCATATGGAAGCACTTCAATCCAAGAGAAAGACCCTCTGTTAGAAGAAGATATGGACTGACAGACACACACACACACACACACACACACACACACACACACACACACACACACACACACACACACACTCTCTCTCTCTTACACACATACACACACACAGCTGGTGATATGGGTTCACTGCTGGCCAAACATCATTCCAGTATCATGGACTGAAACACTGTCACAAGGTGCTCCGCGTATTTTAGAGCTCTGCCATATGTGACTGTACTGTAATGTTTATGAAACTCTCAGCCGCGCACTCACTTTCTTTAAATGTGTCGAGGCTGTCGGGGTTGAGACTGATTTAGTCTCTTCATGGCGGAGTGAAGCTCACTCAAAGCCACTCTTTGTATAAAGAACTACCAAAAACCACTATTTCCAGTTAGCTGTGACAGTTGTGAACATGTGTGCAGGGTGTGAACTACAGGGGAGCCTCTTAATAAGCCACGAGCTCCCCTGAAAACATGATTTGTGAAATTGTTTTTTTTGGGGGGGGGGGTCTCTAAAATATTGACAGTATCACCCTCTCCAGGATTTTGCTGGATTTTTTTCCCCGGCCTAAAATGTCTGACTTTGAGAAAATTGCCATGTATTTTGTTTATTTAGGCATTTTGTTGCAATGTAATTGCAGGAGAAAGTGAAATAATTGTTTAAAAACTTCCAGTGAGAATAAAATCGCCCTGTTTGGAGGGTAAATGTGAGGCGTTCGCGTCGCACACGTCTGCACCTTCAGCGCTAGAAACGAGGAAGTGAGTTTGGTGACGTATGACTCCACATTTTGTGCGGGAAACTACTATGAATGAGATGTTTGCAGAAGAGCCGCAGTGATTGGACAATATTGCAAAGCCGCGCCAAGTTTACAGGTTGAATTTGTGTTAATTGTTCCCATCAGAACTTCCTGGAGGGACCCCAATATGCTATTTTTTGCCATGCATTTCTATTCTTCTGCATCTTCATCATCATGGATTATGTGTAAACTGAGGCTACTATTGATGTGTGATTTGTGCGTGAGGATGACTAATCACTAACTTTATAAAAACCTACTGCTGTTCTTGCCATCAGCCAGAAAATATCAGAAAATATAAAACATATATAATCCCCAGCGACGAGTGAGCTCCCCCAAAAGCCACGGTATAGTTCTCACGCTGCACATGTTCCATTATCAGCGATGATCTGGAACAATTTAGAGTTTTATCACTTCATCAGGAGCAGTAGAGACGGTCGCTGCAGTGGCAGTTTTTACATTTTAAATAAATGTTTCTGTATCAACAACAAGGGAACCAGAAAAGCTCTTTCTCTGTACAGTGTTTTACTACCAATGTGCCTTCATTGAGCAGCAAATGTTTCGGTTGTTTAACCCGGGGTTTTTGTATTTTACGTGCAATAAAGATCAAAGTTGGATTTGTCGTAGAGGCTCAAACACTCCGACAATCAGAGCGGATGCACTACTATTTGTCTAGTACTGTCCTCTGTAAAGGTGTGAATGTATTTCTTGAAGTGGACGTGAGTGATGCCGCGTCGTGTCAAATGCCTCCTTGTTATAAATACGTGAATGAATGAAGAAAAACTGAGATAATAAATGTGCCTTTGTTTGAAAATCTAGTCATGAACGTGTGATCTCTCTTTTTTGTTCCCACAGCGAGCAGAAATATAATGGTGCAAATTGAGATGCAGGCTTTCTGCAGGCTTCAACAGGTTGGACTTAAGAGTTTTTAAGACCATTATGAACACAATTTAAGACAGATTTTCTGTCCATACTGGCGGGGAAACGTACTAAGGATTTGAAGGAAAATCAACATTAGTTTCCATGTCTGTTTCATTCTATAGTAACAAAATACAAATCTTTACCAAAAATACATCCAAAAGCCTTAAAAATCATATTAAAGACATTTTAATTAATTTATATGGAGGACCGGAACTGCCAAAACCAATGATAAATAAATAAATGAGTGAATTAATCAAATCATGTGCAAAAAAAAAAAATTATTAAAGATAAATGTAGGCATTAACTAATATTAAATAAAATGTAAGAAACTGATATTTGTTTTAATTTGCTTCTGTGTTTATTTACCTTATTTATTTCTGTATTTTCATTTTACATTTCTTTACGAATTTCTGCTTCAATATGCAAATGAGGTGGCTTTGGTTGATCGAGTGCAATGATCGACTAAAATGAAATGGGAAAAAGACTTACAACAAAATACAAGAACATTTTATTATATTTAAGAATATTTGGCTCCTCTGTATACCACAACACAGTTCAACAGCAACACAGCTGGATTTACCTAATAAACTTTTACTTACTGTCATTTAGCTCTCAAAAGAACTCTTGGTACTAAAATAACTCACTATAATAATGTCGTCTGCAAACTTAAAGCTGCTATAATCAATATTTTTATATGAACAGTGAGTCCAATGACTATGTAATGTGAACAGAGGTTACTAACACGGACAGACACACAGAGATTACAGACCAATGGCATCCTCCTGGAGCTCTCTGAGTTTTTAAGATACCATTTTTGGCTCATTGTTTCGGTTTTTACGGCCCGCAGCTGTACTGTTTCAGTTCTCTGCGCTCTCGTTAAGGATGTTATAAATCCGTCTCTGATAAATCCACCGTACACCCAGCTCCGAACAACAGACAGACAAAGTTCAGAAAGTGGAGCATTATATTTACTCGTGTTTTATTTGTTAGTTTAACCTTTTGCAATAGAAATGGTCCGTCAGTGCCTACATTGATGTTTTTGCATATTTTGATGTCTTTGAGTATCTTGAAATTATTCATATCAATAAAATCTGTACAACCCAAGCTAAGCATTTATATAAGTATATAAACCATAATAGACTATTCCAATGCTCTTTTTAATCCAAGGTTCTGCTGCTAGACTGCTAACAAAAACAAAGAAGCACCTGAAATACATTTATACAAGTTGAATTTACTCAGTTTTCTTTCACTAAAGCAAATTATTACATTACCGTGCAATAAAAACAATTTATTGTTACGACCCGGCTCGTGGGGGAGAGGGAAGCAACATGAACCAGAATGTTTTTGGTAAAATTGCAAGTTATTTATTTGCAGGGTTCACAAGAAAAACAGGAAAAGGGCTGTTGGATGCTGCTTAACTCAAAGAAACAAATATAACTTAAAGAGGTCTCTCCAAAATGAGAGATAGCCACTGACTACTTCAAAATCAAGTTAAACAGGTCTCCCCCCAGCCAATCCTCGGCAAGGGGTCACACATCCTGTTTAACATGACCCAGCTGCACAACACAGACACATATAACCAGATAACATTATAGTTAATTGATTATTAAAATGGTATCCAATACATTTTCTGTGTTATTTATATGTGACAAATATTAAATCTTAACACTTTGGGAGATCATTAAGAATTATCTAGATGCATACTTGGGCTTATGATGATTAATAAACTTCAATAAAACATAAAAACTATATATCATTATACTGTTGACATTTTTATAATTAAATAAAACAAGTCAATGGAACAAACTGGAATTATTTCACCTGTACTTAAAATACTGCCCACATTAAAGTTCAAACAATTCATTTTTGGGTTTAATTAATGTGAATGAGTGACTCCAATTAATTAACTAATTTATATATTAAGCTGTGTTTAAGGTTTTACAGAGTATTTTTCCAATCTATGGAACAGTCAAAGACATTAGACACGCAGGATCTGCTTAAATCTTAAAAACGTAACTCCATGAACCTTTTTATAGCACTACATCTTACAGTGTGACCTTTTATGCCTTCCCTTACGGCTCGCTCTCAGTTATGGGTTGTTTTTTTGTAAATGTACAGCGCTTTAAGCTGCGTCTTTTGTATGAAAGATGCTACATAAATAAAGTTTCTTAATATGATTTGACACTGAACTCATTTCACAGTTCACTTTATACTGCGGGAACTTTGAGAGGGACTATAAGCCTCTTTTACTACGAGCACTTTAATATCATCAGCAGGCTTTTTAAAACTGTCTTTATTCTCTCTGACTTCCAAATGAAATAAATAATATATAATATGTATCTTATCGTACTACAGGTTAACGGCGGGTTTGATGTTGATCAGCTGAGGTCATCCTCACCCGTTTTCCTCCCATATTGAAAGTGTTGTGAGGACACAGATGAGGTAATAATCCTCTGATTTGAATGCTGAGGAATTTGACCTCTTTATCTGCACTACAGCCTTTATCTCCAGTGATAGTGACTTCCACTTCTTCTAAGAGACAGGCAGCAGGGTTGTAAGTCAAAGTCTGGTAAAGCTCTCTCCTGTTGGCCGGTTTGTACATAAGCTTCTTATGTAGCTGATATTCAACATATCTCAGTGCTAGACTTGATTTAGACACGTTTTTAATTTAACTTAAGTTTCTGAGGGAGTAGGAATTAAAGTTTCCATTGATTAGGAAGCAACAGCAGGTGTGTTAGAATTAAAAGGGAAACACCAGCAAATCTAAACTGTACTTCCTTAAAGATGGAGACTTGTTAGAAACTGTCTCATTTAAATTCTTTCTAATTGAATAAAGAGGCACGAGGAGGACCCTAAAGCATTAGTTATTGATTTATAAGACATTAATAATGGGTTCTTTATTAGAAAGAGACACATCAGATACAAAGACTGGTTGAGGCTGAGATATCCTGATGTTTAGTCCCCGCACTGTGGTTTGCATCAAGGGTGGTCCTTTATTTCCCAAAATGAAACTCACTAGCATCTTAGACAACCCCGATACATAGGCCTGAAAGATTGTAATCTGTTTGCAGTTTGATGAACAGCTCGGCCGCTCTGTTAGGGGTTATTTTACAACTTCATTGCTGTTCTGAAAGAAAAAGTCTCTTTATTCTCTTCATTCCTCACTAAAAGGACCGTCTCCTCCCAGTGAGCAACCTTTGAGTTTATGTAAATACAGTAACGGCACAAATGCCCTCCAGATATCCACCTGTAGCTCTCTTCAGGCAGACGATTGTTTAGAAACCTGGTTCTGGTATTTTAATCTGAAAAGGAGATTTGGGAGAAGTTGCCCTGATGTGTTGCCTTCACATCTTTTGAGTTATTGGATGAATGACCTCTGGGTGTGAGAGGTGAGTGAGGGTTGTCTCATCACGTTTGTGATCTTTTTATGCTCATTTCACGCTTTCCATAGTGTCATTAGTTTGCTCATACATATGAGCAGTTTGGGATTGTAAAGCTAGGTGGCGCTGTGGAGGCGTGCTGCGGTGGCCTGTGGTGCAGCAGCATTGTGTCTGTCTCCAGCCCCGTTCCTGTGGAGCTGCAACAGGGACAGTACATCTTAGCACTAAGTTGGGTATTTACTGACATATTTTATGTCGGAGAACAAAATGTTAAAATCTCTTAAGCTTGTGTTAACCACAGACCTTATTTCAGGCTCTAACTGAAAACCCCTCGGCTTTCAGGTGAGGGAACCAGAAGTGCATAAATGCGAACTCATCTCCATGTTTTCCTACTCATTCCTGCAGCACTTTATATACGAAGTTATGCAATTCCAACACTGTTTATGCACTCCAGTCTGCAGCAATATCAAAATACTCTAGATGCAGAAAATTTATGGTTTTTGCCCCAAACTGAATGGGATTAGCATAAAGCGGGTATATCTGTAAAGGGGAGACTTTTGGCTACGCATAAAACACATTTTCATTCAGATATCTTGAGGTCAGAGGTCAAGGAATCCCTTTGAAAATGGTCAGGCCAGTTTTATCTCCAACATTTAGCTTAACTTTGGAGCGTTACTTGGATGCATCATCTAATTTGATCTGTTGTGTAGTCGGCATAATGTGAGTCAATCAGTCCTCTCTTGAAGCAGACACAACCAGTGTGTAAACTAAACCTTGGCTTTCAGGGGGAGCTCCTGTTTTCTTATGGGGGGAGTGGTTGTCCCTGAGGACTGACTCACATTATGCCGACAGAGGGAGACTCTGATATTCTTCTCCGCTTGTTGATCAAGAAAAGCATGCAGGCCGGTACAGACCACTAAAAATGTTACATCATCATGATTTTAATAGTTTTTTTCAGTAAAAATTATATTTGTGATGCAAAAATGATCATTTCCACACTGATCGTGAATCGTATTGCAATATCTGTCAAAACAATCACAATATGATGTTTTTACCACATCGTGCAGCTCTAGTTGAATCAGTCAGCCCTCTGGTTTCTGAAGAACACAGCGAGGTACAAACCAAGATTATTATGAACTAAAACTAGGTATAAACAAAACATTTTAGTTCACTGAAATAAAAATAAAAACTAACTGAAATTATATTGTGTACTTATAAAACAAAATATACAGGAAATGTCTAGTTTTATTAATTTTGTTAAATTTATCAACACATCAAGCCGGAGGAGGCGTCGGTTCTTTTACTTTATTGAGACTGTGAGTTATTGTGTTTGTATCGTAATACCCATTCTTATAAATACCCAACATATTAAGGATATAAAACACTGAAACTAACACTGAACAATAAAAACTAAACTGAAACAAGCAATCCGCTCTGGAAACGAACTGAAACTAAACTGAGCTGAAAACTAAAATTTAAAACAAAATGAAAAATAAAAACTAATGAATAATCCCAAATAACTCACAGCACAGTGCAGACGAGCGTCTTGTGCAGCACGCTGCTTCATTCTGGACGCGGTTTCCGGTTTCCTGATGTGGATTATATTTGTTTTCAAATAACAGGATTTCTTCAGTTGGAAATTGAGTTCATGTGTTCAGTTCAAACGCAGACAGACCTTGAAATTAGATTTGTAAATGTGAAGCGATGGAAGTTATTTAAATACACTATATAAAAAAGCCTTTTTAACTCACTGATGGGTTAAAATGAGTATTTTCTGAATAATATTGTGAAAAGACTGTAATGTTTTATTCTGTATTTACTATCATTGATATTTCTCTTCCAGTTTTTGTATCAACTAAGTGCTAAAATATTGCTGATATTATATTAAAGATATTGTAGAAAAACTAAACATTTCCTCTTGTAGTGCCCTACCACACCAGTGATAAATAAATGTATTTTCCTTTTAAATATTCTTCTTGCCTGGCTTATACGATCATTAAAGTCCAGGTGAAACAGAAATCAGAGAGCTGTTTGTTTCTGCATATATTATTATATATATACAACCTGTTATCAAACTGTCCCGGGAGGCCGCTGAGTCTAGAGGAACAATATAACTGAGGATGTGATCTTAAAGGGTTAAAATTACATTTTAATTTTTTTTATGATTTTATTTTATTTTTGTACCATTGTGGCTGCCATCGTGTCAGGGTGGTTTACTTGTTGCATGGATGTGTGGTACACGGTATCATGATGGGAGCAGAAATCTGTGAGACTGAGATCTAACCCTCATCACACAGTCAGTAAAAATAAAACTATCTATGTGAATGGACGCTGTGTCAGGGCTTGTGTGTTGTACCACGGGTGGTTGGAGCTGGATTTTACATAAGACCTGCTCCAGCCTGGTGGTCTGGACTCCCTCTCTGCTGGCGCCACCTTGTGTTAAGTTGGAGTTTAGATTTTCTGTATAGTTTATTTATCTCAGTTATCCTGACAGCATGTTACATTTCTGTGACATTAAATGAATTTCTGATGAATAAAATTCATTTCTTTTAGTTTAATCCCTCAATATTCATAGAGATTCTGGGATGTTTAATGATCTAGGAGGAGTAGAAGACTTTTTATCAGACACATTATTGTTCCAGGCGGATTATTTGTGTATATGTCTTATTACAAACAGGAGGGGATCTTTAACTTACTAGCTATAATAAATGCAAATCAAAAGTCTCCTGATGCTGCTTGATGTTTCTACGGAGAACATTTTTCAAGATATCTGATGTTTTAAAGGTCCAGTGTGTAACATTTAGAAGGATCTATTGGCAGAAACTGAACATAACATTCATATATGTTTTCATTATTGTATAGTCACCTGAAAATAAGAATTGTTGTGTTTTCGTTGCCTTAGAATGAGACGATTTTATCTTTTATCTCCTCTTCTACGGAGGCCCCGATGTTTCTACACTGGCAGATTGGGCCTTCTGTGTTTCTCCAACACACTTGGAACAGGAAGGGTGAGGCGAGGGGGTTGTAATCTGCAACTACACTGCCAGATACCATTAAATCCTACTTATCATTATTAAAATCACTCTTCATAAACAATCAATAAACCAGCTTATTTTAACTGTGAATGTCTGGAATCCGATTTATCGACACAAAATCAAACTTTTCACAGAAATATGTGATATTATATATATTTTATTGATAATATAATTTGGAATAATCAGCTTTTTACACAATAATAAGCCAGTCACAGAGAACCAGACTGTTTAGTGTAGCTAACCAGATGTTTACACATGTTTTGAATGTTGAATCAGAGAACTTGTGTTGTGACATTGTTATAAATCACCACAACTATTATTATAACAGTAAGATGAGCAGCTGATCCCAGAGCTGTGCAGGAGAACTGTCTCTCATGTTCCTGCAGCTCCGTTGCTCCTTCAGCTGGACGTTAGATTATAAAACTGATCAGACATCAGATCAAAGCTGTCGACGTACACAACACAAAACATCCACACTTCCTGTATGGACAGGAAGTTAAAAGACTGAAGCTGCGTTTCAATTCACATACATACATTTTACTTTTAGTATTTACTGCAGTTGCAAATACAAAGTACGTACTGCTGCGTGTAATATATCCACAACTGACCCTTCCTAAAAAAGGGAAGATTAGCATAGCATATAGCATATCAATACAGGAAAGCAGGAAGTTGACCGAGGTTTGCTCAACTGTCTTTGACCCTCTTGCTCATACATTAGTTGCAGTTCGTTGCACGCAATCTTTAACTATATTTTTACACTTGAATACACGAATGTCATCTGTATCTTTCGCTGAGGATTGTGGGTCAGAACAGCCAGAAAAAGCATCCTGCAGGACATCCTGGCCTTCTGCATTTAACGTACTATGTCTGTCTAAATGTCCGTGTACCACGTGATAATGTTTGGTCCTCACACATTCTGAATGCACTCACATGACAAGCTGTTAAACAGGTAAACCGGCCCAGTAAACTGTTGTTTGACTGAATTAGTGCAGCTGTTGTCTGCGAGGCTCAAATAGCATCATTCCTCACCAGTGACATACCCTGGTCTTCCCACTTCCCCCAGTCCCCAGCTCTTTTCTCTATCAATCCCTCTATATGTGTCTCCATTTCCCGGTCCCATCCTCTATATATAGCTGCCCTGTGACCTGCCTGCTGCAGACTGAACCCTGCTCTACACATTGTCAAAACAAGGGGCTAATCCTGTCCAACAGGTGCTAGATCCCCCCCCATACACACACACACACACACACACACACACACACACACACACACACACACACACACACTGAATCTGTCTGCCTGTTTCCACACAAACAACAGCGTCACAAACTCCACTCGGCGTGACACTGTTGCCAGGGGAGGCCGAAGGGTCACGCTTTCCAAAACCAGCCGGGGAATGCTGGAGGTCGAGTGTTGGAGCCCACACACGCTGAATGATGAAATGGACCAGTGTGAGGTGGACTGTAGCGTTTCTACTGCGTGTGTCAGGCCTCTGAGGTTCCAACAGTTCAGACACGATTGTATGTTTTCACCAGTGGTGGACGAAGTACTGAAAAGCTTTACTCAAATGTACAACAAGGAGTTTTTGACTGGTTATCAAACAGTGTTTAACACTGATGCCTCTGTATGACCTATAAAAACAGACCAACAGTGAGAAGATCAGATATTTCTATAGTTATTCTTAACGCCTGCCACTGGGTCGGATTCCCCTTGAAATCAATGAAACAAGGCGGTAGAAAAACTACTGCTTTTGTCCACAGGGGTCGCCAGAATCAGCACAAAATGAGAGTTTTTTTAAGTAAAAATACAACAATGTAAAAAAAACAAGTAAAAGTTCTGCATTTAAAAGTGTATTTAAGTAAAAGTATGTACGTATTATCTGCAAAATATACAAACATTAATATAGCAGCAAACAACTACCCTCCCTCTGCCTGTGTTGTATCACAGCTTCTGTGGTTTGTTTCCATAGCCGGTCTGCTCTGACTGAAACTGCTGTTTTTATCATCTACGTCGGTGAATTAAGGATTTATTTCCACCAAACCAGAGTTGCTGATTGATCATGTGACTAAATTATTTAAATTACAAGACACTGCTTTTTTTAACAGGTGTGTATGATAGCGGTCAGATAAATGTAGTGAAGTAAAAAGTACAATATTTCCCTTCCAAAATGTAGAAGTAGAAGCACAAAATGGCATAAAATGTAAATACTTGTACTTGAAGTACCTGCAAGTACAGTACTTGTGTAAATGTACTTAAGTTGTTGCTTTCCACCACCGGTTTTCAGTCTCCCACAGACGATGTAGGCATCCGTTAGGTATTAATGCACTTGTCTGGCTAGAACAACAAATCACAGGCTAAATAATGCACTCGACTGGAACAACTGAGCGCCTGAGCACGACTTCCTCTTCACTACAGTGAGAGCGAGCCGACAGCAGGCTGCTCTTCGCCCATCAACACTTTGTTCCCGCGCCACCTGATGGTGTTTACTCTACTGCGAAGTATTGTTGGGGCTCTTGGTTAACGTCTCCGAGCCTGAGCCGTTGGACGTGACCTCCGCACGAGGCTGGCCGTGAGGGACGCAGGACGGCAGCTGGGCCCTCCTGTGCTCCGTCGCTGCAGGATGAACTGCAGTGGACACAACGGTCTCCATCCGACTGGCTCGATATATGCTCACCTGAAAGGTAGATAGATTCATAAATAGACAGACTAATGAATTTAATACCGCCTAATTTCCTAATTTGTTATGATGTTGTTTTTAAATGTGAACCTTAAACATATCAGATTTGTATGTTCTTCAGTCTCCTGTCAATGAATATTTAGATGCTTGCTTCTTTGCGGTTTCATATCTTCAAAATCTAAATTGTCTCAAATACTCAAATAGACTGTATATACAGTACAGACAGATGCCTGCAACCTCAGTAATGTTGTAATTTTGATTAAAGATTGTAAAAGATCCTCAGGATTTCCTTTCAACTGTGTCCTCTTATAGTAACTTTTGGTGCTCCACAAAATCCCTCCTATTTGACTCAACTCTCATACAGTATGTTCTGCCTCATTATTATTATTATAATATTTGTAGTTTATGTTACAACACATCTAATGTTTCATCTTTCCCTCCACTTTTGCTTCATTGTTTTTGGTTTAAGAAAAGCTAAAAAAAAAATAGACTGTGTAAATGTTACAGCTCCATGAACACCACTTTATTCATTCTGTTACCAGCCGAGTCTTCCCCCTTTAAGGACGGTGGGCTTGTGGGTAACCTGTGCCGTTTTGTTGTAGGAAGTGAGTCTTTCCCGGTGTGTAAAGGGACAGTAATGTTGCAGTATAATAGTTACTGTGTGTTGTGTTTGCTGCCACAGAAAATAAATACAAAAATTCCTCTATATGTAACATTAATGTCACTGTGGTGTCTTCTTGTTCTGTTCACAGCTGAGTTTGTCCAGACTGCGGATGGCTAGTTTTAAATAGTCTACAATGAAGGTAAAACGTTTTGGAGCAGGGAGCCGTATTTGATCAGATTGATTGATTTTATTACCAGTTACCAGGGAAACGGAGATATGGTTCATAAAAAGCTTTGGATTTGGATTACAAAACTTCTTTGGCAAGTGACCATGGTAGAAGTGGGATAATGACTTTCCAATGGAGGCCTCGTGGGGTATTATCCATTACATAATTGCCTAATCTGAATATTTTATAATCTGAACCCGGGATAACACACACCTGTGTCTGCAGGTAGCGCGGTGATTTGAGCTCTAGCTCCTCCTTGGCGACTGTGGGAGCGCAGCAGCAAAACACCTGCTGGAAACCTGCTCTGAACCTGCCGAGTGGATGACAGATATTTCATAACAGGATGGATTAAACAGGCAGACGGGATTATAGACACAGATTACCTCGCACATGACATCCACACAGACACACAGATAGCCATTTTAACGGGGATACGTTAAAAGTTCCCACCTGCTGTTGAGGCAGTAGTAGATGATTGGGTTGTACATGGTGGAGCTCATGGCCAGCCACATGATCGCCAGGTAGACCTGTTGGATGTAGCGCTGCTCGAACAGATCTGGGAAGAACTGGTGCAGCAAGAAGTAGACGTGGTAGGGCAGCCAGCAGACAGCGAACGTACACACAACCACGATCATCATCTTCACCACCTGCCGCAGAGCAAAACGCAGAGGAGACGGGGGTGGCTTTAAAATAATCTTTCCAAATGTTTTTGTTTTGATGCAAGGATTAAAAAACCATTAAATTAAATGGTAGACACTGTTGTGTGTTTGTGTTTGTGTGTGTGTGTGTGCGTGTGGGTGTGCGTGCGTGCGTGCGTGAGCTTGCGTCACCTTGCGTTTAGCGATGAGCTGTTCTTTGTAGTGGTCAGAGGAGTCCCCGGGGATCTCACTCGCCCAGAGGGTGACGCCCACAGTCGTGTACGCACATCCCATAATGCAAAGGGGCAGGAAGTAGATCAGCAGTGTCACGCACACGTAGTATCTGACAGAAAGAGGACAAACAAATTTATAATGTGGGATGTTTGGCACCGAAAATGCTTCCAGTATTGCTAACAATAAGACCTTTTTCACAGCAGCCATGTTGACATGAAGTAGTTGGTAAACACAGGTTACGAGGAAAGGACCCCTGAAGTGCTCCAGTTTTCGAGATACCTCTACCGGATATACAACAAAGCACAACACACCCTTAAAATCAAGAAGGCTGTGCGACCCTTTGTGAAGCTTTAGTTGGGTTCAGGACCTCCAAGTTGGCAACCACAAAAAGATGTAATGGAGTAAAAAGTATAATCTTTGCCTCTGAGATGTAGTGGAGTAAACGTATATATATATACACAGTATATACTAACAATCAGGAAAAATACATAAAAACATTCAAATAAATTTAATCTAATTGTTTATTTTTTTTTTAATGTGGGAGGAAACCGAAGCTTCTCGGAGAAAACCCACGCCAACACAGTGAGCACTCTGTACTCCTCACAGAAAAACTAACCACCCCTAAGCGCAAGGCCACAGTATTACACTGAGGCACCTGTGTGTCCCTATGATGTCACATAATTTTTTTTTTGTATTAAAGTTTTTTTCATTATGTTTAAAAGTGGGGAACCGAAGCCCGAGCACTCTGTACTCCTCACAGCGAAAGGGAACTGAACCATCCCCTTATAGCTGCAAGGCCACAGTGTTACACTGAGGCACCTGTGTGTCCCTATGATGTCACCGAATTTTTTTTGTTGGATTGAAGTTTTTTTTCATTATGTTTAAAATGTGGGGGAACCGAAGCCTCTCGGAGAAAACCCACGCCAACACAGTGAGCACTCTGTACTCCTCACAGCGAAAGGGAACTGAACCATCCCCTTATAGCTGCAAGGCCACAGTGTTACACTGAGGCACCTGTGTGGCCCTATGATGTCACCGAATTTTTTTTTGTCGGATTGAAGTTTTTTTTCATTATGTGTAAAATGTGGGCGAACCGAAGCCTCTCGGAGAAAACCCTGTGTCAACAATCATTTAGTATGCGTGTGTGTTTGTGCGCGTTTGTGTCTTTTTGCATCCGAAGCACGCAGTGAACGGCTTGGCCATGGTCTTGAAGAGACCTGAGAAGAATCTGTTGACGCCACTTTTGTTTTGTGGTGTCACCAGATGCTTCATCAGTGTCTCAATGAAGAATCCGTAAATAAACACATCCTGGGAGAGCACGCCCAACCGCAAGATCTTTGCGCTGCCGGTCTTCTTGCACAACTCCTTGTACACTGCCTTGGCCACTCTTTTGATGTGAGGGCCGCTTGGTTTTACGGCAACATCGCAGCCTGAAATCTGTTCCAGGAGCATTTCCGCCAGTGACGTGCTTATAGTTGCAATTTCATCATAATTCAGACGGATATAGGAAGTAATTGGACTTTTCATGATTTTGTGAATAAGTGCAACCACCACAAGCCTACAGCGGATTTCGTCCCACTGATAGTTGGATTGTGCCGTGGTGTCAACTGCAGCTTCACCTGCTCCACAGGTGATCGGTTCCTCGATGGACTGGACGGGGGTGGAAGTTGGTTCTTCTTCATCCACCAAGATGTTACTAGCCTCAACTCTGATTGGGGACTCGATGGACTGGATGGGGGTGGAAGGTGGTTCTTCTTCCTCCACCAAGATGTTACTAGCCTCAACTCTGATTGGGAACTCGATGGACTGGATGGGGATGGAAGGTGGTTCCTCTTCATCCACCAAGATGTTACTAGCCTCAACTCTGATTGGGGACTCAATGGAATGGATGGCGGTGGAAGGTGGTTCTTCTTCATCCACCAAGATGTTACTAGCCTCAAATCCGATTGGGGACTCGATGGACTGGACCACCAGAGTGTCACCTGTGTCATCGCTGACAGCAGCCTCCAGATTGATGGAAGCTGGTTGTGACACAGGTGTAACGCAGCCGTCTGTGACTAAGGGAGTCTCTGTGACTGATCGCTGAGTGATCACTCCCCTGATCTGCTCGACAGCGAGACTTGCGTGGTCCCCCTTGTTTTTGTTGAGCTTCAGCTGTCGGTTGAGCCAGTTCCGTACTTGCTTCAAAAAGGTGTCCACTTCGCTTTGGATCTCAAAGCGAAAGTCCATGGAGGGGTCCTGCTGTAGATGGTTGGAGACCATTTCGCCAAGCTCTACGCCGGCCATGTTGGTTTGTCCACTGGAGATTACCTCTGCGATTCTCTCGTAAGGGGACTCGTCCTCGTCCTCTCTCTTGCCCTCACTTGCGTCCTCTGTGTTTAAGGAAATGATGCTGCTAAGTATCACATGAGCCTCCTCCAGTAACTGGCTCAGGGGTGACTTTTTTTCTTGGACGCTTTTGTATTTACGTCTGAGCTTTGTCACAAGGCCAAGCAGTGACCCCATGGCAAATCTCTGTGCATAAACCGCCTTGAGCTTATTTCCCACGGTCTTCCAGAGGGATATCTTCACAGATTCTGCCACTGATTCCGGCAGTGAACCATCCAAATCTAGTTGGAGCTCTTCAGTTATCTCCTTTACAATTGTAGAAGCTACCTCGTCGGTCCACTGGGAAAATCCGGAGTCAAACATGTCGTTGTCTTCATCCGATACCTTGACATCGTAATCGATAGGTGTGACGCTTCTTGCCTGTTCCCTCAGGATCTTTTTTATGGCTGATGTAGTTTTTTCAGTGAAGTCTGCTTCGGTCTCGTCCTTAAAAGGTAAAATGGGTGTCTGCCATGACTTCCTGGTTGCAATTGGTTCAGTGTCCTCTGGCAGGCTGTCCAGCATTTCCTTGCTTTGTTGACCTCTTTTGATGGTTACTTTACTTGCGCAGTTTTTTAAAAGTCTTGCTACATGTTGTACCATGGACTTCAGTCTCTGGGTGAAGGAACGAGAGACAAGAGGTTTGATGGCCTCATCGCTGCCTCCACTACTGCCAGAGCTCTGGGAGAGCTCATTCACTCTGGCTGTGACCTCTGTCACCACGGCCTCGGTTACCTTTTCTGCACTTTGGCAGCTGATGTCTTTGACGCCGATTGCGTCGGCAAAGGCCAGGGAGATGGTGTCCCCTAGACACCCGCGGACATCGTCTTCAGAGACACTTATCTGGGATCCGGTAGATCCAGGAGAGATTTTGTTGGATTTGAGAGTGCGTCTCCTCTTCGGTTGGCTCTGTTTGAACAATAAGTAAATATGTGCGAATATAATATTAATTATATCCATGCACATGTTAGTAATTACATCCTCTGTTTTTTTATCTAGAGACCCGGACTCCAGCAGAGACCATTGTAGTGTGGTCAGCTGCTCCAGGCTCTGTCGGACAAGTGTGCGAACACTCTCTGTCGCGGCTTGATCCATTTCGTTGGTTTGTATCTTTGTATCTTCAGTCCTGAAGAATCCAAACTTGTGTTTGTGTCTTTGTTCTCGAAGTGAAAGTGTCCTGAAGAATCTGAACTGAACCAGGCTGGATTTGGATCCAAGGTGCATAGTTTCAGACAGAATGTTCGTCTTTGTATCAAAGGAACGTTCTATTGGCTTTGATCTTTGGATGACATCATGACAATCCAATGACATCACAGCAAAAGATTAAAAAAAACGCAACATTCCGTCATTCACACAATTTAAAAATAAACACGCAGACTATTTGAAATTCTGATTAATAACAAAATGAATTAACCACTATTAACAATTAGTAAGTTGAAGGATTTAGAATTCTGCATAGAATGAACTACGCTGAGTTTGTGGAATCAGTAAATTATCAGTAAATTATTTAGTTTATCTTGCATTAATCCATTCAATTAAGTGATAGTAATAGGTTCACTGACTAAGAAAGGGACAAATTACGGTGTACATTACTTGCAGAAATGTTGGCAATGTGTGAGCACAAGGTAGCTAACATGACCTAGCTAGCCAATTAACATGATGACAATTACCCAAATATAAAACCAAAGAAACCAGTTGAAAGCAAACACAAGTGCAGAGAATCTGTTGAAGTTTGCTGCTAATGTCTGTGTGTCCTTTACTCTCTGCCAAACCTCATTAGCAGGGAGTAATAAGTAAAGTAATATTACTTTTGAAAAGAGTAATGAGTAATAAATGACATTTTTGAGTAACTAGCCCAACGCTGTTTACCACAGTGGGTTTGCAACTGGGGGCATCAAATCTTACAAACATGTACATATATAGTGTTGCATTAATCCTGTGGTTTCCAACCTGGAGACTGGGACCCCCACTAGGGGTCACCAAAGATATACCTATTCAAGGGCTATTCAATTGGCTGTAGTTCTGTGAATACATCACACACCGCCAACTCAGATCTGTCTGAGGCTATAAGGGATTGTCTCCTGTCAGATCACAGACTACGAGTTTACATTCTTTAATACACACACACCGACATGGAGGTGATTTCAGCAAATAGCTCAAAGAAATCCGGACCAGTAAACGAAGGAAGCTTTAACGTGCAGAGAGGTTACGGAGCAGAGTCAGGGAGGCAGTCAGGGACGATAATAAGATGTTAATTTTGGAATCAAATTTATCAAATGCCCTTTTCCTCTTTTAGCTCCCCAGATATTTCCAGAAGAAATCAACCAGACATGAGGATGATCCTCGTAGACAGATTCATCACCTGAACAGCTGCAGGGTCTATTTTTTTCATATACAAAATTAATCCCTCAAGGAAATGATTATCGCACTGGTTCAGCCAGGCGGCAGCAGGTTGGCTGTCAGGTATGAGATGACAAGGGATCAAATCTTATTAACAACAACTGCTGCTGCAGGATAAGTATATATAGTGAGCATGGAATAATACTGGACATCAAACATTTGACATACCAGGCGCCAAAATATCTTCTATGAATACTAATGAGTGCACATTTAAAATAAGGACCAATTTTACACCATGTCCACCAAATCAAGTTCAATACTTACAAAATAAGGTCCTGATCTCATGATGTTTGTGCACGTTTAGCTAAAAAATTTGCTGAACTTGTCCTTTAAAGATTCGGTAGTTTAGCTTTCAGCTTTGTCTTCTGTTGGTTCAGGTTTACAGACGCCTTGTGCTTTACTCACATCTTCTTAAAGTCCACAGTGGTGTATTCGGGCCAGTCTATGTAGCAGACTGTGCGTCCAGGCAGCAGGGCAGTTTCTGAGTAGTAGTACTGAGGGAAGGCTAGAAGCAGAGCCAGCATCCAGATCACAAAGATCACCACACGGGTCTCTGTGGACGTCAGCCTCTGCTGCAGGGGATGGATGATCGCCATGTATCTAACAAACACACACAGAGACAGAAAACTCAACTCAACTGTCTGCTTCTATTCTGACCCGTCACAATAAAAGTGAATGATGTGCAGATTTATAAATCATAGAAGACTGGACTCTTGGCCTTGGCAGAGGTCTCTAGATGGTTTGTGCTGACCTTAATGGGAAAGCCTGGGACCTCTCTATCAGAATAAATCACATTTGTTCTTATTTTGCTTTGTTATCTGACATGTTCTTCCCTGACTTTATGGATCACAAGAAGATTTCCAACAATTCTGTGCCTGTAATTTGACCTTTAACACATCAAGCTATGGTAACTCTGGTGGTCTGTGGATGAATATCTAAAATATTTATGTTTTTAAATAAAATAAAACAAATAATACCACAATACTGCACAATTTTGAATGAAAATACTGTCATTTTAAGTAAGTTTTGTTTCAATATCAGCCTGCTATGTAGTCATGTTCATGCATGTAGTGCATGATGAGCAGTGGGAAAAATAAGGGTTCAAAAACACTGCAATCGTGGCTCCAAAGAGGAGGAAGTGTGGACCAGGAGGACCCCTTTTCCACCAGTTTAGCTCTGATTCTTGAACCGGTTCCTAACTGTCACTAGCCGAATATGATCGTCCTACACTGCTGTATTTCAGTCAGTCATAATGTTGGTACTTAGAGAGTAAATAAAAATTCCTGCAAAACTCCTGACATTTCCCATCAGCCTCAGCTGTAGCCTACTTTGTGTTTCATGTTAATTAGCAGATGTTAGAATGCCAACACGTATAAACATCAGTTAGAATTGTCATTGTGAGCATGCTGGCGTTAGCATTTAGCTCAACCTAAGTATAGCTTTACAGAGCTGTTAGCTCTGGCTGCAGACTCTTAGGGGCCAATCACACAGAGACGCACCGCTAGAAACAAAACCATAGTTTATATAGAGCTATTACATATAGAGTTTATAGAGCTACGGAGCAGGGGTGTAGTGGGGTATAAACCTCAGTCATCCAGCTCCAGGCGTTTTAAAAGCGGCTCCTTAATCTTCTTTCCTTTGTTCTTGTACAGAACAATGCAAGCGAGAACTGTGAAAATGCATTTATATTAAATAACATTTCCTCTATATTGCACCAGTGTCCGGGACTTTCTATAGTGCCTATACAGCCTTGAGGTACACACTCTCATTTTGATTTTAGTCCTGCTGTGCAGAGTCAGTAGAATAGTAGAATGGCTCTTACAGTGTATATGTACACATTTATATAAAGACATATAGTCCCTGCATACACACACACACACACACACACACACACACACACACACACACACACACACACACACCTGTCCAGAGCTATGGCCGTCATGGAGTAAATGCTGGCAAATATGGCGGCGATGGGGAAGAAGTTGTGGAAGCGGCAGTAAACCAAACCAAAGTACCACTCGTTGTGAACGGCGTAGGTGAAGTTGATCACTGTGTTGAATGCTGACATCCCGGCTTCAGCAAAGGCCAGGTTCACCTGCAGGAGAGAAAGAGAATGAACTAAAACCCAACACACCTGTTTATACTCAGTGGGGGAAGTTACTTTACTTTACAGTTTACTCAAGTCTTTTCTTTTCGTACCACTTTTCTCCTATTTCAGTACATCTTAGAGGGAAATATTGTACCTTTTACTATTTTCATCCGACAGCTTTAGTTACACTGTAAAAAAAAGTCCTGTCATATCTCATAGTAAAACCTTTATTAATACGCATTTTAAAAGAATTTATATGTAATAAAATAGTTTTATTATATTACAGACTGTAAACTGGACTGAAAACCACATCATTCATACGGTATTTTCACGTGGCGAAACTGTTTCTTTGAACTTTGTACAATCTTTGTTCTCTAAGACAGACCAAGAGAAAGTTTGTCACAAGATAAAACCAATATTTAAATGTTCGATTTTAGTCATAACTCAATTTTGAACAAGAGCGCAGTTACTGCGGTTTGCCTTCGTAGGGCAGAATACATGTCTTGCTCCCACGCTGGTGGCCAGGCTGACTGTGACAGCTACAATAGTCTAGAAGATTTCAATAAGAGAGGCTGAATATTTTCTCCTTAAACTATTCCTGGCCACCTGTGGGGTGCGAGATATCTACAGTTGACCCCACACATTGAATGACAGGCCCATAATGTGCATAAGGAAGCAGAAATGCATAAAGAAATGTAAGAATACAGTTTGGGGAAATAAATGAAAAAAGAAAAAGAAAAAAATAAATAAAAAGGAAAATTAAATTGTTTTTTATTTGTGGTGCTCTTAATGGCACATTAATGTATTTCTTGAGATATTTATGTTTTTGATTTTTGGCAGTTTTTGTTCTTCGTAGTAGAAACCCTGCTAACAAATAATAGACTAATGCATCAGATTGTGAGTCAATGGGGTTGATAGTTTACTGATTTCAAAATCAACCTGAAAGCATTAGTCAATTAATCAATTAATATAATAATAATAATAATCAGCAGTTATTTTGATTGCTTGTCATTTTTTGCTTTAAATTTGCTGTTTGCAGCTTCTCAAAATGATAATTTGATGCTTTTCTTTGTCATATGTGACAGTAAACTGAACAAAACAAACAACAAGAAGACATCATCTGACACACTATAAACCAAATGATTAATCAATAAAAATTATTTTTTTTAGTCGATTTACGAGAGTAACTGAGCTGAATCTGAAGGTAAATTTCACCATCTTACTTTAGTTCAAGAAACAATGTTTTGACATATCTGTTTTCTCCAAAGTGATGAAAAAACATTAATTAACTTTATTAGCTTTTATTAGAGATGTAACAGTCAGCCAATGGCATTTATTTAAATATTAACCTACAAATAAATAGAATTTGTATTTAAATTACAGATTTACGCTGTTTATTGATGGTGATGGATGCACCTGAGTTGAGCTTGAGGAGCATCTTCATTTCACAGATCTGCTTTCTTACAAGTTCATTATAGTTCACAGGTGATACAATAAAATAATAATTCAACTCAGTTTTGGAGACAAACATTAAAGAATCTCCCAAAGGAAACACCAAGAATTCAAAAGTTTTTATCAACTTCTCAAACAAAACATTTAAGGAGAAACAAACTGAACTCACCAGAAAGTAATTGGTGACCGTCCTCATGCGTTTGTGCGCCAGAATAATCCAGATGACCACCATGTTACCAACCACAGACACCGCAACGATGCTGCAGTAGGCGACAGCCCAGAGTGTGATCTGCCACACCGGCTGGATGAACTGGTTGAAGCCGTCGCTGCCGTTCACGGACACGTTTGTCTCGTTGGTGGCGTTAACATCGGTGCCGTTGTAGAGAGGGTCCATCTTCTGGGCATCGGCGTGTTTGGGTAGTTGCTGGGTGTTAAAAATAGATGATTGTCCCGTGACTCTCTCTTTCTGCTCTCTGTCTCTAGGAGGAAAATGAGCAGTGAATTCGTAAAAAGCGCAATTCCCACATTTTCTGCGGCGGAGCTTGTCTTTACGCACCGTGCGCCCCCGAGGACATCACCGCACCAAAACGCACGACGCGGCTCACCAACCATTCACGTTCTCCAGGCTGTCCAACCAGCACTCCTCCTCCCTCCACTATCCACTCCCCCCTCTCACACAACCCCTTCTATAAACACACCACATGATTAGTCTTGATGTTGTCTGGCCGATATCAGCGGCTGTAAATCACCGTGTGACCCTGAAATGCAACATAACTTAAATGAAACCCTAATACGATCCGAGCAGGGATTAGTCCAGACTCACTCTGGGTCAATCTGATGATATTGGTTTATATAATATGATGTTTATTAATGTCCAAAACAGGTAACATTATACAAACAATAAATAAAGGGTTTATAACACAATATAAAGCTGCAGTGAGCTGAGATAATAATGAGATCTTTAAGTGTTTGTTAATGGAGACAATTATAAAACATCTAACTGATGTATAAAAATATAATCACTGACTGACAACATAAAACAGCTGTAATCAATATAAAGTTTATTGATAATGTTGACAATGACACACTTGGAACCAGTGAGTTGATTGCAATTGGAAATTACACCGTTAGACGCCACTAAATCCTTCACACTGGACCTTAAAGTAAATTTTCCTCATTGTTCTTACATACTGAGTCATTTTACTTATAGTTAGACCTCTAAGTAGTTTTTTGAGTAAAGAGTCTGAATACCTCCTACTAAGTAAAGCTTAATTTATATAGAACTTTTAAAAACAAAGCTCTACTCTGTCCTGCATATATATACATACACAATCATATACATACATAAAGAACATGTAAATACTAACATAAGGATGAATAAAACATGACATGTGGATGTTCATGGTGTTAGTTCCAGCACACAGCGCAGCTAGCTCTGCTCGCCAAACCCACACCTACCTAGAGGACCAGTGTGTAGGATTCAGGGGCGTCTAACAGTGAAGTTGCAGATTGTAACCAACTAAATACAGCTCGCCTTCTAAGTGTGTAGGAGAAAATGTGGTGGCTGTGAAACACTAAAGTTCCTGTCTAGAGTCAGTGTTTGGTTTGTCCATTCTTGGCTACTGTAGAAAGATGGTGGTTTAATATGGCGGACTCCGATGAAGAGGACCCGCTCCCTCTGTAGATAAAGTACCTTGAGACCTTTCTTCCAATGAACAAAACAAACATCAAATCTACACTTTGGGGGATCATTAAGAATTGTTTGGATGCATACTTATGATGATAAAAAATCCTAAACTATACATAATTATAATGTTTACACTGTTATAATGATAAAGTCAATAAAATTAGTAATTGGAACAAACTGGAATTATCATTTGATTTCTAATCAGTAGGAGGAGAAAGCCAAAGTAATGTTGTAACTAGTCATTTTTAGGGGGAATAACTATAATATTTATATCTAAATGTATTAGTAATTAGTTACACTAGTTACTGGGGAAGGTAATATGCCCAAGACTGGTTATAGAGCAGCTCATAAGTGTTTATTTACTGCTTCTAAATACCAAATAGCTGTAGAAGTGTTTCCAGAAAGTAACAAATACATAAAAGTTTTATGCAGATTTTCCACCACCGTCATTATTTCAGAGTCAGTCAGTTTTGAAATTGGCTCATGGTCTCGTGCTTATTGATTTCATGCTTCGACATTTGATGCATTCTAGACGAATTATGTCCATTCGTATATAAGCAGTAAATAAATGAAGCAGCTCTGCTTGTGTAGCTGTGAATTAAGGGCTCAGTGACTGTTGGGTCATAAGGTCACCGGATTGTGGCCTGCCTAGCTAAATTGCATGTCAGCTCACCAAAGTAATGGAAAAACAGATATGTGGCACCACACATAAACGGAGCGTATTTATCTCTCGGCAGTGAGCACAACTACAGCTCACTGTCTGTCTGTCTGTCTGTCTGTCTGTCGCATCAGATCGGTGCTATTAGAATCCACTGCAGGGAAAACAGGAATTCAATCTCATTTGTCACCTGCTCCCCTCACAGCTGCTGTATCCAACACCCCAGTGCAGGTAGTGAAAGCTCATGTCTGAACTTGATGAGGAAAGGATGTGACACGAACAAAGAGAGGCAGAATTCACCCGAGAACGACAGGGAGCTTTCTTCATTTATCTGTTTTATCTGCCACCTGGTTTCATGTAGAAACTCAAATTAAAAAGTGAGGATTATTAAGAACACAATGACGTAGTGGAAGGCTGTGACTTAAAGGTGCCATATGAAATAATTTTAGTTTATAAAGTTTAAAACTTTACTGAAATGATCAACAGAACGTGAAGAAATAACAGCTTTGACGTCAATGTGTTGTATTGCAGAGATATCTACTGAAGTTAGCATGCTAGCCAGCTATCTTCGGCTCATCCTGTCCCGTAATACCACTTAGTAACTCAAGAGGTAGTCCAATAGTATAACTGCCAACTGGCATGGCCATTTTCAAAGAGATCCCTTGACCACTTACCTCGGGATATCTAAATAAAAACAGTTCTATGGGCACCAACGAGTCTCCCCTTTGCAGACAGCCCCACTTTATGTAATCCCATGTTATTTCCACCTAGTGTATTTGAATGTTTCTGCACACTGGGATCCAAAAAACAGTGTTGGATTTGTATGAATTGGGAAAGTCAGTGCCACGCTTGTGCCACCCCAATCATAAAAGTCTGGAAACGCCCCTGCAGTCTCTTCAATCTGCATACAAACAACACAACCTTTATTCAGGAGATATGTGCGAGTGGTGAGTTTTAGTAAGAAATAAACTCAATAAATCTCTAGAAAATAAATATTCATACGCCCAGTTTCTTATTTAACAGAAAAATATAACCTTCTAAATTCAATTTTCTCTCTTTTACCAAACTAAGATTAGCTTAATTACCTTGTTAACTTACCGTAAAACACTCTTTATTCAAATTGAAACAAAATAAAAATCACCAAAACCGTCTGTTAATGAAAGTAAAATTATATTTGTTCAGTTTTTTATTGTAAGATATGGTTTTATTAGTATTCAGGAAATGTGCCAGTACCATAAACACAAAATAACCCTGATTCTTCTTTCATTTTCAGTGCTATTTTCTTGGCGTTAAGATAGCTATGTGTTTACACAGAGTTGTTTAGCAGTAGCTCACCAGCATTGCTGCATGCAGGTTTTTGGAAATACTTAAAAAAGAAACTGAACTTGCGAGTGGCATCAAAGCATCAAAATGATTATTTTTACATAATTATTTCACAGCTTTTATTGTATACCCCTTGGAAAAAATACAAGTGCTCCCTCCTGTACTGCCTCTACACCCACGACTGCAGTTCGGCCCACAATGACAATCTCATCGTCAAGTTTGCCGACGACACTACAGTGGTCGGACTCATCTCCAAGGGTGATGAGGCAGCCTACAGAGAGGAGGTTCCTGAGAGTCCTCAGGAAGCACAACCTAAACTCCAACCTGCTGCTGACCTTCTACCGCTCAGCCATCGAGAGCCTGCTGACATACTGTATCACAGTATGGTACGGCAGCTGCACCGTTGCAGACAGGGAGCGGCTCCAGAGAGTTCTAAAGGCAGCACAGAAGATCATTGGCTGCCCTCTCCCCTTCCTGATGGACATTTACACCTCCTGCTGCCTCAACAGAGCTAAAACCATCACCAAACACAGCTCCCACCCTGGCTTTGACCTGTTTGACCTGTTGCCCTCAGGGAGGCACTACAGGTGCATTAGGACTAAAACAAATAGACTCAAAAACAGCTTCTTTCCAAAAGCAATAACCACTCTGAACTCTCACATGCTCTGTTCTTAGTCGAACCACCCCAACCCCCGGACTCTCTTCAGTCACTATTAAACACTGTTAAAAAACCTTACCTACTATGCAATTCCATACAATGTGCAATATTCCATACCATAATGGGCAATATATATATAATGTGTAATATTTATATATATTTAACACTGTATATAGCACCGTATTTATTTTGCAAATGTTCATACTCCTCAGGACTGTGCACCTGACCTCCCTTTTTTGTACTATTACTTTATGTAATATATATTGTATATATTTTTTATTCTTTGCACTGTTTTTAGCACTGCTATTGGAGTTGGCTGTTTAATCTCATCGTACGTGTGTACAGTGACAATAAAGGCATTCTATTCTATTCTATTCTAAATGCTGGATATGGCCATGCTCACCTGAGGTGTACTGATCCATTTCAGGCACCGGATGAGGTTAAAATAGCACAAACATCATCCTCACACACAAATCATACATCAATAGTAGCTTAAGTTTATGTATAATCTATCCAGGAAGTTGTGATCACAGCAATTAACACAAATTCAACCTTTGAATTCTGCAATATTTTCCAATGACTGCAACTTTACCGCACATTTGACCAATTATTGTAGTTTCCTGCACCAAATGTTGTTGTACATCACCAAACTCACTTCATTGAAGACACAAACCCTCCAAACAGCGCGATTTTATTCTCACATACCTGTAATTTTTAATCAATTATTTCACTTTGTCCTGCAATTTTATTGAAAAAGAAAATGGCTAAAAACATCCCTACATGCACTGCAATTTTCTAGCAAGGCTGCTGTGAATTTTTTTTAAAGACCCCCAAAATTTCACAAATGATGTTTTCAGGGGAGTTCATGTCTTATTAAGAGGAGCAAATCTATAGCTTATAGACAGCCTGTAATCATGCTTCTGCTATATTTGAGATGAAGGAGACTTAATGATAAAGTTTTAAGCATTTTCATTGTGCTGTGGTTCAGAAACTCCTTAACTGATCTGGGGAAGAAAATAATGATAAAAATATGATGAACTTGCTTTTTGAAATTAATCTGGAATAATTAACCACTGTAGCTTTGATAAAAACAAAAAAATCCTGGTGGAACAAGTATTATTCTAACACATTTTATTCTAACACATTTTTTTAGGGCATCATCAATTTGGGGATTTCACTGTGGGCTTGTTTTACTATATTCGTGGGGTCCATAAACCTGGAGCCCACTTGTGGGGTCTGACAGGTTTATATGGATCAAAATGTTGGACGCCACGGGTTTAAAGGGATGATTGAGGGTTAAGAGTTGGTGTTGGGGTGAGAGTAAGTTTAAGGTTAGGGCTAGGCACTTAGTGGTGATGGTTAAGGGACAGGATAAAGGGCTAGGTATGGCGTCCCCACAAATACAGTAACACAAGGATGTGTGTATCAGGGCGAAAAGGAGAAAACCCAGTAAAATCAGCTTCCTGTGCCCTGAGGTCCCGATCCTCACTCCACATATAAGATCAGATATTAAAATGTGTGTGTGTGTGTGTGTGTGTGTGTTAGATTGACACAGTCACATTTGATTATCCTACATAAGACTCTTCAAACAAAGCATAATGCCTTATCTATCTCTTATGCAAATTGGTCCATTCATTAAGCAGCACAGCAGAGATTAACGCCGTCAGTAGTCGCTCCTATTGAAGAGAGATGATAAGAGAACAAGACACTGAGCTGATGAACAAATATACTGGAGGGAGAGCAAGTGGAGCAAGTCAGGAATATGGGATATCATTCCTGACATGTGGATGAATACATAAAAAAAGGCACATGTCAAAAGTCTGTGGAACTAAATGATAGAAGAATTAGTAGAAATACAGTATTTCCTGCAGTGGTGGAAGAAGTAGAAGTAAAAGTACCAATATAACCACTGCACTGTGTGTAAAAGTGCAAAATACAGCTGCACAATGAACCCAACAGTGAACACAACACTGCGAGAAGTTTCCTCCACAATTACAAAAATATCCAAGGTTGGAAATGGATATATTCAACGATTTGCTTTTTCATCTTCTGTTTTTATTTTAAAACAAAAAATGGAAAACGGGACTCAAAATAAATTATTATTATTATCAAGTGATAATTAATTGGCTATAATTTAATTATCGGAAAAATATAAATGTCCAATTATTGGTAATAATTATAGTGCATCCCTTATTCAAATAGTTCTTTATCTCTTTGCTTCTCTAACTTGTGAATTCTCCGTCACAAGAGAATCAGTTAAATCTTATAAAAACATATACATAGATAACAGCTGATCCATGTCCTAGCCAATCACAGCTGCAGAGGTCCTGTTGCCTCACTCTTTAGATTCCTGGATTGTTTTCATCTTTGTGCAGCAGATCGCACAAAGTGATTCATGCATCTAATTTATTCTGCTGTCTAGAGGGATAAGAGGATTACTAACAACATCTACGCAGGGTTTCACTGGGTGGGCAGCTCCCCCAGTAATCATCTACTGCTCCATCCACTTCAAAGGAAACCAGTCTTTTTCCATCTGTCACCATCTAGTGGTGACACATGCTGCCACAGTTTAACTGGGAGTCTGCTGCAGGGAGGTGTTTCGAGAGTGATGCCATGTTTTAGCACAGCGCCACCATGTGGTTAGTGTGTGCATGTGGATCCATTTGGAGTCTCATTAAATGTGAGTTGAGTTTGTGGGTAATTAATGTAATTAAAGGACAACTCTGGTACTATTCTATATTTCTTTAATGTCAACAAATCCAATACTGAATGCATATATATATATATATATATATATATATATATATATATATATATATACTTTAAGTACAGTACTGGAGTGAATGTACTTTGTTATCTTCCACTTCCGTTGGTTAACCTTAATGGTTTTTTTTAGAATAGGAAATTATGAATGGATCCACAGAATGAAATGACTCTACACACTGTTACGCCACACACACCCAACCCCCCAACACCCACATACACACACACACACACACACACACACACACACACACACACACACACACACACACACACACAGTCCAGCCTCATCCAGGACCTGATACTCAGATTGTCTATACAGTCACTGAGAGCAGTTTGTTGCAGCATTTTGCTCTATAAATTAACATTGTTGAACTCTGTTATTCTATTTTTGTTCTTTATTAGCGTTCTATACTTATATAAAATACTTCGGTAGCTTCTCGATTTTGGTTGTCTCAGCTTCATCTTTCACCTCAGGTAAGATAAACTCTTTTTTATTACATTATAGGTTTGATGTTGCTTTGTCTGTTTCTCTTTTATCCTTGTTTTGATGTTGATTTGAAGAACTGAATCAGATTGAATATAAAGGTTGGAAGACATGTCGGGATGGATTAAGCAGCAGTATAGTAACAGATTTGTCCTCTATGTCTCCAGCTTCCTCCAGTTTAGGAAAGTTGCAAGTTTCGAATAGATTAGTTTTATTTTTTTAAAACAGATTATTAGATTGTATTGGTGACAAATATTCCACTTCAGGATAACAAGCCTGTGAGATTATGTTGGTTTTTTTTAAATGGCTTGTGAGAATTGGAATTTTCTTTCATTCTCAGACAACAGACAAACATAATACCAACATGATAAAGGATAAAAGATAAAAGTAAAAGTTCTCCAGGCTCTAAAAATCAGGACTTTAAAGATCAATTAGAAACAGCCAAGATAAATAACCAGTAGAATAAATGACTACAAAGACTACAACTTGTTAATCTCAATGATTTTTACGGCTTTGTTCTACATAAACTATAAAAGTCCGTCCAGAAGGAAGTGGCTGAAATTCACTGTGCAGAGTCGTCATTTAAAATCCAGCTGTACTGTCATTCTTTATCTCCACCTTGGATCTTTCCATATTTTTGTGCATTTATTCCAGTTTAACCCCAGCTAGCTTCTGCTACATGCTACAAGTTGCCTCAGTCTTTAGATTCTTGGATATTTTGTGTGAGATTGTCGGGTCATAAAGCTAAATTTTGCTCATTTTGTCTGCATCTCTTAACATTTTATCGACAAGAGGATGCTGGCCTCTTCCTGAGGCAAACTCATGAGCCGGGGGGGGCGGGCTGAGATCGATTGCCTGTTCCCCTTCTGCTGTGAACAAGTATTGCTGGTCCATCTGTCAGTTGCCTGAGCCGGTACCCACGGGGCATAGTCGGGCTCAGCACAGACAACAATACAGGTTTACCCTTGTTGTAGTTTATCCAGCAATATAAGACACTTACCTCCACGCAACAGTGCGTCATGCAGAGGAAGGCTCTGACTGTGTGTGCCTATGTTGAGTCTCTATTTTTCTTATTTTAATCCGAATTTTAAAAGTTATAGAACTGTAATAAAAGTCTTTTTGAGAGGACATTGTTACTCGATGGACCAAACACGCACCGAAGGTTTTACTCGTCCTGAAACTGGACAAAAATGTTCCTGTACAACCGTGTGCTGAGAATGCTCCTCATTGCTCTGTATGTGTGTGTGTGTGTGTGTGTGTGTGTGTGTGTGTGTGTGCGTGTGGTTGTGCTCCCTGAGTGTGTGTGCATGACTGCACTCATGTGACTGTCCTTCACAGTCAGTGATCAGGCTTCAGGGACTAGTAAGCAATCAGAAATGACATCTATTGATCAGCCTAGAAAACTCCCCCAAATCAGCTTTGGGAAGAGAAACCTACGTCAACACTCAGCGATCAGTTCAGCATGTACTGATGACATTTACATGAGTGTGTCCGGGTGTCATTGGAGCAGAGAAACAGATATAATTGAAATCACATTGATGACCTCATATCTCTCACATTCATACTTAACTCCTCCCTGAGGGGAACTGTGGAAGCAGGGAAATTACTCTAGTTACCACCTCAGCTGCCACTTTATAATAAGGGTGATAACTAACAGGGATGGCAGGGTTCCCACGCATCCTGGAAAACCTGGAAAATAGTTTTTCTGACATGGAAAACAAATTAAAGAAAAAATTAAATGTCCTGGAAAAAGTTTTCCTGTAGATGAGAATGAACTTTGATATCTGTCAGAGCTCCACAAAACTTGTGATTAACCTCGTTAGAGACTCTTAATATTGCTTGTAAAGGGGTTAAAGTATGGTGGGATGAACTGATACGAGTCAGTGGCAGTTTAATAATCTGAGCAAACTCAACTCTGACTTTAAATAACTTGAGAAAAAGTTGCCACAGTTTAACCCTGATGACCTACATAAACAAACAAGACCATCAGGAAGAAGCTCTGGCTGTTTCTATGTAGTTATTTTAAAGAGGTACTCTACCCTAAAATGTGTTGAACTGTAAACTAAATTAGATGACTATACTGGGATGAAACAAATCAATGCTGGTGTTGACATTATTACCAAATGTATGAAAATCTGCATTTTGTGGGTTAAAAATGTCTCAACACGCCCGCTACGGTTTTAAATCACCATGTACGTTTTAAAACAAATGCTGAAATAGAGTCGACTGTTTAGGACTACTTTACTTCACAACATATATATAAAAAATTAATCTCTAATCAGAGGAGGGCAGCCCTCTCCCAGCCTCTGCTTTGAGTGGGAGTCATTCACAGGAGGTTATGCTAACTGTTGCTAACCCTCTACAATGTATGTTTATATTGTGGCGCAGTGGTTCGGACTTTAGACGCTGTAGAAGCACCGGCCTGCAATCTTTACCTTGATCACACACTGACAGCCCCCCCACAGACACACACCGGAGAGTTAGCCTCTCTAAGCTGTAGCTTAGCTACAAACAGGTAGCACACAGAAACTTTTACAAACAGCCCTGAATGTGCTTCTAGTGACTGTAAGGCCACGCCCCCTAAAGTCTCTGCAGGTCTCTGATGCATTTTTAAAAAATTTGCTGAGAGGGAGGAAGCTAGCAGAACTGAAGGGTGTAGTTACACTTTAATGCAGATTCGGTTGGATTCCCGTTTAAATAAATAAAACCAAGCGGTAGAAACACTACTACTTTTGTCCACAGGGGGCGCCAGAATCAACACAACAATCAACAACTCTAATATAATAAGTCCTATTGCTTGTGAACAAAAATGGTTGTAACACTACATACAGCTTTTGTATGTCTGTTTTCATGTTTAATTTTCTTGATAAAACTGAATAAACATTTTTAAAGAAAACATCTAGTTGCAGGAGATGTTTATGAACATTTCCTCTGTGGTTGGTGTGTGAATACATATAAAATCATACGATTTATCACACATACAGTTACTTTTAAAGAATATTTTTACGAAGCCCAGCAGGAGTTTGGTGGGAATGCTGGGAATTCCTACAGCAGCTGTTTCCTTTGGTTTCCATGGTTTGAGCTGCGGTCTGGTCCTGAAGGGCTGCTGGGGGTTTTCCATTGAGTTTTCCTCTTGTCATCCATTGATCTGTTGAGGTTGCCGTGGCACATGTGTCGCCATGTGGCGCAGCCGGCAGCTCACATGGTACAGTAAGTGTCACTGTAAGGCCAGGAGGATTCCCTGACCGCAGAATGAATCATTGAAGTTTGATGTGTTACGGTTTATTTCAGCTGATTGTCTCCTTTCGTCTCTTTCCACCAGCATCCATATTCACTCAGTAAACCTCCTCGTCTCTGTGTGTCTGTTTCAGGATGGATCATCAAGACTGGCAGCGAGGGAAAAGTAGAGGTCACAGGCGCTACGATGATGATGATGGTGAGAACAGAACTGTGTGCAACTGCTCCACTCAAAGCCCCTGGTTACCTGTGCGGCAATCAACCCTTCATAAGTCCCGCCCCTTTTTGCTCTGAGCTGAGATTGTAAACTTTGTTTGGGGAAATTGGAATATGCTCTACTGAAGCACATCGCCGGGGACAAAACATATTATCAACTTATTAAGTAGATATTGTGAACGTGTTAGCAAACAATTGCTCCTACATCGAGCAAAATGATTATTTATTTGTCATGTTTGTGATCCAATCCAGTTATCACTCTCCTTTTGTTTATCAGAGCTTTTTTCATTAAAACAGCTGCATGCTGCAGCTGGAAAAGACTGAACCGAAACAGTAAAGTTGAGTTGTGTAGGACTGTAATTCAGAAAAACACGAGCACAACTGTGGCATGTTTAACTCTATCCATCTTGTTTCAAGTCCTTGTGCTAAGATAACTTAAGCTAAGCTAACTGTACAGACATGAGAGTGGTATTGTTCTTCTCTCACTCTCTGCTAAAAAGTGAATGTGCTTATTTCCCAAAATGTCAAACTTTTCCTCATTAATGCAAATGTATTGTTCAGTTCACTTCAGTTGTAAAGGCTTTACTGCCATGCAGAGGTTTATATTCATCTGCTTTGTACACTTCTCTTACACCTGCTTACTACTGAGGACTTTAACGACACTCCACGAGCTGTCTCTGCACTGATCCGGCTCTTACGTGTCCTCTCTCTCTGTCTCTGTCTGTCTCTCAGAGGCCCAGCCAGTCTACATCGGCGTTCCAGTTTCCCACAGACGGAAAAGGCGCAGACACCATTCCAGTGTCAGTGACGCCGACCATGACAGCCGGCACACGCACTACGACCACCACACACACCGTGAACGCTCACACCGGGAATATTACCACGACAGAGAGGAGCCCGACGACGATGACGAGGCCAGCACAGAGCAGCACGAGCCCACCAACCTCTCAGGTTAGAAGCTACATGTCTCACAATGTCATCCTGAACTCAATATTTAAATAGCAGCTTAATAATAAAACTTGTAAAACTTGTGTAGCACTTTTAGCTGGGGTAATCTGATCAGGTGGTAAAGCAGCGTGGGATCATGGGAGTTGTTGTCTTCACCACCCTTGGTGTCATTGCAGTCAGCTTCTCCCGGTTAGGATTCCTTCAGTGTTCATGGTTCAGGAGGTTTCTACCGGGAGCCCAATGATCCACAGAGGTCTCCTCCTCTCCAACACAAACAGACCCGCTGATTAAAACCACTAAACACACTGAATAAAGCAGTTCCACCTTAACAATCACTGCTTCTCCCACGCTGTTGGACAGACAAAGGACGTCCCGGAGGGGCTGCGAGCCGAGCTGCTGCTAACGTTAGCTCAGCTTGTTTCTCTGATAACTTAAGATCCAGACGTCCGATGACTAAAATCCTTCATCCGGTTCAAATCTAGAGTTAAAAAGCACCAAGATCTAAACAGTGGATGGTAACAATGTGGCTTCAGACTGGATAAACAGTCAATGTATGACAGCTTCTGACAGACAACCACAACGCTGACGCAGGCACAAAGGGGATATGACGCCACCGACAGGCGACCGGTGAAACGCAGCGTTACCTAAATAAAATGACAGATTTCTCTGAGTTTGAACATTGTTGGAAACATTTGGGATAATGGAAGAACTCAACTACATATAGAACATAGAGCTAGAGGTTATAGATCTTTTTAGGCAGAAAAGTTACATGTTATAGCTTCAAGTTCAGCCTCAGAGAACTGCTAGCATGGTGACTATCAGCCTTGTTACCGACCCTGAAACCTTTCCTACTGCAACTTTATACATTTCAGTTTCACTGAAGAAAAGAAACACATCCAACCTAAGTGGTGCTTTTAAAGCCCGGCCCAGCATATCGTACACGCAGTGAGAGGCGTATGATCTGTGCTGTTAGCAGAGGACCTGCGTGAGGAGTGTGTGATCAGGTTGAAGCTGCTAGTGCATACATGTATGTGATGAATGTTTTGCAGCATGGTCCCAAGGGGCCATGAAGTCTGAAGCCTGTAAGCTGATTAAAGCTGAGCAACTCCAAGCTGTGTGTGTGTGCGTGCGTGCGTGCGTGCGTGCGTGCGTGCGTGCGTGTTATTTGGGGATGAATGTGAGTGTTTGGTATGTGGTATGCTTTGTGTTTTATCAGGATTCATAACCAGTGTTCACACCAAACAGCCGAGGCCTGTGGGTAGTGACAGAGGCTCTGCTGCAGGACTGTTGGGCTCATCAGAGAAGTTCTGTTGCGTTTCTTGCGTACATGTATGTGTGTGTGTTTGTGGGTATGTGAGAATGTGAGTGCATGGACTTCTGGGAGGAGAGTACTAGAGGGCCCTGTGGTGTGTGTCAACCCTCTTAAAAGCTTCTGGCTCTGTGCTGCTTTGGAGATTTCAGTGGATTTCTGCCCCAGCTTAGAGAGAAGACCTTTTCCGACCGATCGAACGGCGCAGGTCCGACCACGGATCATACATGGCTAATTGAAATAACAAAGCTCTCCGCGGAATAAAACTCAAGTAAACTGGAGAAACGAGCAGAAAGGACGTAAGTGAGAAGGAGTGAAAGTGTGTCTCTTCTCCCCACTCGTGGTGGAGAGCGAGGGGTGGTGAGCTAAGGACTCTCAACCTCAACACGAGGACAGGAAGCTAGGCGTCTCTTTTACAACCCTGAGGATCTCTCTCCAGTGACCTCTGGGTCTTACTTCCTCTGGTCAGAGGATCCAGAGAGCATGCAGGACCCTGGTGGGTCTTTCCCCTCGATTATGGCTTCCCGCTGGACCCTACCTGGCTCCCAAACAGGTAAAGACGGCATAAAAATCTGGAAAACGGAGGGTTACATTTACTTAGTAATGAACATACATTTTACTTTCTATTATCTCCAAAACTACAGTATAGATTTAAAAATACATAAATAGACTTAAAGGTTTAGGATCATCTGTGCCACAGTGTCCGCAGGATCTTAAAGGTCCATTGTGTGTTATTGATGATTAGATATTATTGAGATGAGTTTTTATAATAGTTTTAGGAACTTTCTATACAGTTCTCACGTTTGTGCTATTAGCTCTGTGGTTGTTAAAACTGTGTACTTTTTTAACGTAGAAAGATGAGATAAACTTGTATATTTTTAAAGTTTTCTTACGTCCCTTAAAAACAAGAAGGCTTGCGACCCCCTGCTTGGAGACCCCAAGTGGGGGTCTCCTCCCCCAGGTTTGGAACCTCTGCTCCACACCACTAAATGGGACCTAATGTTTCATCTCTCCAATTAAAATTATGCACAGAAACACTGTAAAACCTGATGAGTTAGTTCAACGCAAACTAACGCAAACAATTTAAGCATGAAAGATATTTAATTTGAGTAAAAGTAACTCAATTTATTTATATTTATTGTTAATGTAACTTGTGTAAATTAAGTTAACTGTACTAATTCCATTCAGGTAATTGAAGTTAAACTCATATATGCAGCATTTCTCCAAACTTATTTAAAATGAAACAGTCACTAGTCACTAAAATGCATCTTAAAAAAAGCAAATTATTACATTACCTCAAGACTTATGAGATAAACAATTTATAATTGATTGTCAAAATGGTAGCCAATAATTTTTTGTGTTTGTTTATGTGACAAACATCAAATCTTTACACTTTGGGATCATTAAGAATTATTTGGATGCGTATTTATGATGATTAATAAACAGCATTATAACGTAATACTGTTGTAATGATATAAAGTCAAGAAATTAGTCAGTGGAACAAATTTTAATTATATCACTAACACTTAAAATACTGTACAAATTTAAGTTTACTCAAAACAACTGAGTTGCTTCAACAATTGAGTTTAATTCATTTAATTTATGTTAACTTCTTTTATTAAGACGTGTTGGTTTTACAGTGACCTGCAGAGTTGGGTGATAATTAATGGATGAGTTCGTCATTACAAACCTTTCACATCACACACAGTCATTTGATGAGTGGAGCTTTATGTAATACGAGCAGGTAATTAAGAAGTTAAAGTACCTGAGTGTGTGCCTTTGTGTTTTAGCAATGACCCACAAATGATCTGAAACTGTGCAAACATCATGATCCCCTCCTGTGGGATTACATCGGCTGGTCTGAGATCAGACACGCATAAGTACATAAACTACCAACATGAGCAGACCTCCTAATGTGACCTGACCTAAAGTGACAGAGCAGAGGTAGTAATGGAAACTGATGCCTGTTGCGCTCATGCTGGAACATTGTATTGTATTATAATTATACAGCAGTCTGTAGTTAACAGAGATTACATAATTGTTCCGTCTGCTTGGAAGTGTTGATTGTCACTGTCACATGACACTTTTTTTTTTTTAGCTTTTGGATCACAAAGAGGAACAAATTGAGTGACGGGAGAGCAAAGACACACACATACACACACACACACACACACACACACACACACACACACACACACATACACACACAGTGCGAGCGAACAGCGCCTGCGGGCTGGATGTTAATGGGGATTGATCTGCTCAGGGTAAAATTAGAAAAAGGTGTTGGCTGATCAGATATCAGATAGTCATTAGAGGAGCTCAACTCTTGTCCGCTCATTAAAGAAGGGTAATGGTGTTTGTTTAGAATTGTGGCTGTTTCGGATTTTCCGATGGGGTCTTGTTGGCCAAGTGCTCTAACGCACATTTTGTCTAATTTGTAATGTTGTGGGATTTAATTCAACAAAGGACGTCTGTCACTAGTAATCCCCAGGTCTCTCACTAACAATTAGTTTTTTTCTGCTCCGCTGTAAACTGTATAATAAAGTTAAGAATAATTGAATAATCTATATATTTATTCCATGAAATTCACATGCCTAAAGTCACATGCAGAGATGGTTGATTGATGAACATGTGTTGAGATGTTTTTGTAGAATGTTTTTTATACAGAAGAGAATTAAAAGAAGAATAAATAATTGTAGACCTTGGAGTAGTATACTAGGGTAAAAACCAAGTTTGCTTACTTTGAGTAGATAAAAAGTTGTAAAATAGTACCTGAAAGTTTACTTGGGTATATTTTTTCACACATTTAGCACATCATTTATTGCAAATACAATAACAGTAAAATATAGACATAATTTTGGCACAAAAATATACTTCAGACATTAGTTTACTATTTTGGTAAACTCCCCTGCAGCTATTAATGTATGCTCACTAGAAAGTAGTACTGATTTTACATAAATATAATAACAGAACATTTATTTTAATGATGGCGCTAGAGGGGTTCATCCTCTGGGAACCATGAATGTCTGTACAACATGACTCCAATAGTTACTGAACCAAAGTGACGGAGTGAGGATCATCCATGGAGCCACACCGCTAGCAAGTTTTTCCTGAGGGTGGCGCTCATAAGAATGGTCCAATTTCATGTTGATCTGGACAAAACTTACTTCTCATAAAGTTGCCACAATTCCTGAATCCCAGATTAGTGTGACTGTTGTAGCCTTTATTGTTGTACATGTGTGACTTTAATGTAAATCTGAAACTCTGTTTTCGTGTTTCTCCTCCGTCTGGTAGTATCCCCTGCAGCGGAGCGTCTGCGCCACATACTGGATGATGACAACACCCCGACGCCCACGATATTCACAGAGATGGACACACTACAGCACGAGGGGGGCGAATTAGAGTGGAAAGAGTCTGCGAGGTACACGCACACACATACAGGCGTCAGAGGGTCAGAGCTTTCATTAGTTTAGGATTTGGGGTCACTTTTGATAGGATTTAAAGGTTGAGGGTTGAGACATTACGGGTGCTGGGTGACAGGACTTTAACACTGCATGTGATTAAAGCAGTGGTTCTGACTGGATGCTAACTAAGTTGAATTCATTGGATTTATGCAGGGAAAGGTTTGCTGATGCTGTCTGACCTCTGTTTCACTAAAACTTTGAATTAGTTGGGTCATTGATAGGTAAAAATTGTGGGGTGGTTGTTGTGAACTCTTTTTGCTGTCTGATGGGGGGGGGAGTCACCCCTGGATTAAATCTTAAATTACATAGCAATCCCCTGCTGGTTGGCTAAACTGTCAAATAACACCACTTTATTGACTGAATTCCAAAGCCAGAAGACGTATATAGCATTCAGAAGTATAATTTTGGAGAAGTATACTAGTGTGCTTACTTTCAGTACATGAAAAGTGTCCTAAAGGGGTCTCAAATGCCTCCAGTAAGTACACTTGGGTATATTTCCCCTACATTTTGAGCATACACTGCAAACAATAATCTTGTCAACCATGTTTTACATTAGAAAAGTGATCTGGTTTTAAGAGGATATATCTAATTCTGACTTAATAAGATATTTCAGCTAATATTGATCTGGATTTAACCAGTAACAATAATGGTTGCATAATATCCCAGCAGAGGAATTAGATTATTGTCCTTATTTTAAGAGTAAGAGCACTCATTGTTTTTCATTGTTTTAATAAAAAATGATAAAGAATAAGAATGCTTCTGTTTCTAGAAAGGCAGTTTTTGTAGTGTAGTATTCGTTAGTATTCAGAATGTATTGCTAAAGTGAAATATATCACATCATTCACTTCACTGACTGAATTTAAAAGCCAAACCACTTTCTTTCCCCCGGCCTCTGTAGGTGGGTGAAGTTTGAGGAGAAGGTGGAGGAGGGAGGAGAAAGATGGAGCAAGCCTCATGTGTCCACGCTGACCCTCCACAGCCTGTTTGAGCTCCGGACCTGCCTGCAGACGGGAAGCATCCTGCTCGACCTGGAGGGCTACTCACTGCCGCAGATCGTGGGTGAGTCCAGCAGACCGGCTCCACTGATGTTCCTCTACATCAGAACTAAACTAGATAGTTTCCAGAACTTGCAGACACTTTAAATCTGAAAAACTTTCTTTAAAGAAGGCACCAAAGTTTGGGAATTGATAGTAGCTGTGTGAAAGCTCTGCAGCGATGAACGCTGAACGCTGAACAAAAGCAACAAAGCTGTGTCCCAATTTTAAATACATACATACAACAGATACTGCAGACAAGATGTCATAGAACCCTGATGTTGTGGTTAGTATATGGGAAATTGGTATTCATTTGAAAATATAATATATATTATTTATCAGTTATTCTTTATGAGAACTTTTTGGACTGTCTGCAATTCATTTCATGTCTTTGCAGCTGTGGAATACAGATTTAATTCATTTTATTATTCATTATAAACACACCCAGGAGTGTCAGTATATTCCAAAATACTTCAAACCTGAATGTCCTTGAACTCACCAGAGAATAGATTTCAAAACAGAAATCTTTACATGCAACTAACAATGTTTTCTAAAAGAAATCAAGCCAAAGTGTCACTTATATTTAAGTTGATTCTGTTCATCATCGTTATTGTTCACGTGAATTCAACTGGGCCGTGAACTTCTGCTCCAGACGACATCGTGGATCGGCAGATAGCTGATGGTCTCGTTGCTCCGGATCTGAGGGAGAAGATCAGCTTTGTGTTGCTGCGGAAGCACCGTCACCAGACCAAGAAACCCATCCACCGCTCGCTGGCAGACATCGGAAAGTCCTCCAACACTGCTTCCAGTGAGTCTGTGCGCCGTCTTCTACGCATTTTCATCAACCAGACGTAATCTCACCTTCTGATTACGTCCTAATTGCTTCCTTTGTTTTCTGCCATGTTGTCTCACCTTTTCCTCTTAAAATCACCTCTTTCACATCTTCTGCCGCCGCCGCTCTCTCAGACCGTAGTCCTCAGGCTAATCTGAACCGTAGTACTAGTACAGCTTCTGGGATCCACTGCTCCACAGAAGACCTACGCTCTCGGCAGGCAAGCAGCCTTGGCCGCCTGCGTGAGTCTGAACACACACACACACACACACACACACACACACACATTCATGCACCAACAGTTCACTGCTAACTACACCTACCTTTACTCAAGTACTGTATTTCCCTTTTATGCCACTGCTACTGTATTTAACAGATTTAGCTTTTGGTTACTTTTCAGATTTAGATTTCACATGAGCAAAACATATAATGAGCTTATAAAATACAACACATTCCTAATCTCTTCGGTTTGTGACCTGTTGAGGATCCTTATCACATTTCAGATGATGTTATCAGCTCTCACCAAAGAGACATTTCCCCTCTAAACGTCTCACATGGTTTCATTTAAATTGTTTTTTTAGCCCCAAGAGGTCAAAGTATTCAATATTTCACCATTAAAAAGCTACATTAGAGAAAACCCTCAGATTTATTTCATACAATCCCACTTCAAAAGATCCAAACTAACCCTTTAACTTCTCTGCTTCATGTTTTTAATCAACACTGACCCCAGCTAACTCCCCGCTCACACTCAAGATGGCTTTGTGTGCATAAATACTCACCATGAACACAGCGTGTCGGACATACAGTGTGTGCGGTACAGGTTTTGGTCCTATTGTGTGCACCTTCGGCTAATTTCTCTTGTGAATCTATCTGGGTGAAAAGGATTATGAACGGATTTTTTTTTTTTTTGGGGGGGGACTCTGTGTGTTCTTGTTCTCTCTTTGTCCAATTTATTTGTTCCCAAATCTGCTTTGAGGAGAAAAAGGGGAAATTAGTCATTAAAAAAAATAATCCCCACAGAACCTAAAGTTCCAGTACACACTGTGGACGTACTTGAATGCCCACTCTGTTGCTCCTATGACCCGTTAACTGGCAGCAATTTACATCTTTACTCAGCTATTACTGAATAAAGTCCCACGGAGACACAACTCAAACACAGTTTCTTTCAGTGATTTAAAAATATCAAATAAATGTGTGTGGTTCATTTACAGATCCCTCCCAGAGCCGGAGCATGAATGATATTTCAGACACACCCAGCACAGACCAGGTAACTGTTATGTTCAATATTTCATGTGTTTGTGTGTGAATGTGGGTTCGGCATGATAATCCCACGTTAAGACTAAAACTAACATTTCTCTCAGCTCCAAGCCCATTTGCTCCTTTTGAAGAGGTGCATCTTTAAAAACACCTCACAAAGATATAGTTTCATTTGAACACAAAGTGCTTCACACATTTAATGGAGAGAAACTGTCGCACCCGTCCATTAATCACAGGGTTGGTGGTTCGATCCCCAGCTCTTGCTCCCCACATGTCACTGACACAAGACACTGAACCCCAGACTGCTCCTGAAATTCAGTTCACCAAAATGGGCTGGTAGTATTCCTACATTGTCACTAAACTTACAGTAAAGTTTGTAAGTTTTGAAAATAATAATTCCTTTTTTGTTTTTAGAAAAACTTAAATCTTTGAATTTTAAAAACAGAACATTTTGTATTTTATTTGTATCATTATTTCAATTATATATATTAAATTGTGTAATAATTATTAATAATTATCATTTTTTTGTTTCTAAAACTTAAAGGTTTTTATATTTTTTTTTAGAAGAAGAAAAGTAAATTATCATCAATATTAGTTTAGTTTAGAAGAGGTTAACTTAAAACTCAAAAATGTAATGACGACAGTTACATTGAAGTTGGGTTTTCTCAACTTTTTTTTCTTTACAGTGATTCTGCAACTGGATTGTTTATTTCTCACCTAAGAATTGTTGAGAAACAGATTTTTGGTGGACAGCTGCTGTGAAAGTTTATTCCGTACAGAACTCAACCCCACTGGTTCAGACAGTTGAACCTTTATAGTTCGACTTCCTTCCTTCCTTCCTTCCATTATCAGGGTTATTTCCTCAGACTTGAGGAGTTGTGACCTTTGTGTATGAAACTGATGGAGTGCCCCTTTAATATCTGCACATGCACGCTGTCACTCTCCGAGCTGTTATTGATTTGTAATCAGCTAATCTCCTGTTGCCTGCGGGGAAACAGCGATGCATTATTTCAGCCCAGCACACAGTTAGCAGATGGCACGTTGCTGTGTTTGTGTTTTATGAAAAATTGAGCCTTGTTTTATGAGAAGGTATACAGAGTCGTCACAACTGCTTAATCCTTCTAATCCACGCAGCCTGGTAGCTGAGGTGGGAATTTGTTCAATTGTGTTTGTGCGTGTACCTGCATGCGTGTTTGTACTTATGATCGAGTGATTTTAAGCTTCTTCCTCTGAGCTTTAATTGCTCTCCCCCCCAAAAAAAGTATGACAATGAAGAACATTACACATTCAGTCACTTTCTCTGTTAACCAGCTGCAGTAATTTGGTGTGTGTGTGTGTGTGTGTGTGTGTGTGTGTGTGTGTGTGTGGTTTTGTTATTCGGGTAAATATCTTGACAAGAACTTCAAAGCGAGCGAGAAATGAATTCATGCATGTGACCCCTTGAGTGTGGTTTAATTATTCGTTCACAGAAGCTGGCATGGCACCTCCAGCTTTCTTTGATCCGACCGATATGCACACTCATGCAGTAAAAATACATGACTTCATAACATGTAGCGTCTATAGGAGGAGATTGAAACTGCTGAACTCGCGGCACTATAGCTGCAGATGGACACTAACACTCAGAGCGAGTGAGTGAGTAGATCATTCTTAAATTAGTTGCGAGCTTGTGAGATTTGACATGTCTTGTTTATGCTGCTTGGGACCACAAAGTTAGGAGAGAGTGAAAAAGGACCAGTTGGTGAATTGACTCCGAAAGCAGCATTAACAGATTATGAAGAGATTTTAATTTAAGCACCCACCACTCCACTGCCACGTGCTTCCTCGGTTAGGAGGAGGAGGGGTGCAGCAAAGGAGCTGCAACACGGTGTTGTGTCATTTTTATACTGTGTGTAACTCCAGGATTTCAATCGGATGTATTTCTGTGTACACTGTAACAGAGCTAACAGCTCTGTGAGGCTGTGATACTCGTGAAGGAAACCGAACTGTAAGGTGGATAAAAGCTGAAGTCAGAAGTTTGTTTTTTGATCATCATATTGGGATTTTGTGTCAATCCATCCAGTAGATGTTGACATATTTTACTGGATATGTGAAAATAGTTTATTCTGGTAGCTCTAGATGAACATTTAAAGAACAACCAAAGTTATCAGGATTAATCATCTGGGGTTGTCGAATATTTTCACCAAATTTTTTGTTGATTCATCCAATATTAGTCAAGACATTTCGGTCTGGAAGTGTTGGAACAAAGGACTGACCAAGGAAGACCTGATGTGTAACTGCAAGCACATCTGTCCAGGTTTAAAGCAGATCTCACACTGGTTGTGGCTTTTGTTGTCGAGTAGTAAAATCCGACCATATATGTGGTTTTGAGTCAACTGCTGAAACTACGCACCAGCTCACAGGATCTGATTAGTCTCCAACACGCAGTAAATACCAGCTGATCATGTCGGACATAAGCAGCTGGGAAAGGTCATCTGCAGTGCAACATGCCTCAAATATGTGATTTCTCCTCATACTCTCCCTCCTGCTGCCTCTCTCCTCTGCCAGCTGAAGAATAAGTTCATGAAGAAGATTCCTCGAGATGCCGAAGCGTCCAACGTCCTGATTGGCGAGGTGGATTTTCTGGACAAACCCTTCGTCTCTTTTGTGCGTCTGGCTCAGGCCACGACTCTCGGAGGCCTCACTGAGGTCCCTGTGCCGACGAGGTGGGTGTCTCTTATGTCTCCCTGTTTATCTCTCTCTGTGTGTCTGTGCGTTTATCGGCCTCATGACCTTCTGCTCTGATAGGTTTCTCTTCATCTTACTCGGTCCTCACGGCAAAACCAAGTCCTACAATGAGATTGGCAGAGCTATCGCGACGCTCATGGTGGATGAAGTAAGTGACCACCGCTGTCCCACCCTGATAGATTACGCTCATACACATTTGTCGCGTTGATTTTGTTTCTTTACTTCCTGTCAGCTGTTCAGTGATGTCGCCTACAAAGCCAGGGACCGTGACGACCTGATTGCGGGTGTGGATGAGTTTCTGGATGAGGTCATTGTCCTTCCTCCAGGGGAGTGGGACCCGAAAATACGCATCGAACCTCCAAAGAAGGTTCCATCGGCAGATATGAGGCATGTACATTTAACCAACCTTATTCATCCTTTTTTGGCCACTTGGGGGCAGCAAAAACAAGCTGTGAACACATCATCGACATATTATCACCTTTTAAGTTGATATCTTGAACAAACAGTTGCTTATTTACACATCCAGCATTTACAGAGTAACATAATCATTCATTTGGCCCCTGGATGAAGTCCAATTTTTGGTTTCTACAAGGGATGTCACAATACTATAGATTTACTAGACAATACCGGTGAACTTCCACAATTCTCAATACCAATTCAATACTACGATAAGAAACAAAAACAAAACAATAAATCACATCAAATGTATTCAACATTCTTTTTATTAAAAAAGACATTGGAACATTTCAAAATTTCAAAACAACAGTGGCCCATTTTCTTATTATCTTAACTCAGGTTGAACCAAGTTAGATGTGAAAATATTCTGAGAATAACTGGGTTTGGGGAGCATTGTGAGAACTGAGTCAAACAGGAGAGAGGGGTAAGACACACTTACATAGGTGTGCACAGGTGGTAGGATTAGTGAGTGAATCATCTTCTGTCCCTGACGCCTTCGTCTGTTCTCACGTTCCCCGCAGGAAGTCCGTGCTGAACCTGAACGAGCTGGGTCAAATGAACGGCTCGGCCGGCGGTGCAGCTGGAGGAGAAGACGAAGAACTTCCAGCTCCACATGAGCTTGGAGAGGAGCTGAAATTCACTGGGAGGTACGAGAGGACTGTATCATATGTCACAGGGTCCAGTTACATTCTGGTTCTGTCGTCCTGATGATGTGCTCAACCTTGTTTCCAAAGGTTCGGAGGAGGATTGTGGCTGGACATCAAACGGAAAATCCCGTGGTATTGCAGTGATATCTACGACGGCTTCCATATCCAGTCTATCTCTGCTGTGCTCTTCATCTACCTGGGCTGCATCACCAATGCCATCACCTTTGGAGGACTGCTAGGGGATGCTACCGACAATTACCAGGTCTTCATAAAGGCTGCAACATAACGAACCAATCCAGAAACTCTCCAGCTACAACCATATCTGACTGTTCTGTCTCTGTATGTCCCCTCTCTTCTCCAAGGGAGTGATGGAGAGTTTCCTTGGCACCGCTTTAGCAGGGACTGTCTTCTGTGTGTTTGGTGGGCAGCCTCTCATCATCCTCAGCTCAACTGGACCCATTCTCATCTTTGAGAAACTGCTTTACGAATTCAGCAAGTGAGTAAAAGCACGCAGATGTGTACAGTGCAGACAAACAAGATGAGAAGCGATGTCAGCACTTTCTCTCTTCACAGGAACAATGGTATAGACTACATGGAGCTGCGTCTGTGGATCGGCCTTCACTCGTGTCTGCAGTGTTTCCTTCTCGTTGTCACAGACGCCAGCTACATTATCAAGTACATGACCCGCTTCACAGAGGAGGGTTTCTCCAGCCTCATCTCCTTTATATTCATCTCTGATGCCATTAAGAAGATGGTAGGTGACATGTTGTCATCATAGACTGTATATTTAAAAAACAGTCGTAGTGTCTGTGACGTCTCCCACAGGTTTCTGAGCATTCAGTGTGAAGCTCAGTGTGGTCGGCTCTGTCCGTCGTCATCCTAAAAGTCTTGACTCTGCCAGCTACCGGGTAATACAAAAATGAGCAAATAAATGTGGGTGGAGCTGAGGCTGACTGAAGCCTGGTTACTGCAAACAGCCACATGAGACTCAAAGCTGCCACACACTTAATTATGCTTAATTTTAACCTTAATATAATTTAAACAGGTGAGTTATATAGGGGGTCATTAAGGGGGAAATTATCTACAGACACCAAAAGGCTGTAAACATGTTTATTTCTGCTGTAAAGTAGGACAGTTTAATATGGGGTAGATTGACTCACTGCGGGAGCCAGCCTCTAGTGGTTATTAGAGGAACTGCAGTTTAGGTTACTTCTGTGCTTCGTTTGCAGCCACAAAGGTTGCCACTTGGTTGGTTGAACACCTAATGTTCAGATCTAAAGCAACAACACTTAACACAGGATACAACTGGTTTGTTTTTCACAGATTGGAGCATGGAAGTATTACCCAATCAACCGTGGCTTCAAGCCCGACTACATCACTGCCTATAAGTGTGAATGCATCGCGCCAGACCAGGGTGAGTCCTCTTTTTTCTTTTCTTTACATGTTTTCTTAGTCTTTAAAGCAAAATATGACCATATTTAAGAGCATCATATTAGTAGGATAAAAATTATTCCTCACCTAATGTGTTCATAAATGGTTACTGGAATAAATAAAATATTTAGAGATGGAGCTCAAAAAATGTTAGCTACTATAAGAAAGGTTCAACATTTTAGTAAATATGCTTTCTATTTGAGATGAAAAGATGTATATCAATCAATCTCGTGTCTGTGCATTAAATACAGAGCTTGAGTCAGGATGTGGTTAGTCCTGATTAGTATAAAGAGTGCAAACAAAGGGAAACTGCTAGCCTGGTTCTGTCCACAGTTCAAAAGTCCACCTACCAAACACCACTAGAGTTCACTAATTAACACATTCTCTTTTTTATTTGATATATACTACTATATATTTAGCAGGACAACTTTAGGTTTTCATTCATTCTGTGTGTTAATTACGACATTTTAGTGTAATTAAATGCACATTTTTACTCTGTGATGATTTGTGTATTCTGTCTGTTTCTGCCTCATTTTTGGATGCTTTCTGAAAAAGTGAGTATGCACCTGTAGACCCTGCTAGAGCATGTCTGAACATGTAAGTTCAGCAAAAAACATCTTTAGTTAGTGTTTATTAAGAGTTTAACACTGAAAAACTATGTGGGTGTGATTTGGTCAGATTTTCTACCCAGTGGCCTGGTAGCAAAAGCAAACAACCCCACAACTATCAACAGATTTTGCTTTAAGTGCTGCTGTGATTGGTGCACATACTGTATGTGACACACAGCTGTCCAATTGAGCCCCGCCCACTTTAAACCAGAAAGAAGAAAAATGTGTTTTCAGGGCCTTTAAGGTTCCTTCACAGAGGAAAAGATGAGTACAATTAAGAATTTGGGCTGATCACTGGAATCCAATGTGGAGCAGCTTCACCAGAGTCACATTTATCTTTATCAGCGTTCATCAATGGATGGCCGTATAGTGGCTCGTTCTTCAATACACTCCCTTCACATCAATAGGAAATAGATATGTTCTAATTAATTCTGGTTCATTCGTATCAAACACAGGGTTTTACCTGTGATGTTACCCATCAGTCATTGCTTTTCCTCTCTTTCCCTGTTTGTGTTTTCTCTCTTTAGCATCTGCGCTGGGCTTGAATGTTTCAGCTCCACTCTCAGACGATAACATGACTCTGCTGGTAAGTGACAGAAACACAGGAAACATCAATCACAGTTCTCTTTGTGAAAGTAACACTAAAGTAACTGAGTTGCACTTCCGTTTGTTCAGGGTTTTGTACTGTATATTAAAGGCCTGTCCCAAATAGAGGCCTGGTTCTGAATAAAGGCAGGTTGAGGCAGTGATGGAAGCAAATAAAATAAAAAGACTGGCCTATTAATTGATATAAATTTAAAGTTTTTCACTGACAAATGTGTAATTTGACCTTTAATGTGCTTGTTTTATTGTTTTTTATGAAGTTGTTTTGGTGAACCGAAGACAAATTTCCATCCCGCTTCTATTCTAAACGATGGTGTCATGCTCTCTCTTTCTGGAGTAATACTCGGCGGGCGGTTACAGAGCACCGTGGCTCTGTATTCTCTTTTCTAGTGTTATCGCTTGTTTTTTCTCTCTTTCGTGTCTGCTGCTTCTCCCACTCCTTCGGTTTTCCCTTCTCTGCCCTTTTCCACCCCTCCATCTTCAACCCCCAATCCCACCCTGTTGCCCCTCATCCTCCCTTGTCCTGTTTCTGTAGTTTAACTTGACAGACCTGGACTGGAGTCAGCTGAGTAAGAAAGAGTGTGTGAAGTATGGCGGTGCGCTGGTGGGGAGCTCCTGTAAGTATGTTCCTGACCTGGCCCTCATGTCCTTCATCCTCTTCTTTGGGACATACTCCATGACTGTTTCCCTCAAGAAGTTCAAGTTCAGCCGCTACTTCCCCACAAAGGTAAGACAGCAGGAACGATCTGGAGGCTTGTATTGTTTCCCCACAGTGGCTCTGATGCTGTTCAACCTGCAAACAGTCAACCTGCATGTGAAGGTCTAGCTTCCTGGAGTATGGCGGATATTTATCAAAGCATGAAAGCATTCCAGTATAGAGGATAAGGCTGGTGAAATTCTTTGTTTTTTAATTTATGGTGGAAACTCCTTTTGGCTTCTGAAGGCATTTGAGCCACTGATTTAATTATTGGAGGAAGTAAATGTGTGTTTCTAAATATAACTCGATACCCACTCCTGGATGGCCCATTACTCTGAAACCCCAATAGTCTGACAATGTCCCAATTGGATAATGAGTGTTAGCATTCTTACATTCACTAATTAGCACTAAATACAAAGTACTCAACCCCACATATCACAATCCCACAATGTTCTATTTGACACTTGCTACAGTTTTCTGAAGTTTCTTTCATGGGATTTGTTGAGGATAAAAATAACATTGAACACCAGCTTCATCCTTTAAATCTACACCAGCTTTTGTTTAAATAAACTGCCATTAGCAGTCATCCCTTACCTCCTCCTTACCCAAACCACCTGTAAACCTCCATATCTGCCCCAGAGTGTCCTCCCCCATGCTCTCTTCTCCTCTCCCCGAATGTGCTCCAGCTCCGTTCCCTCGTCAGTGATTTCTCCATCATCATTTCTATCCTGGTCTTCTGTGGACTGGATGGCCTGCTGGAGTTGGACACCCCCAAACTGCACGTGCCCACTGAGATCAAGGTCCGCTCTTCCCTCAAATACCAGCTTCATCTGTTCCTCGACTTCTTTACGTCACCGCTTGGATGCTTTTCTTTCCCGTAGAGGATGTAGTGTGTTTATTTATTCATCAATGATTCATCAATGTAATGATTCTTTCTTCTTTTTCCTGTCTTCATGTCCTCATGTTCGCACCTTTTTCTTGTGCTTTCATGTATGTTGTCCCCTCCTCACCGCTTTATGTATCCTCCCTCTGTCTCCCTGTGTGTGTGTGTGTGTGTGTGTGTGTGTGTGTGTGTGTGTGTGTGTGTGTGTGTGTGTGTGTGTGTGTGTGTGTGTAGCTGAGGAAGCTAATCAGTGATTTTTCCATCTTCATGTCAATCATGTGCTTTGTGGGTCTGGATATGTTGATGGGGTTAGACACACCCAAACTAATCGTTCCAACTGAGTTCAAGGTATTTGATTTCTCTGTAAAAGATGTGTTAGATGTATGTGTGTCTGTTTCTGTGTGCATGCGAGCACTGGTGGAATGATATTGATGAGAACAGTGAATCAATATAGTATATTGGTCACATGTAATGAGTCGCAGTGAAATGGAATCACACCAGTACCTTCAATTTGGGCATTAAAACAGTGGTTTCCCAACCTGGGGGTCAGGACCCCCACTAGGGGTCTCCGAAGCTCCACAGGGGGTCGCAAGGCCTTATTGATTTTACCAGGTGTAAGAACCGTATATACCAAGTAGACCTATATCTCAGCATTTTGTTGATTTCTGTGAAACAACTAAATAAAAATGTTATTTTTCGGACCAAAAATGGACAGAATGGTATAAACAAATATCTAAAAACATCCGCAAAACTCATCTCTGCGTCAATATTCATCAAAATCATTCATTTTACACAAACTTCCTGCAGTTATTTCACTGTTTGGGTTCATTGTACAGTTTATCAGTTGTTCTCGACTGTTATACATTGAATATAATATGAATATTGGTCAGAAATGGTAGAAAAGGCTTCCTTAAGAAAAAAGGTTGTGAGTAAAAAGTTTAAGCTTCTTCTTTTTTCTGCTACTTTATACTTGAGTTAGTTATTTTTCACATTACAATTTAACATTTATTTTCTGAACATTTGTTAAATACAATGCATTGTTAAAGATTAAACCAGTGGTTTACAACAGTTTTTGGCTTGAAGAAAACTTCACTCAGGTTCCAGATTGAAGAATCTTTACCGAAGCTTCTCTGATCTCGATCCTGAAGACAATTTATATAGTTTGCCCAAATCACAGCTGTGCTCTCCTCACAAAGGAACAAAAGGTTTTTAATCAATGTAAAATAGTTTGTCTCATTACATCATTATTAGATAGAGACTAAATCAGGAAACAGCAAAGACAATATCAGGATAAGATCTAAAAAAAAGATAATATTTAGGTAATACATTTTTCTTTCACACCCCCAATTTCAATTTATATTATTTGTTATTATTATAACAATATTATATAATATGTATGCATATATATTCTGTAGTATATAAAGGTATGTATATGGTGTGTATATAAAATAGTAATAATAATAAATAATAATGATTTTAATGCCTTTCCCACCACTGCATGCTAGAAAGAATCACTGTTATCAATGTAGATGTTTCACCTTCTCATCTGTTCATCTGTACCATATATTGATGTTTAATTATTGTGTGTGTGTGTGTGTGTGTGTGTGTGTGTGTGTGTGTGTGTGTGTGTGTGTGTGTGTGTGTGTGTGTGTGTGTGTGAGCAGCCCACGCGGTCCGACCGTGGCTGGTTGGTGATGCCGTTTGGTAAGAACCCCTGGTGGTGGTATGTGGCCAGCTTCGTTCCCGCCCTCCTGGTCACCATCCTCATCTTCATGGACCAACAGATCAGCGCTGTCATCGTCAACCGCAAAGAGAACAAACTAAAGGTCTGAGACACACAGAGGAGACGATACAGAGCTCAATAATACTCAAATCTAAAGGCATGAATACGAATAATTATTTTATTTTACAACACAATTTAAATTCAACAACAGCAGATATGGAAATATGATCAGATGTGTCTCACCAGAAAGGTCGTCAGTATTTTCTTAACTGGCCAACGAGCTGTTATCAGTAAATATAAATGTATGAATATTATGTCTAATGTTGAGTGTATCACTAATGTAACATCTTAATAAGGGAGTTTATTTAAAGGTCCAGTGTGTAACACTGAGGAGGATCTATTGTCAAAATATAAAATTCATCGCATGTTTTCATTCATCAGCTGAGAGTAAGAATCACTGTGTGTTTGTTACCTTACAATGTCTACAGAGGGAGCGGGTCCTCTACTGGCGGAGTCCGCCATGTTAAACCGCCATGTTTCTACAGCAGCCCAGAACAGACAAACCAAACACTGGTTCTAGATAGGATGTTTCATGGCCACCGTAGTTTGGGGAGGGCGGTGCTCACTGATTACTGTACAAACACACAACTTTATCAGTGATGTGGGTGAAACTGGATCATATTTTATGGAGAGAATATTGTCTGGTTTTCCCTCTTCCTGTTTCACCTGGACTTTAAATATCTATATTGGTCCAATCCGATGTATTCCAAATTGTTCAGCCTCACAATCCCAGTTGGACTTGAGTGATTTGTCACTTCCTGTTCCCAATTTGCAGAAGGGTTGCGGCTACCATCTGGACCTGTTCTGGGTGGGCGTGCTGATGGCTGTGTGCTCCTTCATGGGTCTGCCCTGGTACGTAGCAGCCACTGTCATCTCCATCGCTCACATCGACTCTCTGAAGATGGAGAGCGAGTCCAGCGCTCCTGGAGAGCAGCCACAGTTCCTCGGAGTCAGGTAAGACCACCCTGACGCTGCGTGCGTGTGAATCTTTCATCGCCGTACGCATTTAATACTTCATGATTCTTCATTTGCAGGGAGCAGAGGTTGACGGGTATCCTGGTGTTCGTTCTTACCGGGCTCTCAATTTTCCTCGCTCCGATTCTCCAAGTACGTTAGCAGATGCATGAAGAAGGAAGATTATGTTTCTTTTTCTTTTATTTACTGCACACTGCTCCTGTAATGTTGTATTTTAACTGCTGTTCTGTTTAATTCAGTACATCCCCATGCCGGTGCTGTACGGAGTGTTCCTTTACATGGGAGTGGCCTCACTGAGTGGCATCCAGGTACATACGGGAAGAGTTTCTCAATGGGCAGCAACTAAAAATGTCATTTATTGGTACAAAACAACAGTTCTGACTGTGAATGGTCATCTTTTTAATTAACAAAATACTGAGAATAGAAAATAAAAATTTTGAAAAATGTACTTCTATAAGGCATCTACTGTAATTATAATTAGTTAGATAACAGTTTTCTTTAAGTCAATACCTATATTATTGATATCATTTGAAAAGAACTGATAACAATATATTAGCCATTATCTACTGTATAAACCCAATATGATCATTTAACTTAAATATTTGTTGAAACTGATTCAATAATTACAACTAACTCCATTTTGTGAGTAATCTTTTTTAACTTAAACTTAAATTTTCTTTGTGTTTCATAAAACTTTCAGTGTAATCCATTTAAATTTTTATTGCATTACAGTGTAACATACATACAAAATAGAACATTTTTGAGCTGTAAACTAAGTAATATGACTGTACTGTGGTATCAATGCTGGTGTTAATATTGAATATTGATTCTCATCTAATTTATTACTGATTGTATACTGATTGAAACGCATCGTTCACAGGCGTTAATGCTAGTTTTTGCATTATACTTAAAGTAAAATAGTATTTTTATATTTTGACTGCCCACAGATACACACACATACATACCGGAGAGTTAGCCTCTGTGAGTTGGGGTCAAACTGAAGTCATTATTGCCATTTCTGACCTAAAAGTTACTTCATAGTTTCTGATTAACTTTCTCTCAGTCAACTAATCAATGTTTTGTCTAATTGTTTCAGCTGGGAATAATTAATTTGACATTTGCAGAGAGCAGAGAGCATATGAGAACATATTCAGTATCTTTCTGTTTCAGTTCTGGGAGCGGATCAAGTTGTATCTGATGCCACCCAAACACCAGCCAGACTTCTCCTTCCTGCGTCACGTCCCGCTGAGACGCGTCCATCTTTTCACCCTCGTCCAGATCGTGTGTTTGGCCGTCCTCTGGATCCTGAAGTCCACCTTCCTCGCCATCATCTTCCCAGTAATGGTGAGTGTCATCCTGTTGGTGGTATTAACGAAGGTACTGAATGTGTTGAATCACAGTTTCAAATTAAAGATGCTGAAGAGGTTCAGTGTTAATGTTGGGTTTACCTCCCGCCTGCCACTGTAGAGCCAGACAGTCCAAATATCCTTCAAAGGGGAGAAAAGAGGGCAGGAAGTTGCAGCAGAGATGGCTGACAGTGACTGTGTTATCGAACTAACATAATACCCAAAACACTTTAAGCCCAACACGCTAACATTTTAAGCCCTAATATCCCCTCAAGTGAACAGTGATCAAATTTGACACTAATGCTCAGATTGCTGTCAGACCGTAATTATGAGCTGGAAAATAACCTCCTGGTTGTGATTCACAGTCGGAGATCTTGCAAATACCTGACAGCTAAAGTTTAACACCTCCGAGTGTCAACAAGCTGGTGACAAAATGGCTGCTGAGCAAATGTTTTTATCTGGTCTCACTTATTAAGAAACTGCTCTATACATGTACAACAGCTTAAAAGAAAATATAATTTAGGCTTTTTATCTGATGGGACTGTGATGCCAACAATGGAAGAGACTCTCATATAATAATGTGTTTAAGCTTGTAAGTCGGCACAAAGAGAGGTCTTCCTGTTGCAGCGTAAAAGAGCTCCAGTATTTAGCTATTAATTAACTGTAGATTTTAGGAGAGAAGCAGACATTCTTGACAGCAGCACTGTTGAAAAACAGGAGAACCACAGGTGTAAGGAGTCATTTTATTATGTACAAAACTGGATTGGATTTTTTTTCTTAGACATTTTTAAAGGTCCAGTGTGTAACATTTAGGAGGATCTATTGTCATCTTCATATGTATGTTTTCATTACTGTTTAATCACCTGAATATAAGAATGATTTTGTTTTTGTTACCTTAGAATGAGATGTTTTTATCTGTGGCGGAGTCCGCCATATTGAACCACCATGTTTCTACAGTAGCCCAGAACAGACAAACCAAACACTGACTCTAGATAGGACTTTTGGTAGTTTTTTACAGCCTCCTACACACTTAGAAGGCGAGTGGTATTCTCTTAGTTGCAACTTCACTGCTAGATGTCACTAAATCCTACACACTGGTCTTTTAAGTGCATTAATTATTTTTCTAAAAAGTACCTCAAGTGAGATTTAAAACTTTTTTGGGAAACTGAGAAAGTTTTTCCAAATTTTGTCGTTTCCATCAATCTTTTCTAATGCGATACTTCAAAATACATTTATGGAAACGCACTTCACAGCCTGTTTTCACTCCCAGGTCAGCAAATACAGATGCGAGCAGTGTTCAGATAGCTGCAATCTGCAGCTTCACCACTAGAAGTCGCTAAATCCTTCTCTGGTCCTTTACGTACAGGATGTGAATACTTCCTCCACCGCTGGTTAATCGTCTTTCCTCTGTGTGCAGATTCTGGGTCTGATGGTCGTACGGAAGCTGCTGGATCTGATCTTCTCGCAGCACGACTTGGCCTGGCTGGACGACATCCTGCCAGACAAAGACAAGAAGAAAAAGGAGGATGAGAAGAAGAAGAAGAAGGATAAGAAGTCGGTGGAGCCAGAGAGCGACGAGGAGGTGAGGGGGAAACTGTGGGCAAACATGAAACTAAACTCAAGATTACACACAGATACTGCTTCTGCCTGCCAAACACACAGCTACTGTAATCTCCAGAGTTGGCGAGTGTTCTCTGGGTTTACTGTCCATTTAAATGTGTGTCGCTCCATCTGTTGTGGGTGTGTCGATCCTCGGTTTGTTTTCTCTGACTAATACTGTGTGTTTCTCCTCTCTGTCCCACAGTGTTGCTGAAAAGGCACTGTACCACACTTACTACAGTCTTTTTGTCTGTCCGTTCTCCTTTTAGTACGTCCGTCCACCTCGCCCACTGTGTTCACTCTGTTTGCATCTTTGTGCCCATTATGTCTGAACTGAAGATGCTCCACTGAAGGATGAGGCTTGTGATATTCTATAGTTTTGTCAACAAATTCAATGAAAACAACAAAACTGACCTTGTCTTTAAGGTTATATATATATATTTATATATATATATATTATAGGAAATTTGCTGCCACTAGATGTCTCACTAGAGCACCAGACTTCATTGACAAAACCAGTAATTTTAGAAACAAACAAACTCATCTTTGTTAGGCTTTCCACAGTCTTTCAAAGCAACGCTGGTTTGGTCAAAAGAAACCTTTAATTGATCGAGTCAGATGGGAAAGTATTTGGGAACTGTCAACAGGATTCCCACGCGTCATGGAAAACCTGGAAATTTAGAGACTAGTTTTCCAGTCGAGGAAACACCTGGAAATTGATTAAAATTACCAAATATCCTGGAATTTTTTTTTATTATTGTATTTCATCCTGTGCTGTGGACACATTAATGTTACTGTTAGAGGAAAGCTGCAGTCAATGGACCTTTTTTCACAGCAGCCATTTTGACATGAAACAGTAGGGTAAACAGGTGATACCAATGATACTAATGAATATTGGCTCACGGGAAAGGTTCTACTAAACTTAATGGAACAGAGCCTTCATTAGTATCATTGGTGACACATGTTTACCCTACTATATCATATCAAAATGAAAAGGTCTTTTTGGAAAGTTGAGAATTCGGCTGTGGTGAGAACAGCTGTAACATCACGATCACTCTCCACCAGACTCCATAGACAAAAACGCAGATTTTACCTCACAGACCAGTGTATCATCCTAACTCCCATTAAGCTTTTGTTGCTTTTGTAACTTTCAGAAATCTACTTTGAACCTTAACTTCATTCAAGCGTATTTACTGTCAGTTAGCAGTGAGGTACTGCCTTTTAGTGCATCTGTGACGTCCTGTCTGTAGCTCTAGTAGTAGTTTAATGTTTAAAAAAGGGCCAGTGCTATCAAACAAGATTCGATTCTATCAAACAAACGGGAGGAAATGTGTTGGGGACTATTTTCAGCGGCGGATTAATCCACATTTGGTGCTCTAGTGAGTGTTTGTGGCAGCAGGACAACAACAGTGTGTCACAGAGGAAGAAGATCATATTTTTTGAGGGTAACAAAAATACAGAATATATTGAGTCTGATCCTTTAAAGTCACAGTTTGTCCTGCATGCCGACAACTTCCTGTTTCTGTCGCTCAGCCCAACAGCTCCGCCCCCCCTCCAGTGAAGATCGCCATGGAGGCCCTAGAGCCAGTCCCCGTCCCTGTTAAACCCCCCACCCAAAACCAAACCCCTGAGTGTGAGTACATCAACCCTTCCCTCCTCATTGTTTGACTCGTTGTTTAAGCCTTTGATGCCTATATGCCTAATAATAATAATAATAGTAATAATAATAATAATGTTTTAATAGAGTGGATGTTGCTCGTGACCATGGATTTCACATTGGTTGCTTTTACATGTGCACAATAATGTGACTGTGAGTGATTCAATACACTGTTATATCCCAAACTACAAATAATCCCATTTTTGATGTGCCTGTGAACATAGCCAGTGTGTTCACTGTATTAAAGATGTAAACGTAACTGAAAGGTCAGTGGTCCAGAGCAACCTCTAAAGATGGTGTTACTGCAGTGTGAGTCTGTTTCCAGCTGGTATTAACCTGCGTCTTTGCTGATCCGATCAGACGTGGACAGCTTTAATTACATCACTTTACACCGGCTGTACCGCACTCAGAACTGTGTCAACCTGTGTCCATTATTACTGTCCTTTTTTAACTACTTTTTTTAATCTAAGTAAGAAATAACTGAATCTGAAACGTTTTCCGAATTTACAAGAAGGTCCAAATAATGAACAATCTGTCGTAGATAACCTTTCACAAAGTTTATAAAGTTTCTCCTCACTCAGTAACTCCCAAAAAGTTTTTTTTTTTTTTTTTTCCCTAATTTTTTTTTTTTTTTTTTTTTTTTTTTTTTTTTTTTTTTTTTTTTTTTTTTTTTTTTTTTTATTTTTTTTTTTTTTTTTTTTTTTTTTTTGGGGTTTTTTTTTTTTTTTTTTTTTTTTTTTAATTTTTTTAATAATAAAATACGTTTTAATTAAACATTCCTGATCAAGTAGCTTTAGCAATTTTAAGCAGCACTGACTTCATTTTGTTCTGTGAAAACAAAAAACCCAGTAAAAACGACTTAATCAGGAATATTTCTGTAACTTAAAAAACTAAGTTAGTGTCACTTAAAATGTTTAATCAGTCAACTGTTTCTTTGAGTTAAAATAACTAATCGGATCAGTGTTGTATTTAAAGCTGTCCACTTCACGTTAACACCGGCTGTGAACCGGCTCTATGTGAAGCAACAGATTCTCTTTTTTTGACAGTTTTGTTCATCTTTATTATCTTTGTGTCTGTGTTTGTGTCTGTGTTGATCCGTGTTCACATGCCTGTTTGCACGTTTTGTTTTGTGCTACATGTTCTCTCTCTGTGTGTGTGTGTGTGTGTGTGTGTGTGTGTGTGTGTGTGTCTCTGTGTGTGTGTGTGTTTTCTTACAGGAGACGAACCCGTACTCGACGGTCACGTCCGATCAAACTGAGTTAGACCGCAGGTACTGTGTGCTGAAACTGCACGTGCCCTACAGCGATCTGCTTTACTCACCTGACACACACACCGGCTGGGACAACAACACCGTCACCTTCAGACAACCAATCACAACCTAGTTACCACACAGAAACACACACTCTGCTCAGCTTCAGCAGCCGCATCACTGGTGTTTATACGCACGGCGGTGATGAGTTTAGACATTTTATGTGGGTTGTTTTTAAACCGCAGGCGTGTACAGTAGTTATAAATATGTAGATCATTCAGTGCACTTGCATAGGAAGTACTGTGTACAATGCAGTGCATGAAACTGCCATTTTAATATTCGCTAAGCTGTACATACTCTAGGTCAGAGGTTTTCAAAGTTGACACTGTGACCCCCCCCCAACCCTGCTCTAACATTTCCCATAATGCTTTATAATGCTGTTTTGTTTTTTTTGCCTGTTTGTGTTTATGTTTTTGCAAATTGGCACCATGAATATTACGCTGAATTAGCATTTCCTGTTTGCAGTGTACCCATGGATGTACGGATGAGTCTCACTGGATTTCTTTGATACTGATACTGCGTTTAATAATGCAGGACGACGCTGTATAGTTTGTGTTCAGGTCTTCAAACTTTAAATCTTAAAAAATAATCCAAACTGTAAAAATAACAATTCCATTTGGTTTTCTTCACAGAAATACTTATCGCATGAAATAAAATAGTTTCAGTTAGTTCTTCCACATTATTAATGTCAGCACAACTCATCTAAATAATGTTTGCAGGTTAAAAGGTTTATTTAAATCAATTAATTAGAATGTTAATCTTGCAACCATTTAATTAAGTGGTGCTAATCGGTCCACTGAATTACTTAAAGTACCACCTCTATGAGCTGCTCCCTTTCACCTGATGCAGTATCTTTGACTCCCCCCCAACCCCATTGACTCCCCCCTGGGGAGGCGCCTCACAGTTTGAAAACCTCGGCTCTACGTCTGTTCTTTAACGCCACTTCCTGTAGTCTCCTGCTGTTTGTGTATTTAAATAAATAAACAATAAATCAGATGTAAGTTTCCAGGTCTCACTGTGAACCTGGTTCAGGTTTCAGGTTTGGATCTGTTGTCTCGTCTAATAAAATCTGACATTTTTAACACCAAACTTCACAAGATAGTTATTTTATAGCTTATTCTGTTGTAAATATTTTTTATGAGTTTTTGTCTTTAAAGACCGATGGTTATTTCAGGGAGTTGTGATAAACTGAGGTGTTTATCATGATTAAAGGATACAAATAGTGTTATATATTTTTAAAATCCCAATTAAATCCCAAAATGACTCAAAGTACACACAGGCTGCTGTCAGTGTGCACTTTAAAAACAGCTGGAACTTAATGCAGATTCTTGTTATTTATGTTTAACAAACATTGGTGGATTAATGTGAGGCAAAATAAATACAACTGATAAATTAAATTACACCAGTGTTAATCTTTAATCTCCTTTCTGTTTCTTAAAGATACATCATCGCTATTACAGGTGCTGATGATGTGACTTTGGCTATAACTTTATGCAATAAGCTGTCTGTATAATGGGATCATGTTAAGATTTTGGTTGTTTCTTTTCCCTCCTTTCCGTAAGTGTGAGAAACACACACTAAAACAGAGAGCACTCCGGCACCACGACGCATTTTTAGTCTGACCCCGTTTACTATTAACGGTAGTATATTAAAGGTTATATGTACAACATTCACTGCACGAGAGCAGCAGACCAAAACAAACCAACACTACAGCACACCAGACTCCACTCACAAAAACACTAATTTTACACAGATTAAACTGTTCAGAAATCGAATGAAAGCTGTCTTTGTTAGTCTTCAATGTGATTTTGACAGGTCTTTAAAACGGATTGGATTAATGAAATTAATGTTAGTTGTATAAAGGAGCATTTTTCTTAAATTCTTAAATTGCATTCATGATGTTATTCAGAAGTTTTACTAGTTCGATCAAACACAAACGATATTTAGTTCATTATCATTCAAGACGACTAAAAAAAGACATTTTAGAAGCTGGAACCAGTTAAAATGTTGATGATTTCTTTGATTACATTATACATTATCACAGTATTTGTTTGTTGATCGATTACTCGACTGCTGGTTGCAGCTCAGTTACATTCGGACAGCGGAGGTGAAAACAAAGAACGTGTGAGGGGATATGAAGCAAATCTGAAAGCTGAAATTTGCTATATCATATTTCCCATAAACCCTTTTGATTCCTGTTGCTTTCACTTCCTGTCTGTGTGACAAAGGGCCTTTCTCATTTCTCTAATTTCTGCCTCCTCCTCTCCTCGTCTCCTCTCTCCTGCCTGTGAAATCAATCTCAGTGCAGCAGGAGGGAGGAGAGAGGAGGGAGGAGAGAGGATGTTGCTGATGTTTTTGGCACCGTGACGCATAAAAGAGGCGACCACGGCGGGAGCTCTGTACAGATGTATTGATAAGTCGCATCAGTTATTAGCTCTGTTCTAACCGCATGTCACATTTATACAGGTGGTTACCATGGTAACGACCAAAAAAAGCTCTTCAAATACCGACACACACACACACACACATTATAGACAACGTGTGTTTATATTTAATTATATTTAATCCAGCAGCCAGGACTTCATTTACTGAGAATATTAGTGAGAAATAATTATTGAAACGGTCCGTCTCTCACTTACAACTGAGGCTGTAACGAGTTGAGGAGACAAAATGGTTACAAAGTTCATCTTTATGGATGATATTGATGCAGAAGTGGACATATGATGCACTTTATCTCGAGTTTCTAGAGTTACGAGTTGCTACGGGCACGTTAGGAATTGTTCAAATGTGATATTTCTTAAAGGGAGTTTGGTGCAGAAGTACAAACCACAGTGAAAGACTCATATTTATAGTGAAAGCCGTGCATTCTTGTCCCTCATTCTACGCCACGCTGTCAGCTGAATTAGAAGTAGAATATAATAGTTTAATCTCTCCTCTGAGTCTCTCCTCTCTGGCGGAGAGGACTAAGAAGCGAGGAGTCGAGGACTGGGAGAACTGGGAGAACTGGGAGATGAGAAAGGCCTCCAGCTTTAGGTGCTGCAGTGTTTGAAGAACAGCGCCCTCTGCAGGAATCTAACCATCCCAACCAAACTCTCCTTCATGAGGCTATAAAGCACCTGTAACACACACACACACACACACACACACACACAGTGTCCACGTCTGAGTGTGTCTGAGCTTGTGTGTGTGTGTGTAAAAGTGTAACCAGGCCGGTTCCGCCCACTGTTCCCCAGCATCACCCTGCACCTGAAGATCTCCTGCCCCCCCTCACCCGCCCACTCCGAGACGAGCCTCGGCCCCGGGGACCCTCTTCCGTCGCCCCTGCCTCCGCGCCACCAGCCCGCCGTGCCCCGGGTCAGCATCCAGGTGGAGTCGGACTACGAGGAGTCCGGCTTCTGCTCCCAACGGCACCGCCGCCTTTACCCCCCCGGGGACCCGCCTCCACCCGAGGGCCACAGAGACTTTCCCCGAAAACTGCACTTCGGTGCCTCGTGTGCTGAGACCATTCTGTAAACACACACACACACACACACACACACACACACACACAGAGGTGCAAAGTGTTGCTCATAATCTGCCATGTGATGCCTCATCAGCTTCCAGGAAGTGCTCTCTCACTCTTATTCATTGGATTTTTATCAGATATAATGTATTAACCCCCCCCCGCCTTCCTGTAGTGACGATACAATAGCTGCAAAGAAACAACCAAAACATGCTGTTAATAATAATAATAATAATAATACTGATAATGAATGCATGAACCCACTCTGAACTTGTGTTAGTATTGTTGATCACCATTTGTTCTTTTGTTCTGGTGTGTATGAAGAACGGGTTTTATGTGCATTCTGGATGTAAAAGCACAGAAACTGTAATAAATTTAAACATTTTAAATCTGTTTATGTTGTTTGTTTTGTCCTTTAATCACTACAATTATTTTAGCTTCAGAAAACTGTTTGTGCTGTGACAACTGAAGAAACCGATGTCCCTTCAGCCTGTAATTATATAATGGTTTTATAAAGTCCTACATGGAGCCTGCAAAGGTATTTACTTCAATAACACGCAAGACAATTAGTAAAGATTGTGCTACTGTAAACCTCCACTGCACACAAACACTCTGTACATTGACTGTTTTATTAAATATAAAGAATTTAATATAAACAATGTTTTAGGTTAAGATTGAATGATTTACCAGCTGTAGAATTACATTAATTACAATAACTACTGTGAAAGGGGCCGTTACATTGTGATTCTGGTGTTGAAGTAGAGTTTGAAGCTTGTTCTTTTGGACTTTGTGCTTACTGTACGCTGTATTACTTTATCTGAGGCGAATGATCCGAGTACTTCTGGTGGACTGTATTGTGTCAAAGGTTGAATCTGAAGAGGGAAATATTCTTATATAGATAAAATATTTTATGAATCATTAAAAACAACAAAACGAGCAGGTGACAGTTCGAAGCCATTTATTAGTTAGGATAACGAGTAACAGCATTTCCATGAAGCTCATAATGAAAACACAACGAACATTTCAGGTCTAAAAGTGAACCTGATGAAGCGGTTAGTGAACTTCAGCAATGTTGGACCACTTTAACCACAAACACGGCCAATTACAAACATCCTGTTCTGTATTTTTCTAGATGAAAATTACAAGTTAAGTTCTGGAAGCAAATAAAAGCTTTAACTCTCAGCTAGGCGGTCAAAGTGCAAAGCAATATCATTAAAAGTCTGAAAGAAACCTTCAGGAATGTGCAACCTTTATTGAAATAAGGAAAAAAAAAAAGAATGACAGCTGATCGGAAGGAGCCATTTCAACACTGGAATAAAGGGAAGGAGGCGGAGACGTCTGGAAGCAGGAGCAGATTAGTTTCCTCCCCTCAGACGGAGCACCAGGTGGAGGGTGGACTCCTTCTGGATGTTGTAGTCGGAGAGGGTGCGGCCATCTTCCAGCTGCTTGCCAGCGAAGATCAGACGCTGCTGGTCTGGGGGGATGCCCTCCTTGTCCTGGATCTTAGCTTTGACATTTTCAATGGTGTCGCTGGGCTCCACCTCCAGGGTGATGGTCTTACCAGTGAGGGTTTTGACGAAGATCTGCATGCCTCCTCTGAGACGCAAGACCAGGTGGAGGGTGGACTCCTTCTGGATGTTGTAGTCGGAGAGAGTGCGGCCATCTTCCAGCTGCTTACCGGCGAAGATCAGACGCTGCTGGTCTGGGGGGATGCCCTCCTTATCCTGGATCTTGGCCTTCACGTTCTCGATGGTGTCGCTGGGCTCCACCTCCAGGGTGATGGTCTTACCAGTGAGGGTTTTGACGAAGATCTGCATACCTCCTCTCAGACGGAGCACCAGGTGGAGGGTGGACTCCTTCTGGATGTTGTAGTCGGAGAGGGTGCGGCCATCTTCCAGCTGCTTGCCGGCGAAGATCAGACGCTGCTGGTCTGGGGGGATGCCCTCCTTATCCTGGATCTTAGCTTTGACATTTTCAATGGTGTCGCTGGGCTCCACCTCCAAGGTGATGGTCTTACCAGTGAGGGTCTTCACAAAGATCTGCATCTTGACACTGTTGAGAGAAAATGTATTTAATGTTAGAAACCTGAACAGAGCCTGTGTATGCAGTTACACTGTAAACTAGAAGTAATGCTCTGCAGCTGTGTGTCAGTGAACGCCTCTTTAATAAAGAGTGGTTTGTTTACATCTACAAACATTTCCTACTCAGCTTCCCATGATTCAGTTTACCTGACTGTCACAAAAACAAGCTTTAAACACAATAAAATCTAATTATTAAGATGTGTATATTTATAAAATTACCAATTAATGGGAAAAATGATTATACATTATTCTGATAAAATTTGTCCACAATTTATTTTCAATTCTTACACAAAATGTTTGATGTGTATTTTAATCTTAGCCTAAATGTGTAAAGATGTATTTAACTATAAAACATGACAGTTGAGTTTTTAATACAAATAGTTTAATATTAATAATCCGACCGTTTTAATCGCGTTATTGAAAGAACTGCGCATGCGTTGTTCCATATTTCCGCCTACCAGACGCTTCCTGTCTGAGTCCGCCGGCTAACAGCTAACGAAGCTAAGAAGCTAATGTTGCTAAGGTAACCGGATGTCGCCAGAAAAATTGGACGTTTGTCGTCTTTGAGGCGACCACCGAGTTATTTCTCAACGGTTCCCCCTCCGTTAAAGGCTTATGGCTCCTTCTCTGCCGCGTTAACCGACTGAAATTAAAACTGAACCGGGATTTAAGCTGCTGTTTGACGGCGTTTTCTTACGCTAGGCCGCGGCTAGCAATGTTAGCTGCCGGGGGAAAAAAAAAAAAAAAAAAAAAAAAAGCTTCGTCATCCGTTACTAACAGCTGAATTAATGTCGATTAAACACACAAAACATCACATAACTACACATATATCACATCGGGTTTGAACACGGTGGATATTGTGGATAAAAAGTTAGATTACTTACAAGCAAATAGTTCCCTCGGGTGCTCGAACCTGTGACTTCTGAGTGCCGTCAGTTTGTTACGAACAAAGAGCCGCGGAGGGGTATTTATAGGCAACAAGTGAGCTATCCTTCCGCTGTCCCACCCAGGGGAACTATAACGTATGTTTATCTATTAAACACACTGTAAAATGATTTGGGAGTTAATTAAACGAACATATTCTCGATTAAAACACCATCACGGTTTTTATGGGGGAGAGAAGTTGCCTTTTTTTTTTAGACGAGAAGGTGAAAAGTGTCCGTTCACAGCCGACGCGTATGTATACATGATATTCAGGACAAGAGCAAACCGGAAACAGTCGACAACAACAACACATAATACTTTTATAATAAAAATCTTATTTTTTTATTCTTATCATAATAATACTAAATTATTATAATAATATAAATTATTATAATACTTAATATTCATAAGTATTATTATAACAATAATACATGTGGTTGTTGTTATTGTTGTTATGACTTGCATTTTATTTTGAAAATTCAACACTGTACTGTAAATAAAACAAAATAATACAGCCTCTTTCCAAACACAGAAAAAGGAAGAGTGAGTCCAAATAATAATAATAATTAAGATTAAGTCACAAAATAAATGCGATAAAAACAAACAAACAATAAAGATAAAACACAGGTAACCATACAAAACACAGTTAAAATATGAGAATAAACGAAAATCAAAACAACACGGCAACAACAGCAAGTTTTACAAGTCCGACATCCTGTAAACCTCATCCTTTAACCTCCACATTCACTCCAGGAGATATGTTTCTGTCCATATGCAACGACTTATGGAGAAAGAGGCTCTCCAGGTGTCTTCCAGATCCCGAGAATCATCTTCCTGCCAATTTCTGCCATCTGGGTTCGGTCCTTCAATGACTGCAAGAACTGATGATACTAATTAATTCTACAACATGGTTAAAGCCTCCTAAGGCTCTAAATACGAGGATCGACGGGCTTTACAGTCGGTTACTGCTGCAAATATAACACATAGTTATTGATTAGTCAAGTGTAGTCAGTTTATTTATACAGCTCGAAATCATGAGGGCCCTCCGAGGGCTGTACAGTCTGTGTAGCATTCAGTTCAAACCTTTGATTACTGTAGTTTCTGACTGAGATCACAAATAAAACACTTAGAAAACACCACCCAGTGCTGTGAGATATATCAGTGAGATATTCAGAGGAAACCCAGCCTCACTGAACACATGAAATACCGTCACTTTGTGTTTTCATCGGTCTGTTTATTTCTTTGCTTCTCCTGAAAACAAATGACCAAGTTAATGTGAGTTTTGGAGGTAAGCAGATATTGATTTTGAGCCTTTTCCCGGCAGCACAGCTTCAGACTGTTGAACAAGCAGAATCTTCTCACTCATTATTCCTAAATTGACAAAATATTTGATACCCTTTCCCAACAGGAGGAAACCTATTGATTTTAGTTACCCCGTGGCCTTTAACCCCCGGTGCCACACCTCATCACTATTCCATCATTAACCAGAAACAACTGTCTGTCTGTAAAACTAATGACTAGCTGGGGACATTATTAGGCTGACTACACTCTTTGTAATTGTCTTTTGATTTCAGATAATCATTAACGCAACATTTCTTGTCTGAAGTGCACATTTTGCCTCCGGTCCGACGTTTTAAAAATGAGCTGCTTGACATTTTAATATTCATCCCCTCGGGAAAAAAAAGAATGTTTTTTAAATGCCAGCTTCAGTTTGAGGCTTTCTGGAGCCACATTTTACACTTTCATTATGAAAATATGATGCAAAAATGCACTCACACAAGTTTTGTTTGACACGTTTGCAAACTTATTGAGTAATTACACCTGGAGGACTTTCAGAGCTTACTATCAGTTATAAAACAGGTTTTTTGAGTTTAGTATCCAGCGTATTACAGAGAGACTGTTAGCAGTCAGGCCTGTTTTAAAGGTCCAGTATGTGACATTCAGGAGCATCTATTGGCAGAAAAGTACAACAATATTATGTGTATTTTCATTAGTGTATAATCACCTGAATATAACAATCATTGTGTTTTTGTTACCTTAGAATGAGCTTTTTTTATCTACAGAGGGAGCGGGTCTTCTTCTGGTGGAGTCTGCCATGTTGAACCGCCATGTTTCTTCAAAAGTGCAGAACGGAAAAACCAAACACTGGATCTTTCTAAATGGGGCCGTTTTTTGGCTATAGCCCCGCCCTAAAGCATACCCTGCTTTATGGTCTGTTTTACTCTAAATGGGACCATCAGTTACTAAATGAACATCATGCTGTATGGAAGAAGACTGAAACTAGAGACTGAGACCAGAAACTCATCAGGAAACTGTTTACTGAGGGAATAAATCAACTGAGAAGTCGACTCATTTCTCCATAAGACTGAATGGTAATGGAGCCGCCCCCTGCTGGTTGTTAGAGAGACTGCAGGTTTAAGGCTCTCTCCATTACATAAACTGTCAGTGATTCACATTTGACTGAGTTATGAGTCTGAGTTCGATTTTTCAAGCAGGGATTTGAAACTAGAGTCAGAGCCACGGCTGCTGATCGACTGTGTTGAAACAAATCAATGAGACAAACTTAACTAACTCGTAGGCAAACACCTCACAGTGTGGCACTATAATATAAACTACTGTGGAAAAAGAGCCCAAGCTGATGAAATCCATTACGTATTTTCACGTGAATCCGTCTGCTCCCTGACAAATATTTGCTGCTTCTGTTGCCTCGGTGCTGTGGGTCTGACCCATGCTGTTAGCTGCTTGTAATATTAATGATCTCATTGTGTTGCTGCACTCATTATGAGCCTCTCTGGATAATGGTACCAGCTAAACGCCTTAAACGCAGACATAAACTTAATGCATTTCTAGCTCTGTGAATGCCTCTGGTTCATTAAGCTTGTGTGGGTAGCACTCGGTTTCCTCAGAGTGCCTGATATCATCAAGCATCTGGTTAAAAGCTTCTCAACAGTTGAATTAAGAACAGCAGGAAGGCCTCTGGAAATTGCTATCGTGGCAGGAAGCATTATCTTCTTATTAGCATTCAGGATGGCAACAGAAGGAATCATTAGGACATTAAAATGGGTTGGCGGTGGGGAAATGCTGCAGGGCAGGATTTGCCTCCCACCCATCAGGGTGTATTTGCAAGACAACAGTCCTGAGAAAAAGCTGCTTTTTTTTTTTTAGTTGAATAGAAGCCAGAACTGAAAATGTGCTGAAAGTTCATCCTTTAAAGAAACTTCTCAGGACTTCTAAGATTAAAATCTTCTTGTGTAGGTGATTGTGTTTTGCTGACCAGCTCCGAGCTAATGATGGGTGTAGATCAGGTAGCTAGTTATCTAGGGCTTTGCTAACATAAGCTAACTTTAGGTGCAACAAATCACAAATCTATGGAAGCCCATTTCTGCCAATGTGACGGAAAAAAAAAGATTCTGTAAGTCATTATAATGAGAAACTGTCTTAAAATATTGACTTAGCATCTCCAAATAATGACTTTCTCTCAAAGAAAGTTGACCGAAGTTCTGACCCAGGCCGGGTTTAATGTGTGTCATTATGAGTTTCTGTCTTGTGTCAAAGCTCTTGAAGTCATGAAAAGTAAAAATGTGCTGAAACATTGAAGTATAAAAGAGGAATATGACCTCCAGCCCTTTATTTTAACAGTTTCCGCCTCATGTTTGTTTTGTTTGATCATATTTGTATTTTGTATGAAGTTTGTTTGTGTTTATCTCATTTGCCTGAAATAAAAACATCTCTGAGTAAAAGAGTGAATTATTATATTTTCCCACACTTTAGAAGAAATATGACGCCAAAGAATTCAACAGAACACCTTTTAATATTTAAGTGTTTTGTACTTTTTATTCAAGTTTTACCATTTATTTAGGGAAACTGTTAACATTTGTCTTCTCATAATGAAAATGTACATTTATCAATCTGCATAAAACATCACATGTACAGTACATCAAAATAAATACATCATCTGGTGGGTTGATTGAGCTTGCACTCGAAGATCGGTCAGGTAACTACAGCTACGCTATTCACATCGCAACCTCCACGTCTGCAACAATGCATGTTTTTCATTTTACCTTTCTAATCGTCTGCCGGTCCGGACCTGGGGGACTCTGAGGACCAGTCTACAACCGTCGTAAGTCTAACTACACGTGAGAAATAAGACATCAGCACTGCACCGGCCCTAAAGTCATAGATTTAAATACCACGTAACTAACAGCTAAAGCCAGAACTGGACCGGCTGGAGTAAAAAAGCCTTGAAGGTGACTGCAGGCAGGGGGAGGAGTTCGGGGACAGGAGACAGCTGACGTCGCGTGTCGGACTAACAAGGAAAGGAAAACAAAAAGGAAGCCACTGACCGTTATTTCCTTCCTGTTATTATCATTTTGTGGCAATGAGTGTGGAAAAAGTAAAAAAAATCCACCGTTCAATCTGCCAATTTATCCCCAAAGTTTTAATCCTTAAGATTTAAAATCCCGGTTAAATCCAGTGGTTACCATGGTTACAGAAAGTGTGGTTTTACTGTGCATTCAGGCTATGGATGTATTGAAAGAGGATACACATAGCCCCTGTGGCTGCAAGCATTTTCCCCATAGACCTCCATTATAACAGAGACGTCTGTGGAACTGCAAACATGGTCAGTTATTACTCTTTTTGATTTTGAATCCATTTTATATATTTTTAAACTTTCCCAGATTCTAGAAAAGCAATTTTAAAGTGCGTAACGTCCTCACAATAGAGAGAAAGACCCTCCCTTTCCACGTTTTTTTGGCAGATTTTCACTCAAGTAAGTGGCCGCCACGTTTGAGTCCTCTATCCGGTTCCTGTAATACATTCCGGATTCAGATGGTTTGAGAAGCAAATCTTAGAAGCAGATTGCACACAAAGTCAGTTGAAAGACTCAAATTCACCCAGATACGGGAGACAAAAGGTTTCAACTCGAGCAAGGAATTATTATCCCGAGGATTTTATGAAGCAGCTTTATGAATGAACAGACGAGAGGAAAAAGGAGCCGCACACTAGCTCGGTAGCTTAAAGCTAATGTACAGTGGTACATTGGCTGTTTGATGCGAATAAACACAAACAGTCCAGTTCTCTGTCAGTCTGAAGCAATCTAAAAAAATCTTCACCACTAACAGTGTGAACTACTACTCAGAGAGGTAACTGCTGAATGGAAATACATTTAAAGGCTATTGCAGAATCAATCCAACCATAGATAGTATCAAAAATGGGGTTTGATTTCATGAAAATCTTAAGGATTATAACTTTAACTCTCTCTCCCTCTGAGACAGATTCCAGGATTCTTTCACTAAAGTCTTTTAAAGACAAAAAATACTAAAAAGTGCTTCATCCGCATTCCTCATACCGTGTCCTGTCCCCCTCTCCTTCCCCTTCTCCCCTCCTTAACTTCTTTTTCACACCCAACGCCTCTTCTTTTCTCACCACGTTAGATGATCTTTGGGTCTTTCCCCTCAGTCCTCCATCTCCCATCATCTCCCAGCGACACTGATCCACACGGGTTCAACGCGGACTCGTCTACCTCCCTCTCCTGCTCTGCGTTTCCTCTCCTATTTTCCCATCATGTCTTCAGAAGCTGTCACGTCAAAGGAGGAGAGAACAGGATCGGTCACCGCGCCTCGTGGCAGAAGGGGCTGGACATCATCTATTTGTATTTACATCGCCTCCTCCTGGGCGGAGAAGGAGGGAGGAGGGGATGAAGAGTTAGGACGGGGCGGGCGGTCTCGGTTCAGAAATGTCTTTTTGCGAGGCTTCTCATATCGATACTTCATATTCACGAGTGTCCTGCTGACAATGGAAGAGAAGATGGAGGAGACAGAGGCAGTATTAGTGTGTGTTTGTGTCTTCTTAATGAGGTGGTTTTAAATGCTCTGGACACTCACTCCTCCTGTCTCATAGAGCGGGTTGTCAAACTCTGTCTCCACAGTGATCTGTCGGTAGGGGTGGGGGTAGATGAGAGGAAGCCTTAAGTTGGAGTGATATCGGCACCTAAGGGACAGAGAGAGAAAACAGAACAAGAAAATTCAGTGACACAATTTACAGGAGCTGTTCCAGAGAGAGGATTTCATTTATTCTATGTTTAATAATTCTATATTTGAACTGTTTACTGGGTCATAAACCAGTGTCAAAAAGGTGAGTGCTAAGATTTGTTGCTGGATTTATTTGATGTCCAACAGATCTTACAAATGGACAGACTTTTGTCCAGCTTTCCTTCCTTCTTATAGAATCCAAATGTCTTCCAAACTTTAGATTTTAGATTTGATGGTGCGCTGTAAATCGTGTTGCCGTACCGACGTCCCGAGACCCTGGCGTTGACCTTTTACCTTACACGACAGTTAGCAGTAAAGCTTCAGTCAACAGATTCAAAGCATTTATAAATCGGACCATTGAACATTTCCATCGATCCAGGGGTCCACGTACCGATGTGGTACGATGAAATCTGTACATGTGGAAATGTTACATAGTATAACTAGATTTTATCAAGGGATCAGCTGATAAATCAGGATTTACCTTAAGGCCCTTATCATGCCAGGTGACATTATGCTTCAGTCGGTGCATATTAGCAATCAATTTAGCTTCCGCACGGTGACTGTGGGGGTTTTGGGTCTGGAGCCCAGAGGAAGTTGTCCAACCTTTCATTTGAAGGTGAGCAGTCAAAGATCTTACCGTGTGACGTAGACGTAAGCCCCACCGAGGAGCACGGACAGCAGAAGAACGAGGATGAAGATGGCCAGCGCTACGTTCCCTCCATCCAGAGTGGAGCCGGCAGTCGCCTCTGCAACTGATCCACAACACGCAAAGGGAACACGGTTAATGAAAGGCATAAATATCACCAGGAGAACAAACAAAAACCACTAAAACTCCGGCCAAAAGTGGCTTAGCGAACGCAGGTGAACGCTACAGGTAAACAAATGGTGGATGGACAAACACACACAGTGGGGGTGAAACCTGGCAGGCAGATGTTTGCTGAAGCAGACAGAGCAGACAGAGCGAGGTGAAGTGCTTTTTATTCTTTGGTTTGTTTGAGTCTAGAAAACAAACTGTGTGGTCAGAGCACACCGACATACACAGATAGACTCACCTTCCAAAGCATGGTTGCCAAAGCAGTCATGGTTGGCTGCAAGACATCATTCTGTCAGTCAGTGCACATGAAAATAACATCACACTTCCTGTGGAGTATTTGTAACAACTGACCGTTCGCTAAACCCCACCAAGCCCCGGATTCTAACCTCCTATGATGCTCAACAAATGTCAAAAATAGAGTTTCTAAATGTTCGTTAAAGGAGCAGTGTGTAGGATTTAGTGGCGTTTCAGATTTTGACTAACTGAACACCACTCGCGTCTGTATTTGACCTGGGAATGAGAGCGGACTGTGAAGTGTGGAGGAGAAACTACGCTGGCTGTGAAAAAGGTCGAATCTACTGTAGATATAAAAATTTGGAAACAGCATTCTTGATTTGACGTGCGTCCGCCATTTTGCAGAGGTCGATAGCCGCTGGTTAACAACCCTGAGAGATTCAGACTTCACTACAGAATCGACTGTAACTCGCTTTTTTTAAACCGATTTTGACTTAGCTGACTTATCCCCGGGGTGGCAATAACACCACCTCAGTACTTCCCTCTGTCAGCATCAGATGCTGCATTCAGTCCCGATCTGGACCTGCTGTTCACTGGGAGCTCCCAGTCCAACAGAGTCAGCTAATGGATCCACTACAGCTGCTGGACTGGGGGGACGTAGCACATAGCGCTATTGGAAGTCCCTTCCTGCCTGTTTTTTATAGGAAATTCGTAAATATTAGGAAGCTAACAGCTCTCTGATTTCTGTTTCACCTGTACTTGGTCTTAGAAGTAATGCTTATCTGGACATTGCTAACATTTCCAGCTCCCATTAGAGTAAATACACACACAGTTTAATCAATTCCTAACAATTTCACTGTTGTATTTTTGGGTTTTGGAAACTCTGTTGCTAAGCTATGATTGGACAATTGGAGTTTAGCAAACGGTCATTAGCATGCATCGGGGCAGGATCAGTCTGTACCAACAAGCATGGGGCAAAAAATTCTTAGAAGAAATATTGTGTGCATGCATAAATCCAAAGGTAAATATAGAACAAGGGAGTGTTTCATTCCACACACGCACACTTTAAATTAAAATACATTCTGCTAAAGTCTCACCCCTGCACAGAGGGAGTGGGCCGCTCCAGAAGGACGGGTTTCCGAGGATGCATTTAATTGCAACCTCTCCAATGAGCTCGTAGCCTTGGTAACAGACAAAGGTGAGTGATTCACCGGGCAGGTAAAGCCTCTTGGACAGGATCTGGTAGCCGTTGTCAGGGAGACCGGGGTTTTCACAGGAAACCGAATCCTCAGCTGAATGGGAGGAAGAAAAAAGAAAAGAAATAGAGCTGGATGGATCCTGTTGAGTTTCTCAACACGAATCAGAGGTTTTTGCGTCAGAGCTCGACTGACAGATCTGACAGTGCTCTGGCTGAGGTGACATGACTCATGGATAATCTCCACCCCCTCCTCCAGGTGGCTGAGGGCTGATTGGTACGGTGCATTAGCATTGCATTTACATATCAAACACTCCACACAAACATTAATATCCCTGAAAACACACACACACACACACACACACACACACACACACACAAACATACACATACATCGTCAGCCGTAAGATGAAAATGCAGGAGATGAAGCGTCGTCTCTGGCATGCAGAGACGCTGTGATCTGTGTCAGCGGAGGAGAGAGAGCCAGAAATCACACAAACCCACTCATGTTAGATTGCACAGCCACAGGAAAGAGCCTCTCATCTTCAGTTAACTGTCTATCCTGATGACAGGTTTCTGGAATCAAAGGCCTGACAAATTACCGGTAAACCACAGGACCCCTTTCAGCCCCAAGTTTGATAAAATACCGGTAACTACTGTATTTTACTCTCGTTTTGTCTTTTTTTTGCACTCAAAACCATCTTTCTGATATACTGTACAAAACAACCCAAAAATAACAGAACAAATACAAATTTTACTGTTAATTGTCACTAATTTCATGTAATTTTAACAGTATTAAACTTGAATTTAACAGTTTAATCTATTAAATAAACAATAAACATCTGCGAAAAAATAAAAAACATCTATGTGAAACTTTCTTTAAATAAATAGTAATTTTATGACTATTTATGTTATTTTACATTAGACATGTAAATTCACAGGCTATTATTTTTGTAATTTTGTAAAAAAAATGTATGTATTTAAATAATGAAAAAAAAAATCTGTAAAATACCCAATTTTTTCCCCCAGTGATACTCACAAACACAGTGAGGGAGGCGAGACGTCCACACAGGGGTCCCCGGTTCACGGCCGTAACAGGTGATGGTGGCACCGCCCTGCAGGATGAAGCCGGGGTTGCAGCTGTACTGAATGGTCGTCCCCACCAAGAGTTTAGGGTCGGACAGAGACCTGGTGGAGTGCTCCACGTGGCCAGGATCTGAGCAGTACATGACTGAGGAAAAAGATAACAGGAATATTTTGATATGAAGCACATTCACACCATCAGTATTTCATATATTGATAGTCAGTTGAAAGAAGGGTTACATTTAAAGTATTGTTACCTTTAAAGTCTATTTAATAGGCAATAAAGCCAATTCACTTGATTATTATGTCATTCTTTGTAATTATCTATAACTTCTGCAACACCACAATCTTAAAACTCATTACTATTTATTTAATTTCTATCAGCATATACTGTGCTTATATCTTATTATATCTCTGTTTTCCATTTTTACTCTATGTATATACCTATACATTCATTTCTATTCTATATATTGTGTTAGATATTGTATATAAGTACTATTTCTTTAAAGTTGTGTGAGTGGAACAACTGTAACAAACAAATTTCCCCCCGGGGATCAATAAAGTATTTCTGATTCTGATTCTGATTCTGTAAATTCATATCATATTTCACAGGGGAACACGAGCTACAAGGATTCCTATAAATATAAAACAATAACAGGCACACACACACACACACACACACTCACACACACGTACAGTAGATGTTTAAATAAGAGATGAACTGACTCTTTTCACAGAACGGGGGCTGCGAGCTCCAGGAGAGGTCCAACTGACAGGTGAGGGTCTCTCGTCCCACCAGGTCGTAACCGGGGTCACACTGGTAGGTGATTCGAGCCCCTCGCACCAGTGCAATGTGGGATATCGTCTTCCAGCCGTTCTGGATCTCAGGCAGGTCGGCACAGGAGTCGTTTCGGGACACCTCTGATAAAACAAACATCAAAGAAGGGCTGATTAATGGCTCCATTAGGACCGTGTTATTGCTCCTGGTCCACCGTTTTCTCTTTCACAGCGGGGTCAAGAAGACAACAAGATTAACAACAGTACATCTGATTTTGACGTGATACTGGCACTGAGGAAGAATCCATCGCATCCACGAAGATTGATGGACTTATTGTGCGATTACTTGACCGTGTGACAGAATGATGGATGTCGTCTGCATTGGACAGTCTTCAAATATCGTCTCTGCCTGCGATTCCACTCTGAACTCAGTCGGCTTTAATTCAGATTCCCTCACAAGCTGCCAGTTATCTGTCGCAGGAAAACAGGTTTTTTGCTGTTATGTGATTTTCTTTGTAACTCAGTGTCCACTTACCAGCCTTTTCCAGAGCTTTCAACCACATCACCTCATCAGCAGATGGAAACCCATTTCATGTGATCCAAATATGGAACGCCACTGATGAAGACCATGAGATGCAGTTGAAAGCCCGTGATTATATACTGTCCCTCTATTCTATTAAGAAAGAGCTTTCATACTCAGATTTTTGTAATTATTTTCTATCATTTGAATTGCTTCTTCTATTTTGTTTTTCTCTATAAAAAACGTTACTTAAGTTCTAAAATTATTATTATATTAACTTACATATTATGGGCTTATAAAGTTGTGTTTGCTAGCCCACAGTTGCCTATTAACCACATACTGTATAATAAATAGGGAAAGAAGCCAAAGTGACGTCACCAATTGGTTTGTGATTTGAGTACCATTATGAAACCTCGAGTTTGGCATTATGGCTGTTGTCATGTTGGTTTTTCAGAGCCAGAAGAGACCATTATTGCTGACTGAGAACCCTGAGGACCCGCTGTGGTTGAAACTTGTCAATCACAAGCACAAAGCATATCCTGCTTTATCGTCTCATTGACTCTAAATGGACAACCGGTCACATTTCCATCCTGTATTCTTACTTTTTGTCACAGTTCGAGCTTTCACTGGCACTCGTTTAATTACGTGAGCTTGCTGCACCCTCGTCTTCTGGTTTTCCAACTGGAGGTTGGCGCCACCTACAGGTTATTATTCAGATATTCTTTTGCAGAATTACCTGAAATTCTGGACATTTTAAAATGTGTAAATCGGAAAACATTTGGATGGAAGTGCTGTTACAGTCAGAGACTACCTGGTGAACATGGTGGATATTTCCCTCAAGAGTTGGTAAAGACCAAAAACAGAGCTAAAAGAGAGTGAATATTGGACTTACATTACATATTTTACATTATATATACATACAAGCTGCCTCCAAGTTGCCAAAAAGGTCAGTCACTGTAGGTTTAAGGTTAGGTAAACGTTGTGGTTCCAGTTAATAAAAAGGCAAATGTAAATGCCAATATGAGAGTGGTGAGGGCGACGAAAACAATGAGCCAAAAGTGGGTTTGTCTCAATGAGTAACACCTCTTACTGTACATTACACGTACTCATTAGACCCAGAAATATAAGTTAGAGCAACTTTAAAGAGGCTGTTTTCCCAAATGTTGTGCTTTTGCATTGGTACCAAAAAAAAAAAAAAGCCTACAAAGAATGAATTAATGTTTTGCCCCGATTGATCTGTAAGACACATTTGCATGCTGTATCTGAGGAGACCTCACACAGCAGCATGCACTGATTACACAGACAGAAGCAGCAGGAGGCTCGGACCAACAGTCTCTTGATCGTTCTGAAGATCTTTTTCAATCAAGAATTCCTCTGATCTCAGAATTAAAGTGACCAGCTCAAACTTTCTTGCCATGTTATCTTAAATCAGTGGAGCTTCCCAGACAAATATATTTAAAATCAACTCAAGGAGTTCAAATCTGAAGTTTTTCATTACCATAAATGTACAAAATAAAAGAACCAAGTTTGGTGTTTGGTAAACTGGTAGGCAAACACTAGTAAAAGAGATCATTATAAGAACCAAATGTTTTTTTACTTCATCGTAAAAAAAAGGACGAATGAGACTTAAGTTAAAGTCACTGTTAAACCTACCCTGTAAATCCTAACTGCATATCTTAATAAATATCTTAATAAGAGAAGTAAACTAACATAACTTCAACTACATTCCTGTGAATTAAACCCAACTCAAAAATGAATTGCTGAAGTAAAAACTCTTTTGAGTGAACTTCAATTTGTGCAGTATTTTAAATATTGGTGATATAATTCCAGTTTGTTCCACTGAAATTACAAAATATAATATAATCTTTTAAATCTGTTACACCTCAAAACCTGATGAGTTAGCTGAACTTGAAGAAACCTTCAACCATTTATGTTTATTTACTCAAACAATTTAAGCATGAAAGATATTTGATTTGAGTATTTATTGTTAAGGTAACTTTGGTAAATTAAGTTAATTGTATTACCTGAGTTACACTTATATGCAGCAAACTTACTCAAAATGTGTGAACAGAATTTCTATTAATAAAGTCACTTAAATTCATCTTCTTTGTACAAATGTGGAATTTAGTTTAGTTAGTTTTCTTCCACTAAAGCAAATTATTAGATTACCTGTCAAAACAGCTGATGTATGAAACCAAACAATTTATAATTAATTGAGTATCAAAATGGAAGCCAATTAATTTTCTATTAATTTTCTTATTTGGGTATTATTTGGATGCATACTTGGGCTTTTGATGCTTACACTGTTATAATGATATAAAGTCAATAAAATCAGTCAGTGGAACAAACTGGAATTACATTGCCTGTATTTAAAATACTGAACACATTAAAGTTCAGTTGCTTTAACAATTCATTTCTGAGTTTAATTCATGTGAATAAGTGACTGGAGGATTCAATTGTGTTAACTTACTTCTGTTATTAAGTTGTGCTGTCAGGTTTTACAGTGTTATGAGACAGGATGTCACCGTCTAAGATTACAGTCATGTGCCTCCACAGACGGTTTTTATTTTAGTTTGTTTTTGCTGTTTTTTTGCTCTGTGGATTCTGACATCTCAAGTGTATAACCGGCTAGAATAAAGGAAGAACGAAACAAAACCTCCAGCAGTAGCTCATGCCAAGAACAACAACACAGAACATTAATAAAATGTTTATAACTCATCGCAGCCTAGAGAGAGAGAGATATATAAATAAGTAGCCCCCTGTTGGGACAAGTGTGTGTGTGTGTGTGTGTGTGTGTGTGTGTGTGTGTGTGTGTGTGTGTGTGTGTGTGTGCGCATATGTAAACTTGATTGATCAGGCAGCGTACAGTATTGCATTACACTGTACAATATAATAGGCCTACAGGGATTTGTAAGTTGAAGGATCTGGGATCAATTATTCATTCTCTATTGACTTGCTTCTCCTCCTCTGTGCAGCCTGAATGTGTAATTTATTCTGAACACACACACACACACACACACACACACACACACACACAGTCATGCACACACAGTTAAAATCAAAGAGAGTAGCCTACGTATTCATGCTGTGTCTACTTGATTTACTCCTCTGGGACACGTGTGTGAGTTTGGGGTGTCGAGCTGGCGACAAGTAAATTGGACGCCGTGTGTCTCGGTGCGATTTCTAAATTGGAGTCAGGTGTTGGATACGGGAGGCAGTGCAGATTACTGTGTGTATAAAAGGAGGAAGTGAGCTTATTTGGCTGCTTGTTAAATCCTGGGTTTGTGTGTGCACGAGAGCCATTGTGAGATGGTGAAACAAATAGGATGTGATTGAATAAGGGCAGAGGGAAATGAAAGGAAAAGACAAATAGAGATGAGAGGAGAGGAAAAGGGGGAAGATGAAAAATGGAGTCGGCAGCTTGAGGAGAAAAGGCTAAATTAAAACGAATGGCAAAACTGAATGAAAGTGTAAGTTTACAGGATAAGGCAAGGTGTTATTCTACATCTTTCTTACAAAACAACAAAAAAAAAGTCCCATGAAAAGACCAAAACCATCAATGTGTCTCTCAGTACTTCCTGTCTGTGGTTCTCCAGACCCACAGATATATATATCATTCTTAATCTCTGTAGTTTTTATCAAATGTCACAAAATATGAAGTTGCAGGTATGTATATATAATGTAACTTGCTACATTTTGTTAGCAAGCAAGCTATTGTTAGCCACAATATGACAATATATTCCAGAAGCTTTGCAGTAATGTCAGCTGTTGTGGTGGGCGTCGGTCACTTGTAGACATTATAAGCTAACATTAGCAACTGTTTACAAACAGCATGAATGTGCTTCTAGTGACTGTAAAAGCTCCAGCAGACTCTCTGTGAATGGTGTAGTTACACTTTAAGTGACGATGTGCAAACACTACTGGACGATTTTTGGGTGAACTAATATACAATAAAAGTCTTACACTTCACTGTTTATAACACAGGGTGTTTATCTTTCGCTGGACGGACACTTTAAACATTTGGGGCATAAATTAAGAGTATACCCGTTCTTCAGGCACCACTACACCACTGATGACTGATGACTGATCACAGACTGGAGAATATGTGTGTGTGTGATAGTTTTTGGACAACAGTAGAGCTTCAAGGCAGTGAATTTCCACTCAAGGGGCCACTTTTTAATATCATTACCATATTATATTCAATGTATAACAACAACAGCAGAGAACAGCTGATAAACTGAACAATGAACATAAACAGTGAACTTGCAGTGAAGTTTGTGTAAAACGAGTGATTTGGGTGAATTTTGAGCAGATTATTTACTGTAAAAATCAGAAATGAGTCTTCCTGATATTTTTAGCAACTTTTTATACAATTCTCTGTCTGTATTATGTATTTTCTTTTATTATTCAACAATCATACAGATTTAACAGGCTTCTTCTTTCACAAATTCTGTGTTTTCTTGACGCCTGGCGATTGTTCTATCAGCTCTTTGGTTGTTTTCTAACGCAGGACGAGGCTGTTTATCAGAGAGTGAAGGCTCTGTAAATATAACTTATGTTCAGGTCTTCAAAGTTTAGATCTTAAATAAAAATGTAAACTTTAAAAATAACTCAGACATAGGCCTTAAAACCCCTTAAAATCAAGAAGGCCTCGCAACCCCCCTGTGAAGCTTTGGCGACCCCTTGTGGGGAACCACTGCTCTATGGCACAGAGGAAGAAGATGTATCAGGCTTTTCATTCACACTTACAATACTTGTTAGTAGAGACATTAACTGCTCATTTTACTCTCACCCATATAGTTGATGATGAAGCCCTCGCCCTTGCCGAAGACGAGCCCCGCTGGGTCGGAGTGGAAGGTGACGGTCAGGTCGGGGGTGGTGGAGGAGAGCTTGAAGGGGCTGCTCCCCCCAACGTAGCGCCCCAGGATACGAGTCGTGACCTCGTCGCCGTCAGTGATGGTCAACATGTCGCTGTCGCTGATGTTCAGTCTGAGGACACGAGGAGAGGAGTCAGAGCGAGCCGGTGGTATCAGCTCAGGACACGTTAGGATGACTCAGAGTGCAGTCGTGTCGACAGCCGACTGTGTGGGAGACGAGATGACCTCAAAAGGCTAAATGCTGCATTCATCCACGGGCGAAGTGTTTAACAGTCTGTAAACACAGCCATGTTTTTATTGCCCCAGAGATGTTTGTTACACCACACGGCAGAGGCTCCTTAATCATGCAGCTTAAAAAAGGTTTTTGAAAATTGAAATATCTGCAAATGTGATACGACACAAATCTACCAAAGGACTGAAGTATGTAATTGGATTAGTGCTTGAAGGGAGTGTAGCTAAACATATCAAACCCACTTCATACCATAGAAATAAATCATTTAATGTAAAATGAGCAGATAGAATTTAAAGGAAAGCGCTGGTGATATTGAAACCTCTGTTATTGTGCTCATTACACCTTCGTTTACCTTCATTTTTCAAGTTTCCATTAATTATTTAGTATCTGTTGTGTGAATGAGCTGTAAAATACACAGTGGGGAACAATAGTCTCTGTTGGAGTCAATGTACTATATTATTTTGGACTATAAACGAATGAAGGGGCTCCAGATCTGTGGCGTATTTAACCAAAAATGATTCGTTATGTATGAGTGAGTCGGTTGGTGCTTGTTTTACAATTCAATTCAATTCAATTCAATTTTATTTGTATAGCGCCAATTCATAACAGAAGTTATCTCAGGACACTTTTCAAATAGAGCAGGTCTAGACCGAACTCTTTAACATTATTTACAGAGACCCAACAGAGTCCTTAGCAGCTGCATATCCCCGTATTTTCATAGTTTATATCTCTTTTTTTTAATAGATTTTTTGCATCGCTTTTGTCCACGCTAGCAAGCAAGGCCAAAAGTGACATACACTAAACTGAACACTGGATAATAGCAATCATATTTAGAATAACGTTACTATCTTCAATGTGCCTATATTTTATTTGGACCATTAGCTCCATGCTACTAACTAGCTTGCCGTTTACAAGCCCATCAGCCAACACCACGAAGCAACCAACGCCAGACCCACAGTTAGCTAGCCGGATGAAAGCTGGAGAAAGCTATCGTTATTTATTGTGTTTGTCAGAATACATAAGTTAGTAAAATTACTTCCCTAGCTAACATTAGTTGGATCACGTCAGCTAGGGAAGGAGAAGGAAGGCCCTCGGGAGCGCAAATAAAAATCCCATCTTTTGGATTTCTGCAGAAAATCCAACCCTCATCTCTCATTTTTGCACTTTGACATAATCTGAAGGCGACAGAAGCAAAAACGCCATCAGAATAATTTGAGAAATGAATTAATAAAATAAAATAAAACTTCTACACACATTTGGGTTTTTGAATTTTGCATTCTCAGTTCACATGGAAGTTTCTGAGACGTGACTGCGGGGGATAAACGATAGAAGATTCAATCCAAGCCAGCTCCGATTCAAGTGGCCAGCTCCGGAGCGAGCCAGTGAAAAGTACAGAATCAAGATAAGGGCAGAACAGTCTGCTGAAAACTGCAGTGGCAGCCTTATCAGCGTGTTCTCCAAGTTTTCAATTTAATGGTTCAGCGTGAGCAGGAATTGGGAAATATCAATAGGCACATGTAGACGGGGTGCTGGACCCCTCACTGAGCCTCCACACTCAGAACTCCCAGCATACATTTTTAATGATAACATTCGGTTCCCCCGGTCGGACCAAACTTTAGATCAGGGCTGAAGTTTTCATGTTCATGAGTCTGACTGTGTCGGTGTGTTTCTCACAGTTGTACATCCAGCAGCACCCGTTTGTCCTCCCCGACGTGTATCCTCCAGCTGCAGTCCTCGCCCTCGCCGTACCACTCCGGCCAGTTCGGGGACAGAATCACGCCTCCGGGACCAGTCAGGTCACCTCCACACTGTGCTGCAGAGAGACAGGAGGGCAGGTTAAAGTCCAGGTGACAAGAAAAATGTCATTTTAACCCTTTAAGATCACAGCCTTGGTTATATTGTTCCCATATTTAACAATTTATACCAAAATAAATCACAAAAACTAAATTTGTTTGTGTTTTTATATCAGAAATTGGATCATATTTTATGGAGAGAATATTATCTGGTTTTCCCTCTGACGTCCTCCGGCTGCTCTGCCTCAACTCAGCTGCCAATAGCGATTTGGGGTTGTCTGTTAAACTAATGCAGTGGTTCCCAAGCTGTGGGGCGGGCGTCTCCTGATGGAGCCACTGCAGGGAAAAATATGAGTGAAACTAAGTTGAAGTAATGTGATTTATGTAGGTAAAATAAACCAACAAGAGTTAGTTTATGCTATCATGCTGACCTTTATTTCACTGATCAGTGGTAATGATTGATAAAAGTTGTGTCAAATAAATTTTTCCCAAGGATTGTTTCTGTCATTTTAGGCAGTTTAAGTGTTAAGTTTTCTGTTCAGTTTGGTTTTATTAGTTATTTGAACATATTAAAAGGGGTTTTCACATCACAGTTGAGCCCGGTTGGTGATTGAGTCAGTCGGGTTTGTCTCGATACTGCGGCGCCAACACCAATCACAACTTTGCAGACTCCAAATGGCGAAAGGTGGCAGCAATATTTTGGCTTCATTTTTGCACAGTGGGAGGAAGTAGAGACGCAACGTCCATCTTTTATATGTCGGTGGTCACAGCTCACAAATTAGTCTTCATGAAGTCGAAACAAGCTTTTTGCGACAAGTTAACCTCACAGACATAAAGTTAAAGAGGCTTAAGATAAAAATAGGAAACTGTTCTTGCACGAGGCCCGTATTACCTTTGCATAGTGGCTCTGTGTCGTTCCAGTATGGATCCCTCGCACTGATGCACTCGATAACAGGGGGCCCTTGTTCAAGAGCGTGGCCCGGGTCACACGTGAACTGCACCACAGCGCCGACACCGTACAGCAGGTCCGAGGTCGTGAAGTTTCCGTTCTGGAGGTACGGCTCGTAGCAGTGGCCGCGCTCAAAGGCTGGAGGAGGAAATGAGAGATGCAGAAAACTCAGTCGACTTGAAATTAATAACAAAATGTGTCTTATTAAAGTCGCACCATGCGGCTTTTCGAATATTTTGTCTCGTTCTCTTTGCGACGCCTGTGTAATTTCCATAAACTGATGCCAAGATGATTGGAAGCTTCTCCCTCAAACAAAAAAAAAAAGAACTGCAGTGACACATTGTACATAAATCTTGTTTCCATTCGCAAAATAGATGATTCTTTGGTTTCTTTTTATCTTTACTGATGAGGATAAACATGCTGGAAGGGATATTTCCGTCCCTCCACAATCTGACATTGCCAGAAAAGCTCAGATTATGTTGGCCGACCAGCCAAAACCATCTTGGCAGTGCACGATATAAGCAGAAATATTGAATCCCTGCAATCCTCTCTTATTGTTTACATAATTACACTTGTTAATTATAGAAATACAACAAAACATCCCCTGCCTTTTAAATCGTGCTGCAGAAGTTTTATTATTGTGTGCGATGTAGATCTGCAGTAGCTTTGAGTACCTTCGTAGCGGATGTTGAATCCCGTGTTGTGGTTGGGCTGGTCGGTGATGAACTGGATCCTCACGGCCGGACCCTCGCTGATCACTCCCTCAAAAGGTATCTGCCCGCCCCGACCCGAATCGAACAGCACCACGGAGCCGGCGTCCAACCCGCTCCACAACACCAGCCTGCAGGGACGGATGAGAAACTTCTAAGGCTCTAACTTTATTCTACATAATGTCCCGGATCAAAAGCAGACCATCAGCTATCCTACATAACCACTCTCCTCTTTCCTGGAGTTTAAAGTAAAGTCTTTCTGGGACGATGTAATAGGATATACTGTTCCAAACAAATGTGCTACGATGAGGGAACACTGAGGAAGCTGTACAAGGACAGATATGACAAAAATGCTGCTTGTAGCCAGCAAGAAAGCATTAAATGAAAATCCTCCAAGCAAAGAGCAATAGCTATTGAATAATGTTTTGGAGATAAATTTAATGTAAAAATTCATCTTTAAAAAGTTTAACCTGCATGAACTGAAGTTTTTAACCACATGAGCAGAAACAGGCTGTAGACCTATAATATTGACATTTTATCACCTTTTAAAACTTTAATATTCTGTATAAACACTAGAGCTTTATTCAGATAACGCTGCGTTTCAAAGGTCACCAAACTCAGTCTTCTGTTATTGTTCTGACGTGAGAAAGCCCCTTGTGGCAGAAGTGACATATTAGATAAGATACATTCTTTATTGATTTTTCTTTTCACTCTTTTTTTATTCTTACACTTACTACATGCAAGTCCCTACAGACTGAGCCCCATAAAGAGGCTTTCCCATACCGGGAGTCGAACCCGGGCCACCTGGGTGAAAACCAGGAATCCTAACCGCTAGACCATATGGGACATGGATATATCATTTGTTAAGTAAATTCTTAACACACACTGAGCAGACAATCGCAACATTATCAGTTGTTTGGAGTTGTGTCTGTTAATGAATTTAAGCCCGATATTCATTCTCTCTTTTAGCTCAAGGTCTCCACCAACTCCTGATGGAAATATCTGTCTCTTTAGCTGCTAAATGCTTCACTATGTTCACCGGCTAGTCTCTAACTTTGTCTGTCTGCTGTTTGCTGATATACAGATGGTGTTTTTCAAAGATTATTTGCTCAAAATGTCACAACAGTGCAGTTGCAGACTGTAAAAAACAAAACAATGAGCTGAAAGAGGCTAAAACGCTCCATAAAGCTGAGAGGAACTACAGCATTGAGTCCGCCAAGGCCAATAGTCCAGTCTTCTATCATATACAAATCTTTTTGTGTCACGTTTTTGTTTCTATATCTGAAAATGATCAAACTTAAACTATAAAACATCCCATAAAAAACACAAAGACCAGTACTCCTACCTGTCAGTGGGGCCCAAGGCCAGTCTCTCCAGGTGGAGATGCAGCCTCTGGTCCTTGGGGGCCTCCAGAGACCAGGAGCAGGAGCGGTCCTGGGTGGCGTTAGGCCCGTGGTGGGGAGAAGGGGAGAGCACCCTCCCTACTGTAGCATTCTTCACCGTGCCCCCACAAAGAGCTGCAGAGGAGACGACACTGTACTTAACATGAAGTCCCAAAGTCTGTGTGCAATGCAAGGTTTTATAGAACTTATCAATGTATTATATTGTCTTTTATTAACTTTTATTAGAAATATTAATATGTTAAATTAGTCACAGTAAACTGTATATTGGGAATATACACATGTTGAGTTTTCTTATACAAAGGGAATCTGAAGTAGAGCTGAAACAATCACTCGATTAATTGATGATTAATTGATTTTATGCTTTTTATGCTGCTTTTTTTTACTTTCAGATGATTATTTTTCCCAATTTTCTGCTTTTTCATGGAGAGAATAATCAGATTTATCAACAGTGAACACAATTATTTGTTGAACACATTTTCCAGACAATTGTAAACCTCCATCTGCTGAGGACGATCATGATACAATCAAAAGCTCCAGAATATCTACCAAGCGGACTTTGTGGTGAGATTGTTTGTGTATAAAATCACATTCTCGTCTAATTCGTTAATTCACACCACGTAGACTAAAGACCTGGACGCTCTCATGCTCACCCCTGCAGCTGGGCACCTTGCCGCTCCACACGGGCAGGGAGGCGTTGAGGCAGGTGAGCAGCGTCTCCCCCTGCAGGTGGTAACCCATGTGGCAGTGAAAGCGGGCGGTGCCTCCAGGGAGCAGGTCCAGCACCGACACCTCCCCGAAGTGAGGCCTCTTGGGCAGCGAACAGCTCAGCCTGAAGACTGTGCACAGAGGGAAGAACCAGGGAGGAAGAGGACAAATTCAAAGGAGCGCTCATTGAATTTTCTACCTGGATTATTCTGTCAGCCTGGAGGATCTGGAGTCAGTCTCTAGGCTGACACATGCAGACAATGATTCAAATCTGCAGTTTTAAGGCATCAGTATGTTTAAAGAGGCAGCAGAGACGTTGGAAGTTGGGGTATCAAGAGCTTCCCTTTAATGCACTAAACCACGGCCCACTTCCAACAGTCCATCTGATTGAGGGTTACACAGTCCTTAAATTGTCAATACTGGCAGGTGCAGGAAGTTGTACCGACCGTCGGCAGCTCCCCCTATTCCTTCAAGTAGATCCGTCCAAATAGTTTCCAACAACGACTGGAGTCTGGTGGCGAGTGATAGCATATATATATATATCTGTAATGATGTAGTCAGACACTTAACAACAATCTGAGCCCGTCAGCAGCAAAAACAACAACTTTTAGTGGACATACTTCGACGGCGCATTCATCCCCAGGGATTACGTCGGACCCAAATAATTTGACATCTAACTGTGTGAATTAATGGTTTATTTTGACCAAACCAGTGTTGGTGTTTGCTGGTAAGACTAACAAAGACCGTGAAGTGAATCTGGTATGTATAACTCATAGTTAAATAATGTTGATAATAATAAGCTTATATATATGTGTGTGTGTGTGTGTGTGTGTGTGTGTTTGTGTGTGCGGTCTGTGTTGTTTTTGTTTTTCATCCCTGATCTCTCTCTGCAAAGGTATTTTAATCTCCGTCAGCGCTCCTCTGTTCTCCTCTCCTACCTGCCGGTGATGTAAAAGGATTAGATGGCTGTGATTAATGGCCCAGGTGGGTCTTAACACTCTGATGCTTCCTCCTTTCCAGTACTCGTCATATCCATTATGGGCTGCCACAGCAAAGCGCGCACACATACAGAAACATACACAACACACACTGCTCTATACAAACTCCCATATTCTCAGCCTCCTAACGAGACGAGAGCCAATTAATCAGACCTCTAATCAGCTAATTCACACGACAGATTCAATCACCGCGCTAAGTGATTAGATGAGAAGATTTTTGATTATGCAATTAACATGTATACAGAGCATAAACAGCCCCGGAGGCCCTAATGAAGAATTCACATGTATTGAATTTATATAAAGTGTTTACATATATAAATATTTATATTTGAGTCTTGATATGTTTGTGTACGCTCATGTTTATATGTGTGTACTCACTCTGGTAGTGCAGCTGGAAGATGCCCATGCTTCCCTCCGGCGTGGAGCGGTAGTACACGGACAGAGTGTTGGTGGGACTGCGGATCACCTGACCTTCAACCAGCAGCGTGTGATTGGCCAGGACCAGCAGGGCGCCTCGTTCGTCCGCACCCCTGATGGACAGCTGCTCGCCCTCTGAGAGGTTCACACTTTTCACCTGAACGCACGGGAAGACGAGGAAAATTCACCCCAAAATCTTGTTACTCTTTAAAGTGTTATTAGTCCTTATGTTGTTTCTTCACATATTGCAGTGGTAAATAAGACAAAATGGTACTCAGGTTGCACTTAAAATACACTATTAGGGTTTGTTATTACGTCCCATTACTCTAAGAAAGACACAGAATAACTTAATGTGAGCTTTTAGAGAGGCTTCTGTGCAATCTTCCAGGTGTTTATAGATCTGTGTGTGTAGTTTGATTGTACATGTGGTCAACAAAGTACATTTCTCCTCCAGGAAACAATAAAAGCCAATCTACAGTACCAGTAATTGAATCTAAGATTGTTTAAAATTCTACTGAAAGACCACGAAAGAAATAACCAGTGCCTGAAACCACCACCTACCTTTACTTCTTATTAGCATGTTAGCTGTCTGGGTGGCTTAACTGATGACGTGTAACTTTCTGCAGCTAAATTCAGACAAGACAGATATTATAATCTTTGGTTTTGATCACCTAGCAAGCAAAATACAACCTTTTATTGGTCCGCTGACAACCAATATATAAGTATCATTATTTGACTCTCAACTCAACTTCGAACCACATGTTTAGATTTAAATGTAGAAAATTGCATTTATATCGTGTTTGTTTACTTCAGCATGACTAAACTACGTAAAGAAATGCTCACAGTAAAGATTATAAAGGAGGTCGATGCAGTCTTAATCTTCGTGTTCAGATCCTCCGCAGAGGACCAGTTCTGTTGTTGGCAGTTTCAATTTGCATCATGATGTGGGAGCAAAAACAAAAAGAGTTCAACTCCGTTTCCAAAATGTGTTGATCGTCGTCAAACGTTAGAGAGAAACGGAATTCATTTTGTCAGTAAATCTGGTAATATATGAGATCTGTGTGCCGTACCAATAAAACTGTCAGTCCCAGTGAACCAAAATTAAATTCTCTCTATCTGTGAGTGTGTGTGTGTGTGTGTGTGTGTGTGTGTGTGTGTGTGAGAGAGCACTTGTACTGCTATCTTTGTGAGGACCCTGGTTTAAAACCATTGATGTGAGGAACGTTAGTCTGTGATTTCCACAACCTGCTCTATTAACAGACCTCAGGAGCTGTTAAACTTGATCAAATTACAAAACAGTTAAAACAAAATGACCTATTTATAACCTGATGGAAAATAAACAAAAGCACAGAGCAAACTGCAGTGTTATCTGGCTCTAAATAGACAATGCAGATTACTTGAGCTTTGTAACTGATGAACAACTAGTTTCTTTTCTGTAGTACACTCTAAAAAGTAATTCAGTGGACAGATTACCACCACTTAACGACCGCTAAATACATGAAATTTTGCAGTAGTTAGAATTTTTTACAAAACTTTTTAGTGGGTAAAACTGAAAAAAGTCTTTCTTGCCATAAATACCAGTTTACACATGTAAATCCCAGTAAAAATGGGAGAAAGTCATGATAAGTTCAAGCTTTTTTATGAACTAATGGTTTTCATTATGCCAGATTTAAGGCACCTGTGGTTGTGCCAAAAAAGCTATTTGAAATGGCATTTTAGAGAGCGGGAGGGAGGGAGAGAGCAGTGCCAACAGCCGCCACTAGGAGGCAGAGTTCAACCTGGGATCAGATCCTCATGGTCACAACAGACATAAACACAGAACTCATGTCTAGCATTACAAACGGTGACCAACCGCAGTGTAGATGTGTGCGTTTCTGTACCTGCAGCTCCACTCCGTAGCCGGTGTACACTGTCACTGTGTAGGTGCAGTGTAAGAAGGTGCCGTCAGGCAGAGGGGGGGTCATCAGACGAGTCTATGTATCCCTCTGGGTCTGAGAAATTCACCATGCAGCTCGACACAGCTGAGGAGAGAGCAGAGCAGTTTATTTTGCATGCACTGGCCTTACTGTTTTTGCTCTGCTTTGTAATCCCTTTAATGTGACTCTAAATTGGAAACTCATTGGAGGTCCCTGCTGTGTATAATTAATGACGGAAATTACAGGGATCAAAATGGCTGCAGAGCGCACACAAGGCACAGCAAGGACTCATGGCTGTTAATAGCGACTTGAAATAAATAATCACGTTCCTCTAAAGACTTTTGTAAGATCAGTCGTGGGTGAAGTATTCAGATGCTGGTGGTACCACAGTGTAAAAATACTACATCACAAGTACAAGTCCTGCAATCAGAATGAGAGTGGGCACATTTATTCAAACTTAAGTACAATGAGGTATGCATGTGCTACCTCACTACTGCACTTCAGAGGGTAATAGTGTACAATTAACTACAATCATCTGACAGCTTTCAGATACATAAGATTCTGTCATTTTATTTTCCCAGATGGGAAACTTGAGTTGCATTCAGGGGCACTAACATAAAAACAACACAAACACAAATATAATTCATGTACATACAATATGCAATAAACCATAATACAACAACAGCAATACTGAAAATGACATGTGTAAGATGCTAAAAATTCAAATTTCATGTGCAAACTGAGTTATTGCACAAGGAACAAAGGAGTTTTTACTCCTATTGCACTTCAACCTTTAGGAAGAGTTTCAAACTCAAGGTGCAGGTGATGGTTTGTACAGTCCAGTATGGATCTGGCCTTGCAGAGAAGCTGCTGGCCATTTATGTTATAAAATATAATAAATTGTTACAGACAAAGTCTAGTTGAAATCATAGACTGTATAATTAAATAGTCTCTGTGACGTCCCCCCATACTACATACATTTAACTAGACTTCACAGTCTGGTTGGCCTCTCTGGTACTGTAATTGGTTTAAAGCTTATCTTAACAACAATGTAAGGTCCTGCCCTTTTTAACCTCGGAAACGTCATCAGGAGGCATCAGTTTCCATAGCTATGCTGATGACACGCAGCTTTACATGATGACTCTGGGCCGATGAGTTCCCTTTTTAATTGTATTTTAGATATCAAGAAGTGGACACAGCCAGCCTGAAGTGGCTGTTAGTGTTGTAGTTGGTAAGAAGTAGTTAAAACTCGCTTCACCTCAACCAACTACAACATCAAAATTATGTTTACGAATTAAAGGACCAGTGTAAACAATTTAGTGACGTCTAATGGCGAAGTTGCAACTAACTGAGCACTGCTGGCGTCTGTGCTGACGACCTGGGAATGAGAACTCTATCTAGAGCCAGTGTTTGGTTTGTTGGTTCTGGGCTACTGTAGAAAAATGCTGTTTTGACAGGTTATGTAATAATTTGCTTTAGTGGAAGAAAACTGAGTAAATTCAATATTTGTATAAAGAAGATTTAAGAGACTTTATTTAGATTCTGTTCACACATTTTAAATAATTTTGGAGAAATGTTGCATAACTTCAATTAACTAAATGGACAAAAAACTTACCCAATTTACCTTAACAATAAATATTTGAGTTACTTCTACTCAGATCAAATATATTCCATGCTTAAACAGCTTGAGTTGAGCTAACTCGGGTTTTACAGTGTAATTACTTTCCACCATGTTAGATGTTGACTGAGTGTGCATATTTCCAACTAAATGATTACAACTCATACCTGAGGCAGGTGTTCCTGTCTCTGTGTCCACATCCAGCATCGTGTCCACAGTGGTGATCTCAGCCTCCTGCTCGGGGGTGTGTGTCTGCGTGTGAGGCAGCTGGGAGTGTGTGTCTGTGGGCAGAGGCTCAGTTGGACCGCTGCCTCGGCCTGACACTGCAGCTGATGCTGGGGGTTTTACCCTCCTCAGTAATCCCCCGCTTTGATGCTCCAGGGAATGACTCCCAGGGAGGGAGCTGACGCTGAGTCCTCTGCCCAGAAGAGGGAGCAGGTTCTGGGGCAGAGCGGAGGGGAGGATGTCCCCTTTCTGGGAGACGAATCGTCCTTTTTGAGTCAGCACTGACTGTAGCAAACCTCCAGCCAACGCGCTGGAGCTTTTGCCTTTGGGGCTGCTTTCCTTTGTGCTCCCTGGCGTCACCACTGGAGACTGGGTAGAGGGGGCGGCTGTGGGGACTCCTTTATCTGAAAAGAGTGGAAAACAAGGAATGAAAGAACATCTTTGAAAAGCCTTGAGAGCACGACTGTGGGTGGTTCTGTCACTGTCCTGCTGGTGTTATCAGGAGAAGGGTTATCTGGCCAGCACAGCCAAAGCCCAGACGAGTTTACCTCCACTTTTCACAGACACACACACACACACACACACACACACACACACAATGTAAAACCTGACAACACATCTTAATAAAAGAAGTTAGTTAAGTAAGGGATGACGAGGTGTCCATTATCAGGAATTAATGGACGACATGGAAGCGTCCGTCACACAGCGGAGGTCCACGAGGTCCATTAACTTCTGATAATGAACACCTCGAAGGGCATTATTCCACTTTTCATGATCACACTTCAATCAAAATCTAAAGTTCTTAACAAGCTATAACTTTGTTCCCCTGGTAACAACTGAGGTCCTTCCTAATACCTAGAATCATGACCATCCCATAATGTTCTAATGTAATGGAAACATCTACGTTATCCTAGCAAGATTCAAAGTCAACTACTTGTCATACATCAGGAATTAATGGACATCCAGCAGCCAATCAGAATCGAGTATCACCTAAACCTTGGTATAATTGGTTTTAATTCATGTGAATGAGTGTTGTCAGGATTTACAGTGTTGTATAAAGACGATGCATTTAAGTGACTTTATTCAGACAAATTCTGTTCACACATTTTAATAAGGTTTGGAGAATTGCTGCATATGAGAGTGACTTCAATTAACTGAAGGGAATTAGTACAATTAACTTAATTTACCAATTTTACATCAACTTAATAGTTGAGTAGCTTCTACTCAAATCAAACATCTTTCAGCTTTCATCTTTCATGCTTAAGCTGTTCGAGTTAATAAACTTAAATAGTTTAAGGCGATTTCCTCACACAGTTTGAGTTGAACTAACTCATCAGGTTTTACAGTGTAAACACACATACACACACACACACACACACACACACACACACACACACACATATGGTGTAGTGGTGAGACAGGGCAGTTAAGCATGACAGGAGCTGAGCCAAGAGGAGGAGGAGGAGGAGGGAAACTAAAAAAAAAATAAAAGAAGAAATGCATAGACAGGCAAACCGCTCTGCCGTGCATGCTAAAATGCCATCTCCAGCAGCTTAGTTCAAAAACAGCACAGACCAGCATTTACACACACACACACACACACACACACACACACACATTCACATACATCCACCCCCCGCCTTCATCCTTCTTCTTCTTGCCTGCACTACTTTACAGTCCACCCTCACAGCAACCGGCAGCAGAACATACACTCCAGCTGAGAAAGTGCCCGTGGTGCAGTCTCACTTTAATCTATGTCTGAGTGTCATTTAAACACTCCTCGAGCAAAAAAAAAAACACGCAGGCCAACGGAGCCGCTGCTGCTGTCGGTTTTATCAAGAAGGGAATAAGTCAGGAGAAAATATCCTCTTTGTGTTGTCAACAACACAAGCACTTTCTTCTTGTTACGCCGTTTTTCATCTCCAGACAGAAAATAAATAGCCTTTTTTTTTTTCGGGATATATACCTGCGTTACGCTAAATGTGTCAAACCAGCGTCATCAAGAAACTCATTTCAGCTTTCACAGCTTGCAATTATTGAGGCAGCCACTCAGGCAGCAGATGTTCACACACACACACACACACACACACACACACACACACACACACACACACAAGGCAAACTCTGCTTGTGATATCTGAAGTTGTTTAGAATTAATGTGACTGAAAATCCCATTAATTATGGAGCTGTAAACAGTCAGAGACATGGTTCGAGTGGGACACTTTTCAATAGGAGAATAAACCTGTCAACCCTGGAATTTGTCCACCGGAGATTATAAACAGGGGTCCAACTCCAGGACAGCACTGTGCAGCGTCTTCTAAAATACATAATTATTATTATTTGGACATTATAGATCATTTCCAGGATATTTTGGTAAAGATCCAGGTGTTTCCATGACTGGATAATAATGGCTTTAAGTACCCAGGTTTTCCAGGATGCGTAGGCACCCTGATACAGTTTCCAAAAATATCCAACATTCCCAATTGACCCTTCCTAAGCCCCGCCCCTTTTTGCCATGTGGTCCAATAACAATTAAACAAATCTCGATCAACTTCCTCCTTTCCTGTACTTAGATATGCTTTGTGCTAAGCTAATTTATGTTGAAAAGACACATTTTGAAGATAGTAAGAAAACCTCATATATGTAGTCACATCTTAAGTTAAAGTTTCTCAATCTATATCTGAAGGTTAGCATTGCCAGCATGCTAACCGCTAGGACTTTAAAGCAGGTCTTAATCTCATTGAGACCTGATTGAAATAAACTCTTTTACCAGCCGTCACAGCTTTCAGCCTGCAGCTATGAACTATATGTCTTAAGCCACAGGTGAGCAGGAAATGATCAATGAATCGCAGTGTACTCTGAATTAAGAGTGCATGAATCATTCATAACAGCTGACTTGCTCATTAGTCGCAATGACAGATGAATATATTTTTCATTTTTCACTTCCTTATAGTAGGAAGTGAGGTTATTCTGTCAGAACATCCTTTATTGGAGCCCATTTGGCTGTGACAGAGTTGGCAGGTGAGCCACATCTCTGAAACGCTAATCATAATCAGAGCGGCTCAGCAGGAAGACAAGGCTGCAGCCGTCCTATAAGTAATGTACTCTGATTAATGCTCGCTGTGAAGCTTGTCGTTTTAGTCGGGACAAACATCGTTTCTCGGTCAAGTGAATTGCAGCTCCAGAAACCTAGAAAGCGTGGCCCTCTTTTAAAGCGGCACTAATCAATATTTCTATTACAACAACGGATCAAATCAATAGGTGTAATGTGACAGGGGTCACTCATAGTCGCGAACCCAACGACATCAATTAATCACACTGGAAGCTCACTGAATGTCTCCTGTTTTAGTGTTCGTCTGCTTTAAAACAGACCTGCCCTTTAATCTTTAGCTTCCATATATAATATAATACATGTAATGTGCTTTATGTGGCACATTTTAAACACTTCACTTGGGACTTGAAGTTCTTTTTCTCACTTATAACATTTTTATTTTATTTTACTTTGATTAAAAACAGTGATTTTTGTCCACATAAGTACCCTTACTTCTTACTGAGTACCACCACCTCATCCACCACTGAGGTCTCCAGTATTTCTTCCAAAGGTTTTACAATAAAAGCTGTGAAATAATTGGCTAAATTGGCAGCCTCTTATTTATACTGTATAATTACCACTGGGCTCATTAGTTAGGTAGTATTTTTTTTATTAATTCATAGTCCTTCACTAATTCTTCTGTACAGTGTAATTATCATTATTCTATATTTATATTTTTTATAATTCATTGTATTTTCTGTTGACTGTTCCCACTCACACACAGATATCTCACTCCCTTTACCCAGTGTTTTAACGGTTACAGTGTGTATGAATGCCTGTGATTGTTGTGTATCTATATTTATATAGCACCTTGGATCGAGAAAAACATTTCGTTCCTGTGGACTTGAAACAACCTTGAACCTAAAAATAACAATTTTGATGCTTTGATGCTCCAAAACCCCCCTAGCAAGTTCAGTTTTTGGACCTCTACAACCCTGCATACAGCAGTGCTGCTGAGGTCCTCCTAAACAACTGTGTCTCTGTGTAAACACACAGCTAGCTTAACATGAAGAAAACCACTGAAAATGTCCTCAACACCATAAGAATAAGGTTTAGGGTGACAGTTTGTTTTGTGGATAATCCAGAGTAACCAAAACATTTAAAGGTTTTATATATGTGAGATTTAAAACATTAATATATCAGCTAACAGCTGTTCTCTATATACAGACACAGAGTCACATGGTGTCTCTCTCCCTCTGCCTGTGTTGTATCGCAGCCTCTCTGTGGTTTGTTTCCATAGCCGGTCTGCTCCGACTGAAACTGCTGTTTTTATCATCTACGTCGGTGAATTAAGGATTTATTTCCACCAAACCCGAGTTGGTGATTGTTGGAAGGACTAACAAAGTGGTGAGTTTTATTTTGTGTTTGTCCACCTTAAAGGAAGTTACGACGTTACAATGATATGCTCTATAAAATGAGATCTCTGTAGGGATCCTTTCCACAATGCTGTCAGACACAGAATAACAATCTGAGTCAGTCAGTGGCAAAAGTGAAATAAGAGTTTATTTGGAACCAAAAAACCAAACCAGAGTTGCTGATTGTTGAAAGGACAAATAAAGTCAGTTTTGTTGTTGTTTTATTTAGTTTCTGTCCCATTGTTTTGGTCTGAGATTCTGGTGCTCTAGGACGACATCCAGTGGTGAATATTGTGTATAATCAAGTTAAGACATATTACTTTGGGAATAATATTCAAATGCTTTAAGAACCATAAATGAAATTCCACTTTCATTGTATTGGGATGGAGGCAGAGATCTCTGAGACGGTTATCTACATGGCTAAATAGAGTTGTGTGGGACGACCTATTTTGGGCCCCGCGTGGTTCCTGAAGTAAAAATCTCATTCATTTCCACTGACAACGTTCTGTGACTCACAGCTGGAGTTCTTCTACTGCTTCAATCGGCATGAAATTCTCCCGGTTAAATCATCTGTGCACAAGATGAACAACTGTGTTAGAAAATATCTGCTTCTTTGATCAGAAGTCAAAAGCCTGTGGCCATAAAAACTCAGGAGGAGATAAGTGTTGAGTTGTAGGACTGTAAGGTGTCAGTCGAATTTATCACCACTCTCAACCTGGAGTGTCGAGCAGAACAGCACTTTAAAGCCAGGATGCACTTTCTGCAGAGAATAAGAGTCGATTCAAAGAGTGTATACGTGGTTTTCTGTCAGTAAACAAAGAACTTAAAGCAATGAGTAAAGTACTGTTCGTTCATTATACAGTGTAAAGTACAACTTAAAGGTCCAGTGTGTAACATTTAGGAGGAGATATTGTCAGAAATTAAATATAATATTCATAGATATGTCCATGTCCATATATGATGCAAAGGCAGTGATTGATGACTTGGGACATTGTAGCCCCAACATATCTCAATAATGAATATTAAACAAAGTCAAAGTAGGTTTATAGCCTTTTGTACAGAAGGTAACTCCCGAGGTGCATTTCAGAAAGAGACGTCCAATCACAGAGCTTAAAACTCTGTTTCGTTGGCTGCCAACAGCGGGCAGAAGCTAAAGACTCACTTTTAATATCTGGGTCACTGTTGGCGCCATGTTTTGTTCCCGACAAAACATTTTGAGCTCGTTAACGACCCGGTTTGTGCCTCCGTCGGCTCCTTCTTTATAGAAACAGCGGCCCGAGGCTCATGGGTATTACTGTTTAGACCCATCTGAAAAAGACAGTTTGTTGCCCAAAGCAGCCCATTTTGTGGTTTTGTTGTCTTTATAGTGTTGACAGAATTTGGTGGCTGACAGTCCATTGTCCTTAATTGGTCTCCAGTGTGTGTACACATTTGCATTCACCGTGCCTTTGTTGTGGTGTTTTGCACTCATCCCAATTACCTTATTTATAGCGTGAGGGTCATCATCTGACTTTGAACCATCGAAACAATGATGTGTTATGAGAGAGACGCATGAATACAGATTGATTGGGCTAATAAGCAGAACTGTGATGAGCTCTGCGGTTGAAGTGTGGCCTTTGGTTTGATCCACACTGAACCCAAGCGTCTCACCATGAAGGCACGCCGCCGATATTTTTTAAAATTAAGAAATCAGTGGGCTTGTGTTCAGAAAAGTCCTTTCTGACAGAGTTTAAAAAGCAGCGGCTGCCGAACATATTGTATAATTAATTTCCTGTCATGTATCAGAAAAATGTGCTGACAGCTTCCACAGCTACCTGAGTAATTTGGTTCACTCATCAGATGAATAATTAAAGCCCAGATGTTGTGAAGTGCATTAAAGCACAGATTGTGTTTATAACAAATTCCCCCACCACCATCGCCACCATCGCCACCATCGTGCAGCGTTTAGTTCTCGGGAACAGACAATAGACACGTTGATGAGGGCTGACAGACTTGAGGCATTTTTTAGGTTTGTTTGATGGGAATTTTCTGTGACATTCACTATTGTGACAGCGGTAGTTTGACGAGGCATTCAGCTCCCTGAAAAGATTGTCAGACGAGAGACTTGTCACACCGTGCATGGATGAAATGAGCGATTCAATAAAAAGATCACGAAGAGGATGAAACAATAAAGGAATAAACAACCTTCAAAATGAGATGCATTGAAAGAAAAGGTGTTAAAGTACTTTGGGATCTCTGTGATAGTGACATATTCGCTGACTATTTTTATAAAAGACCTGAATCAGTTTTCAGGTGCACCCTTTTTAAATTTTGCAGGTAAGGAGTACGTCCAGAGAGACACTCCAGACTCACAACAGGGATTAACACCAAAATGATACAATGCTAGCAGCTAACTAGCTAATGCAGCATATACTCGGTTACCCAGAAGCCCACCTTTCTTAAAGGGGAATGATCAGCCAGTAACACACAGGTGCAGTCAGGCTGTGGGTGGAGGAAGTATTCAGGTCTAAAAGTATGAATACCAACCCTGCTGTGAAAATACTGCATTATAAACCTCACTGAGGTAAAAAATATTATAGCAAAAAATACTCACAGTGCAGTAAAATGTTCCCTGTCAGTGTTTTACTTATATATGATGTTTCTGGATGAATATTACTGCTGCATTTTATTTCTGAGACAATTTTGTATATAGCCTACCATATATACTGCTGGGTAGTTTTGGCCTCGGTGCCCCAAATACATTTATATTTATTAAAGTGACTCAGTCCCAGGCTTGTATTAATAACGACAGCAGCAAAAGATGTATATTAATTAACTGGAAATCCAAGCATCCACCTTCAATAAAACAATGGTCTGTAACAACATCTTTCTATACATTTCTGTATGAACTGAGGCTCTGATGGGTTGTTGGTATCATAGACAATGTGAGAGGACACTGAAAAGGTTTTGATGACTGTGTGAAATAAAAATATCTTCCATCATCAATAATCTGTGTAGTTTGAGGTATAATCTCACTTCAGACCTTTGCATCTCATTTAAAGTGCTATGAGTTTGCAGATATTTATTCCACTCCGAGAAACCAGAGCAGCTGATTTCAGTGATCAGCACCTTCAATCAGAGGAGGAAATAATCAGTGAAATCAGCCACTGCTTGTTTTCCTCCAAACTGCTGGGAGTGCAGCATTAATACAGCTCACAGCAAAGCCACATGAGGCGAAGAGTAACGAGGAATGATAATGCTGCAGGGTGATAGCGCTCAACCGATCCGGACGGTGAGCAGAAAAGGTCATATGACACAACACTTTAAAACTTAATAAGGTGGGATTGTCGCCATGGCAGGACTGACAAAGGTCTGGCAGAGACCTAAACTGCCTGTGTGGCCAAAGATAATTAACCAACACTACACACCACAACACAGTGTGAGAATATCTTTGAGGTGAGAAAAATGTGCTTATCAGACATAAAAAATGCCAAGTCATTACTTGTTTTATTCTGCAGGAAATTTCTTTCTAAATCATCCTCCTAAAAGCCACCAGATTGTTTTGTTTATATTTATTTGTGTGATTCATAATGTTTCAGATTCTGAGACTCTGTAAGAAGAGATCACAAACCTTTTCAGCCTAAGACCCACAAGAGAAACCAAACTTACAAAAATACATCATTTATATGACCTTGCAAGGCAGCTGGACTCACAGGATCACTCCAAGTGGTAATTCAGTGGACCATGCAATAGGTCCAGGCTGCAAGATAAAACTTGAGTTAAATAAATCTTTTAAGTTGCATTTTTTGATGAGTTGTGTTGACATAAATAATGTGGAAAAACTAGTTGGAACAACTTGTTTTTAATCAGTTGCCTAATGAACTTAAAAACTTGTGTTTATGCTACCAATTATTAATTAAGTGGTAATTAAAAATAAGTTTGTAGAGGACAAACCTAATTCCCCGAACTCAATGTAGTTGCCATAACTCAAAAAGATTGATGCAAACTGTAGAGTGTAAAATCCATCTTGCCTGGCTTCAATCTAACTGTTTGTGGCCAAACTACAGCGGTATTGGGACAATCAGCGTCCTTTCAGGAAGTCTTGGCAGCTACAGGGGGGTGGGCGAGAAGACAGTTTGTTAAAGAACAATGGAGGCTGCTATAGAGGTCAGTTATATAAGAACTGGAGAGTATTTCCTCATTGAAAGAAGAGTAAAGAACGGCACAGAAGGCTTTCACTCTTCTCCCGACTGGCTTCAGTTAGAGTTTGACTTTGTTATATGGTTCATTGATCTGATTGGTTGAAGTTCGCCAGTGATAGATGGTGGTAGACAGACGGTTCATCCATGAATGAAACAATAAATACATATTTTTTGAAAGTGCCTGCCTTTTTCCAAACAGTTTTCAACGATGGCGTCCCAGACAGTCCAGTGTAACAAACCACTTGGCGCATTCAGGTAAACTACGGATGATAAAGCTAACAACACATTGGCCACTAACAGACACACAAAAGAAATAATTAAAATGCAACAAAAACAAACAGACGACTGAATTACTCTTCCACTTTCAAAAACCTTTCAAAAGTCTCTTGCAGAGAAACCTTCTTTAGATTTGGCCAGATACAGAGAACGGTTGGTTTGGAGTATAACCCGTATAAAATATGGACGTAGTCTCCGTAACGGCATCCACCTGTCACTCAAAGCAGCCACGCCTTTAATTATGCATAACTTTAAGCCTTTATATAATTTTAACGGGTGAGTTGTATATAAGGTCATGACCAAAAGGAACTTCTCTTACTCTATTGTCTGTATTTGTGATCATATTTTAAGTGTAACATAGTTTTGGTTCTCAAACTATTAGCATTGAAGCTAATGTGGCTATGTTTTGTTTGTTTGCTTAAAAGATGCTGAAAACAAAAATGCTAAATCTTCCATTTAGAAACCTTGTAAAACATAAATAAAATGGCCTGATATTGACCATTACACATTGAGAATACTTAAACATGTATTTTAATAGATACAGTGTTGAAAAATAATTAATAAAGTTTAATTTTGACATGCAAATGGCACCAATTTAAGACCCGGGAGGTCTGTTTATTATATGTGCTCGAAGGTTTAACAGACATCTTTCAGCTCATCAAGGATTTTATTGCAGTTGATGAAATTAATAACATTAATGACTGCCGATAATAACTCAGGGTCCAGTTCCTTCCTTTGACTGTCAGTAGGTTTGGCTGTTTGTACATACGGTCCACAACTATCCACAGGTGCAGACGTGAAAGGTCACTGTACCACCGCGAGAGGGGCAGGTACTCTGAAGATCCTCCTTTTTGTTTGGGAGAGCCTTGATGTCTGCTGTTTCAAAGGCCTATGGAGTAAGTTGTGCGAGGACTCCCTGGGGTGTAGTGGTACCTGGGTGACCTCCCGATCACAAAGATAGGATGAAAGGGACCACTTGCTGCTCCTTGACAAGGGTTTTGTAGAAAATGTGAGCATGCGCTGTAGTTCACAATAATCAGGACAGCTGTGTCTATTTCAGGACGCCAGTAGAGGATCTAGACAGTTTTATTGATTGTGAGCATCTCGGAGCAGCCTGATCTACAATGACAGCCACAACAAAAACAAGCCTAGGCTGGAATTACCCAGGATAGAGGTGTTCGGCTCTGTTTAGAGCCCAGTTGATGAAACAGATACTACAGAAAAGAGGGCAAAGCTGCCTCCTTAGGAAAAAAATGGCATTCTTAGTGTCTTTGTCTTGAAGAAAGCCACGTGCCGAAACATCCAACTCACTCCCAAATTGTCAAATACTGCTGTTCCGTCAGTGGACCTCTGCTTCAAAACATAACGCTGTAGGTATCCATCTATAGTAGGGAAGAGACACTCTTATCTATTCTGTTCCCGTACTCAGGGAGGGTGGTGCTTAGACTGGAGGTGGGCAGGACTGGAACTGTACATTTTCCATTTAAGCCTGAAATTGATATCAGAAGTTGTGATCAAAAGAGTAAGATAACTATTTACAGAAGTTTTTTTAAATAAAAGTTGATACACGTACTCATAAAAAGTCCATTATCTGTACCAGATCCTCACTTCAGGCAAGTACTTGCTCAACTTTACTCCACAGCGTCTTTTCTGGGCACACCTGCCGTCGAAGTCTGGAAGGCAATATAGAGAGCACTTGTGGAGTTGGTGGGGTGGGTGGATGGCTCAAGGACTTTAATCCAGGAGCCTACTGTTTGGATCTTGTGCTAAAAGGTAAAAAAATATATTCTAAGTAACGTACGTAAGTTATGTCAGGTTCCTAAAATAATTTCCAATCTTTTCCTAATGTTAACCAAGTAATTTCTTCTTGCTAACTTGACCGTGAAGCCAGAAATGATGCAAAAGAGGCACCTACAGTGTCATATTGTGAAGCGGAAACATCAACCGCTACAACTTCAAATAAATTCTGTTTCTGACCCTGTGTAGTGTTTCTTTCAGAAAACAAATTCCACCAATCCTGGTCCCGTGAAGTGGTACGAAGTTAAACCTAATGTTAGCAGCTCTGTTTACCATTGGATCTTTCCAGATACAAGTCCTTTTTGTTCAGTGTACAGTTCTACAGTATAACAGATCTTCTGACAACAGCAATGTGGAGAATTCAGATTGCAAGTGCCATCCAAAATTTTAGACATTACCCTTTGCAGATACTATATGCTAATCCCATGCAGTTTTTGGGCAAAACACATGCAGTTTTTTGCACGAGAAGGACGTGTCCTTGACAAAAAATCCTCTTGACTGATAGCCAGATCAGGGGCGCTGCCAGGAATTTTGGGCCCCATGACAAAAAAATCAAATTGGGCCCCCTCTGCGCAGCTGTTGTCACCACATCTCTAGGACCTAACTGTCCCATCAAAAGCTTTACATAACTCTAATTAAAGGCTTGCAACTGTCTTGCTTCTTGTAGTTCAATACTAGTACTAGCACAATATTTACTGCTGGTGATAGATTTTTTTTGTTTGTGTGTGTGCAAGCTTCTCAAATAAATTGCCCTTAATGATGAGAATAATAAAGTCTGTATCTATAGATGTCATTCCATAATTCAATCTAAATGAACGTATCAAACTGGATTATTTTAATATTGTCTGTATCTTACATGCAGGCTCCCAGCATCCAGTACAGACAGTAGGTTGTTGTTTTTTTATTTTATTTCATAATGATCATTATGTGAGAAAATAATTGTTATTAATATGTTTGAATTTCTGTCATTAATAAATATTTCATTTTCTTTTTTGTAATGGTAAAAAGAGCAAGAGAGACAGAAATCCCCACAGACTCCCTGCAGTGATGCTAACTGGCCTGTCATTGAACACAACGTTGCTCAGCTTCTTCACTGGGACAGGAGGGGTACAGTGATGAGGGGACTGGGAGGGGTACAGTGACAGGGATGGGGGGAGACTGGGAGGGGTACAGTGATGGGGGGGGAGACTGGGTGCTGCTGACTCATCTGTTGTTAAGTCTGCTAAAAGGGGCAGGGACAATGATTTAATGTGAATATGTTGCTAAATGTTTCCCTGAACTGATGAAATGGTGATTAAATGTAGGCTGACACTAGTCTGTAGCTGGCTATCTTATTTCACTATGGACATTAAGCCAACAGGTTAATACCACTCACAGACTATAGGCTCCTTTCTTGGTGAAACACTGGGTTACAGATTGACATCCTTTCCTTTGTCTTTTTCCCTCTTCTCGGCTCCAAAAACACCGTCACTGATAAGTGCGCTAAGGCAGGACCAAACCATTTCAAGCAGATACAGGGGGGTGGTCGGTCAATATGGATGTTTACTTTTTGGTCAATGGGGATATTTAACTTTTACTGCCAAAAACAAGTAAAAACAAAGAGATCCTTAATTTTATTATTATATTTGAAATATATATACTGAATGATGATGGTTTAATAATTTTATTATTTATTATTATTTTTTAGTTTTTACCTATTTTTTGGGGCCCCTGTCAGTCATGGGCGATATCTTAACTCCCCTATGTGGCGCCCCTCACCAGATTAAAAAACTCCCCACCCAAAAGACAACAAATCAGGCACAAATTTGACAGCTAAAAGTTAATTGAGGACAACCAATCTATTTATATGGACTTCAGTGTCCCTGACCACATCTAAAAGTGATCTGAGCAATCATAATAAAACACCTCGTTAAATTATATTTAGAACTATCCAGTTACGGTGTCCAGTGCGCAGCGGGGAGTTTGGGCCCCATTATGTTGCTGGTTTAAATTCCCTGACTATGCAGGAAATTAACTGTGGCTGAGGTGAATGGGAGATGTGCATTCTGTTTCATCATCTGTTGATGTTGGTTTGTTATCATACTGAATGATTGAAGCCATGAAAATTAGATGCCAGAAATTTCATTAAACTCTTCATTGCGTATCCCTGTCTCGCCTCCATCCGTAGGTGCAATGCTGGTTGTCGCTCTCCATTAATAAACACGAACAAATGGGTCTCGCGGAGGAGTCCAGGCAACCTCGAACAACACACGTCAGCCTATTAGCAACATGTCTGCTGTGTGTATGTATCGTACGTGCTTCTCACAAATTCACTGGAGGAAAACAAGGGCGGCTGTGTGTCCATTTGTTTGACTGGGGAGGTGAGTCTGTGCTCGAAACAGAACGAGTGAAAGAGAGTGAGATGGAGGCAGAATTCAATAGTCCTCAGTGACTGCAGACTTTCATTGCCACTCCAACACAATCAAGCCCGAGGTTGTAAAGCAATGTCAGAAAAGGTTTCAGTGGCGTTGAAAGGGGACGACTGGCAACAATGAAGATAGGCTCCTTTGTGGTTTAGTGTGTGTATATTTGTGTGTTTTTCTACATCTGAACCACGGCGCTAAAATACAGCGAAAAAAGCTCATCTCTTTGTTTGCTTTGTTACTCTGTTTAATTTGTATTCTAGCAGTTGCTGGCTGTTTAAAGTGCTTTATCAGACCCGAGACTGCCTGGAAACTGTATCTGGAATACATTCCCTGTCTACCATGTCCGTTCCCCATGGAGACTCACTGTGATAACCACACACACACACACACACACACACACACACACAAACACAGCACGACTCAGCTGTCTGAATTCTGTTTAGGCTACAACAGACAGTTTTTGGCTGCATTAACAAGACAAGTTCCCATATTTCAGCTGCAGGAATAACAGCTTCGATCGTATCATATCTGGTCAGTAAAATGGACTGATTGATTGATTTTATTCATGGATTATTAGACAAATATCATGTTAAACTGGAAACATTTATTCCCACACATGTTAAAAAAGAAAAGAAAAACACAAAAGAAGCACAAGCCAATTAACATAAAAACAACACAATCCTGAAATCCAAAGGCACATCTCCACAATGCGTCAGATTATCAGGTTACACGTCAATAGATATTTGGAGGTAAAACTGAAAGTATCAGTAATAAACGCTCATTGTAGGGCTGGAAAAATAAATAAATTAGTTTGTGCCAGGCCTGCACTGGTTTGTACTGCCTCCAGCAAATAGCCACAGCCCTGCACTCTGCGTCCAACACTGACAAAAGACTTCACATTCTCCCATCTTCTCTTTTATATAAAACCAAACTAACTGCAGTGATCAAAATACAGTATTACAACCTCAAACACTGTTACAAACTCAGAGTTACCATATTGAGTTGTAACCCTCAGTATATAAATACACTGCCACACATTTACATCGGCATTTTATTTGTTGATTAGTTATGTTATAGAACTGCTTTAAGCTATAGTGTCACTTCAATGGCAATGATGGATCTTTATCATATGGAAGTTTCTTGTCATTATGACATATCAACCAATCATATTATTAGGTTTGGGGAGAAACGGGTTACAGCAAATTACAGAAAAAAAGGCTTAATCAGATTACAGTTACGTTTAAAATACATCAGTTTTTCTTCTAGACGATGAATACGAAGAGCAGAGGACACATTGTTGATGCTAAAAGTCTTGGTTTCCATTTTCTTTTCTAAGGTCACATTGTTCTGTTGTCTTATAAATTACACTTGCATCAATACTTCTTGACATTTCTTTTCTCTCGTATTTATTTGGGGAAAAAATAAACCCTTAATTTGCTTTGGCTATGCTATGGTTGCCACTTAATGTTAGCTTATCCTTAAGGACAAATGCGCCTGTCAAGTGTGTGCACTAGAAGTAGTAGTTTCTGCCACTGACAGACTCAGATTGTTATTGTCAGTGTCTGACAGCATTATGGAAAGGATCCCTACAGAGATAGAGCTTTAGTTTAACCACAAACAGCCGTAATATCACTATCGATCTCCGCCAGACTCCAGAGACAAAAACACTTATTTTACCCCCTAACTTCATTCAAAGTGGACAGAAACAGAATAAAACTGATTAAAAGCGTCTCTGTTAGTGTTTCCAACAATCACCAACTCTGGTTTGGTGCAATAAATCCTTAATTCACCGACGTAGATGATAAAAACAGCAGTTTCAGTCGGAGCAGACCGGCTATGGAAACAAACCACAGAGAGGCTGCGATACAACACAGGCAGAGGGAGCACAATGTCAGTCTGAACTCCTCTAAATCTCATATATACATAACCTTTAACAACATACATTAGTTTTGTGATAGTAAAGTGATATGTTGTCATTTAACAATAACATTTTCTTATAAAAACAGAATAATTTGGTAACAACAGGAAAATATGTGAATAACATTAAAAATATCTTGTTATAACATGAAAAGCAGCAGATTTTTCTGTCGTAAAATAATCATTCCAGCTCTCAGCAATGAACCTGGTGCGTCCCGCGTACCTCGCTGTTAATTATCAAGCCCTCGCTGCTAATTGGCTGAAGACAGTGGAAGCCAGACTCGGGTAAAGTGCAGCGTTTGTGACCTCAGATGTCTCTGCCTCTCAAATCCAGGCGCTGGCTAAGCACACTGCACTGATTTAATGATTTCCTGTGTGAGAAGTGATGAGTGCCAACACACACGTACACAGGCACCCACACTGATCGATGTTATCTGAGGATTGGCGCGTGAACAGAGTTCGGGGTCAGCGAGTGGAATGACCTGAAACTCAAAGAGCTGCAATAATCGAACCAACCAATCAGCAGTGACCTCGGGGCAGATGTAGATAAGCAATCTCCTCTCTGCTCATACACAAACTCCCTCTTACTGACACACGGTATGGAAAACAAGCTTATTAGCATCCATATAATTTACACTTTCATGTCCGCAGATGTTAAATACTCGGGGCCTCATTAAAACTCATTATCGTATCAGGTTTTGGTGAATTTGCTACGTCGAGAAGCAAAATTAATAATGTTTGTTAAATTAATGGCTTGATTAACGAGGACGAATTTTCACTTAGTTTAAAGGATTAAATAACATCCTTCAACTAATGGTGCAGAGGGAGCGGAGGCAGCATTTTCAGAGAGAGTTAATTAAAGTTAATTAATTAAACTGTGCTGATTAGGAAAGCGATTCTTTACAGGAAATAAAAACAGAATACTGAAACAACCAGTCAGGTGACTTAAGTTAAGTATCCTCTGTTAAGTAAATCTTTTAACTTAAAAGATTAAAGATTTAAAGATTTAAATTAACCGATACACGAGTCAGAGATTACACTGATACACAACCGCAGATCTGACCCACATTTAGCATGAACGCTTATCTCTTTATTTTTTCTACACAACGACCCCGATGGTTGATCAGCAGTGACATTACGGTATCCTTATTTTATGATATTAAATTGTCAAAAACCTCAGAATTTACAGTCAAATTAGAGACTGCTCTTACCCAAAAGGGGACGGGGGCTTCATGCGAGGCCAAAGTCCCCAGATGGGCTGTTCTCATTATCCAGAGGTCGGCCATTTTGGCGGTACTGAACGTAAACAAAGCAACCGAACTCACAACTGTTCCTCATTACTGCTGCTGAAAATAGGTCATTATTGTCGTGTTTTTGGCTGAACCGGGAAAAGCATTTGGATTACTACAGACTGCCAAAAGTTATTAGAAATCAAGGAGATGAGCAGAAATGATGAAAAACAACTCCCGGATAATTTATGGTTAATAAAAATGTGTGTGTGGAGCATTGATCTCTTACACACCTGTCTGTACTGCATACAGGTGTGTAAAGACCTTTTTCTGCTTATTTATAACATGAAAATATTAAAATCCTCACCGGCTGAACTGAATCCAACCAGCTTCAAACCGCATTATCGTTTTTTATTGTGTCGGATTCTTGTGAAATCTCGCAGATCAATAAAGTCTTATCTTATTCTCGAATACATATCGAATTGTCCACGCCGGGAGTAAAACCTGCACGCAGCCGCCCTTCAGCACCTGTGAAAAATCTGCTCCGCTTTAGGTTTGAAAACTCGCCGCTCTCCAACGCGACGGTCTGGAGGCTCAGCTGGTGTGTGTGTGCAGTCAGAAGCAGGTGTTACTGCAGCCAGCCATGACCGGCTCAGTTGAGCAGATGGCATCGTCTGTGGGCTTTTTTCCCTCCACGCCATCCCTCTCGCTCTCGTTTCCTCGTCCAGTCTTTCTCCCACCAACCCCCCCCCCCCACAACTCCCGCTACTGCATCATGACCAGCCTGTTGGTGCAGCTGTGTTTCCTTCTCCACCTTGTCAACTTTACTTTTATCCTTCCTCTATATTTCCACGTCCATTGAGCCTGTCTGACTCTTTGCTTTCGTTGTAAAGAAATGCAACTGCCTCGGTGTTTCTCCCCTGGGCGACGCATATGAATAATGAGCGATAAATCCTGTTGCTCAACCATATAAACTGTTTCCCAGTTGGATTGTAGAACAGCAACTCCAAAGCTTTATTCTAGGAGAACCTTTTCATCAGCCGCTATAGCGAGATATGCACTTTTTATAGACTCTTTTTATGTATCTTCAAATCATAAATCAATGTCATGCATTTCTACCTTCAACTCCAACATTATATTAACCAGCGTTCAACACATACATGTCCAACTGCAACGAAAAATGTCTTTTTAACCTTTTTAGATCACATCTCGTGAAAATAGGTGAAAATAATCAGGGTGAGGGAAGGTAATCAGAACAAGACAGGAAATTAAGTTAAACAAGGAGGAAAATTCCAAAATAAAACAGGAATCAACCAAAGAAAACCCCGATATTCGCCTGTGCAGCTAACGTTGTGTGGCTAAGCTGAAGCTACAATGCCTGTGTTGTACAAGACAAGAGATGTAGTTCGCTGGGCGGTTTCACACAAAACTAAATGCTACTGCTTATTTGTCTACAAAAATGTTTATTTTTTTATGTTCAGGTAAGAAAATATAAGTCAATATCTATATATATATCTATATATATATATATATATATATATATAGATATATATGAGTGCATGAATGAATGACATATTTCAATGCCTATCCTGCATGCGTTACAAGCAACATAAATTCATACAAGCCAGAACGAGAACTTACGCATTAAAAATAGAAGATAATAATAGAAATCCAAATAAATACTAATTGAATAATCCATCTCGCCTTCTCTTCCAGGCTTTAGAGACAAAGTTAAACTTAAACACCTCAGAATTAAACATCCATTGCAGCTTTTTCTCATCTGAACACCAGAATATTTCAGGGTTTGGTCGAGTCATTTCATGGAACATTAACTCCCTTAAATCACCATAATTTGTTCAGTACAAAAGAAAATGGGACTCAGTTTCCACTTCGCTCAGATCGCAGGGCTCACACAATCAGTTTCCCTCCTGAATGTTATTGAATCTACCGACCTCAAAGGAAGAACAGCAGCTAAAAACTGTGACACTAAAGATCTTCAGGATAAATGAGATGTCTGATTCAGGACAAAACGTTTTCACAGTTTGAATGTTTTCAAACCATTTTTCTCTAAATTGAAATAAAGTTAAATGAGGGGTATGCGGTTACAATCCAGTACAGTTTCTGTCAAATCCAGTGATCATCTCCTCGCGCTCTCCACCGTTAGCTTTCCAGTCTGTGTCTGGAGTTTGTACACAGGCCTGGTTCTGTAGGGACCAAACCCAGTTATATTGTTCCATTATTTAACAATGTATGCCAAAGAAATTACAGAAGAATGTTCTTTGGGTTTTTATATTAAAATCCAATTATTTGTCTTTCTGTAACAGCTGACATTCAATCGTCAATCAGTCTTCAACTTTTAGCGACACAGAGCGGAGATTCATTAGTTAGCTAGCTAGCCCAGTGAACACAACCTCCGAGACAGACAGAGGAGCGGTACCGAGGTGATTTATGGGAGTTTCCTGATGGACTGTTGCAAACACTAATGCTAGATGTAGTTAGCTAGTTAGCTGGTGCAGCTAAGGACTTGAAAATGCGAGCTCAAACAGCTCTGCTTTCTGTTTCGTGTGGACTTTGTGACGTAAAACCCCCTTTTTTCTAGCTTCTAATAAACCAAACTGATCAGGAAAACACTTGAACATACACCAGCGTGATAAGAACAACCTAAAACACCAGAGAGAGAGACAGAGAATATATCTGAATCCTCATTTTATAAAAGGCTTACGGGACCTCGTTGCACTTTTTAAACCATATTTGTGGAGCCGCTCGGTCACATTTGTTGTGCCAAAGCTCACAGATGGACATCGGCGACGAGAGAGAGATGACTATCAACACCTCCTGCGATGACTGAACATTTCACCTCAGCGGTTACGTTTTATAAATATGTTTGTCATAGCAACAAGCTGATCTTAGCATGAGAAGCGCTTGTGCCTCGACACTGAGTAAGAGCGTCTCTGGCTGTGTGTTCAAGGCGATGAGGCGTGCAGGCAGCAGGAGAGTGACTGTGTGTGAATGATGAAGCAGCAGTTGTGGCTGCAGTGAGAATGAGGGAAAGTAAAGACTTAAAGCAGTGCAGCTGCACAGCGTTGGGACTCTGTGTGTCTTCTTATGTGAAAACATTTAATCCTCATGAGGATTAAATGTCCTCAAAAAGAAAAGAAAATATTCCGAAGTCAGAACATTTTTACTCCTTTTGAGGGCTGCGTTGGAGTTAGATGTGGGTTTAAGGCTAAGATTAGGGTAGGATTAAGTGGAAATGTCAGAGTTAGTAATGGTAAAGGTTAGGATTAAAGGGGGATGGTTAGGGCCTGAATACAGTTTCTAACAAGTATGCAGCAATAATACAAATGTGTGCGTCTGCGCTGACGTGTTTGTTAGCCGCTCTGCTGAGCACAAACGCCGTCGTGTGAGTGCACTCGCAAGTCATTGAAACTCTCCTCACACTCCTGCCTGCCTCCAGTTAGCAGCGGGAAGAGCTGAGGGAGGAGGAGGAGGAGGCGAGAGGGAAGGAAGAGGAAGGGGGGAGTGATGGAAGAAAGTGATGCCAGAGGAAACAGACAGCTCCATCCCTTCGCAGACCACAAAATCTTGCTGTATTTTCCACGATGGCCCATTTTGTGGGTTGTGATTTATGAGCTAAAATGTCACGTTAAAGGATAATTTTGGTGGTTTTAGCTCGTTAAATACAGATTTTATGTCATTATAATTATTATTTTCTGACGTTCAGCTCAGCCGTTGATTTCAGTAAATTATGAAAGAACCATTTATTATTCATGCTGTAAACAGGTCACCATCTTTGTTTTTGTTGTATAGTAACTCTCTGATGCAACAACTGTAATCCCAGAAAGTGTATGAAAGATTTTAAGGGCCAAAACTCAATGTATGAATACATAAAAAATAATATATATTATATATATCATACAAAAGCTTAATTAAATAAATAAATCACAAGTTAATTGAGACATAAATATATAATATATGTTAAATTTAACATTTATATTTAGTGTCCTATTGAATTTGTGATTTATTTATACATTTGTGATGACAATAAGCATTAACTTACAAAACCATTTATTTATTCATTGAAGCATTTTAGTATTTAATTCTTCAAGTATTTATTTATTTAAGCATTTAATTATATAATTAATTATAATCAAATAGATAAAATGCTCTATGAATATAGCTTGTGTTCAGTTTTAGATCATAAATAATAATCAAAATTTTAAAAAGTACAATTAAACTACATAAATATAAATATAAATCTATATTTTAAGTTTACTTACACCCCTCAAAATCAAGAAGTCCCTGTGACCCTCTGTGAAGCTTTGGCGACCCCTAGTGGAGGTCCCGACCCCCAGTTTGGGAACCACTGGTCTAAAAGCTTTGACAACTGGTCGTATAAGGTGAAATATGATCCGAAATTCTGTAATATATGTGTGATCTGAAGTTCAGAGGCTACAGCTTTAAAAATGGGACCTCAGTATCATCGAAGATCTGCGAAAGTCCACAAAGCTCATATAAAAATCTCTCGGTGGAGTGATCTCACTGCGTTTGTGGTGAGTCTCGGTCACAGGTATGTGAGCTCCATGCTTTTAAGCCATGAATAAAAGAAAAGGTGGATGTATCTCCTCACCGGCCACATCTATTGTGAAGGAGCTGAGAGGAGTCGTAGAAAGAAAGGAGGAATGCTTTTAGCATGAACCTCAGGTTGTGTGGCAATGACCTAAATGTCAACATGGAGAACACACAGTAATAAATTATGAGGCAGAAAATAAATAAAACTGAACTGTGGAAAGACTTTTCACTGTAAATGTACAGTATTTAACTGGCAGCAGCTTCGGTTCACTGAGTTTTTTACAGTTTCTTACTGTATTTTAGAATAAAATTATAGTTCATTACTGTATTCCTGTACATTTACAACAGTACTGATCACAGTTTCATCACTTAATAACTGTATATTTACAGGATGTAAACAGTTTCACAGTGTATCCTGTATTTAAAGAACGTTACTGTAATAATAATAATAATTATTATTATTATTATTAATAATTTAAAGGACCAGCGTGTATAAACACTATTAAAATGAAAACTAATACAGTAATTTACTGACTGTGACCAGTTGTTGTTGTAAATTTACAAAAAAAACTGCAATTTTATTTCTAGTAATATTTAGTAATTCTAAAAAACAGTAAGAAACCGTAAAAATACAGTTAATTACTGTAGATTTACAGAGAAAAGTCTTACAGTTTGTACTATTGTGTTAAAACCCAACATCTTTTTATCTTTTGGTATAATTTCATACATTCAGATATAAAACCAGTGCGCTGAGTGCAGCACTGAAGCTTTTACAGTATAGAATAATATATGAGCTCTAAAAGCAGATTGTTTTCCCTGCTGTCCATCACAGTCTTTATATAGGAAGTTATAGTGCCGAGCTATTTTCCAGGTGGTGTAATAAAAAATATATTTTACTTTTAGGCTCCGATCAATCAGACCTGACCTTAGCGTCGATCAATGACCCGCTCTATTTTTCAGAAATGCCCGGCAGCTTTGTTCCCATCCAGCCCTTCATGAGTAAATGATCAAAAGTCGGCGTCGGCTGAGTAAAAATTGATCGCAGCTCGGGAGATCCTGAACTCGAGGCTATAAATGATGATAACAGTGTCAACCAGCAAAACATCTCACACGTATATATTTTTATATTTCATAGCTGCAGATTGGTGCCAGGCGACGTGATTGATTTCATCCCTTTCACAAAGTCTGTAACTGCTTTCTGGCAGTCTCAAATCACAGATGTCCTAAAATATATATATTATTATTAGTCATGCTTGATGGCGGTCTGTCAGTGTGGAGTACTTTTTTAAAGGGACAGCTCACCCCAAAAGTGTGGCTGAGTTTTGGAGATATTGGCCGAAGAGATGTCTGACTTCTCTCTAATATAATGGAAATCATGACCCAGTTGTTGTGAGCAGTTTCATGTAGGAATGATTTTCTCTCTATTAGGGGTGTAAATATTAATAATACATTTTTAATAATACATTTTATTTATAAGCGCTTTTCTAAATACTCAAAGACACTTTACATAAAAACATAAAAGCAGCAAAACAACATCAAATAGTAAAACATTAAAAACACATCAGACTAAGCTAAACATTAAAAGCAATTTTAAAAAGGTGTGTTTTTGTCAGTGAGTTGAATGTTGGAGGGTCGGTACAGTCACGGATGTGTTTGGGGAGAGAGTTCCAGAGGGAGGGGGCAGCTACAGAGAACGCTCTGTCGCCCCACCAATAAATCGCCCCAAATATTTACCAATACCAGTGGTTTTAATGTTATAGAAGCGACTACATCGGCATGCAGACCTCTAGATAGATCTAAATGTACCACGAACCGGTCAGTGGTCTAATTCTAAAGTTATGTATCTGTTGACTGAAAGTTTTGGGAGACATTTGGATTCTATAAGAAGTAAGGAAAAGTCTGTCAATTTGTAAGATCTGTCAGACAGCAGGTAAGTCCAGTGACAGATCTTAACACTGACCTGGTGAGACGGTAACACTTGCAGGTGACGAGGAGTCTGTGGGTGCTAATACAGCTAGCACAAGAAAGAACACACAGGTTATTGATCAGGCTGGCTGAACAGTACTGCAGTGGTTTCTGTCTGCTGCCAGGGTTGTAGCAAAGACCAAAGGAAGCTCAGCATATAACTCCAGTTCTCAGATCAATACGTGGCCACCAGTTTCTCACAGAATCAACTTAAAAAATTCTGCTGCTTGTCTGTAAGAGTCTGAAAGGTTTAGGTCCAAGGTACCGATCAGATCTCCTGACGCAGTACGAACCCTGCAGACCTCTGAGGTCGGCCGGTTCTGGATTACCGGCTGTTCCCAGAGTTAAAACTAAGCTAAGAGGAGAAGCTGCTTTTAGTTTCTGTGCTGCTCAAATGTGAAACGAACTGCCAGAAGAAACAATCCCGACTGCTTTCAAACCATCGCTTTCAATTACTGTCATTTATTACTTTGTTTCAGTGTTTGTCTGGCTGATTGTATTGTTCTAACATTTGTTTCTTGTTTTGTTTGTGAAACTCTGTAAAGCACTTTGGGTATGAAATGTGCTGTATTTTCCAGCCACAACTGGACGAGCTCTGAGGTAATTACTGCAAAAAGAAAGTCTTTATTTTATATACAAATATATCTTTTTGAAGGTAAACAATGTCACTTCTATATAATTAACTTATTTTAATAGAATGTAAAATAAATGTCTACATTGAACTAATGTTAAGAACGTTATCAGATTGCATTAAAATGCATCATCCATGAATCTCGATATGTATCGGACTGTCTTAGAAGGGAGAGATACACGCCCCTACTGTCTATGTATCACTACGCAGAAGGAAGCTTAGAAAGCAAATAGTTCCTGCATAAAGCTGCTCACAACAAGGTCTGTGGATTACCTGAAGTAACCAGGTCTTTTAGCTCCGCAGTGCCATCTGGTTCCTTTATATTGGAGAGAAGGCCGATACCTCCAAAACTCAGCAACTCACACTAAAACAATTGAGATGGATAAACAGCACCACAGCTAAGAGGAAGAAATATGCATTTTTGATTTTGGGGGTGAACTGTCCCTTTAAGGTTGCATCATTATTAAAACAGTTGCAATGACAGTGCAGCTTTGACAAAATTAATTAAGGCAACAAAATGTGATGGATTACCCATCAGGAGCAAAGCCTCTGCAAGTTGATTTTTTTATTCTGCACAGAAACCAATGGAAAGCCTGGACTGCCTGAAGGGCGGGAAATCAATCTGAAATATACAGTAAAATAAAAACATGCAAAAACCAGCAGCAACTCCTGGTTTCTGCCTCTCTATCACCAGAGGTTTTTTTTTTTAAATAGTATTTTGGGAGCTTGTGAAACTACCTGGCAAACATAAGAAGAAGTGAGTTCCTGTGGGTCAATCTGACACAAACAACTGTCCTCCACTTCAGAGCGTGACTGGCAGCTATCATCCTGCAGGAAGCAGAAGTCTGGATGGAGGCTTTGCATCTCCTCAGCCTTTAAATTCATCCTACATCACACTTCAGAACTGTTGGACCATAAATTTCTCCAAAGCTCAGAGGGGCTTTGTCGGCGCGAGAACTCCGCACACCCTCTGACAGGAATCAATCAATCAATCCCTGGACCAGGCGGCGGAGCGGAGCGGCACTGATACATTGAACCTCACGTATACCCAGACTGAAGCCAATCACAGTGAAAAAACAACCCAGACATCCTTTCCATCCCACAATGCTCGGCTCATCTCTGCACCTCTCTCAGACCTATTCGAGGGGAGACAAACACACTGACTCGGCAGCATGACAGGCGTAGCTATCATCGCGGCTGTAAGCGTGGCACGGTGTGGATTATCGCACGCACAGACGCTTGTTTGTCGAATGCAGACCTTCAGCGGGGATTCCCGTATCGCAGGCAGATAGACGCGGGAGCAGAGCGGTGGCTTAGCGTAAAGCTTTGAGGCAAATGGGAACTGAAATATTAACCTTTTGAAAAGGCTTGGCTGCAGACACACTTGATTGTGCCAATCTGCTCTGAGTGAGTTTGACAAGGCAAAGTGTCAAAGTGTGTGTAACTCAGTCAGACTGATAATCCAAATTGTCACTTTAATCCCAGAGAACCGTATCAAATCTCTCTTTGGATCACAATTCATCTTTTGCCACTGAGCAGAAAAGGAACAACACTTTCAATGCCCCTTTCTGAGTGCGGCTGTGGAGTCAGCCGTTAAATGGAGATTTGTCTCGCAGGGAGGGAATGTTTCTCTTTTTCTACAATAATTTGATCAGGAAATGTGGCTTTTGTTCTTTCTCCGTGGCTGTGAGCTAGTTAGAAGCTGACAGCAAACCTCCCTAGTGAGCACCGACCCAGTGATTCTCTGGGAGATGTACATCAACGTGTCACAACACACAAATTTGTTGAATCATTTTGATGATTTGAGCATTACATTGCAGCTATTCATGTGAAATTTAGACCAGATGTTGGTATTAATTTAATAAAACTACACAGCGGCTCATTAGTTCTCCTACCTGAGTTAATTAGATTCAGCTGGGTTAGTGCTTGTTGGCTGGTTAGTACTTCCTCCAAACCGGTTACCCACCTCTGAATGCAATCATTAGCTACACCAAACTGCCCTGCGAGAAACATCTCATTAAAGGCAAAGAGCTTCCCCACAACACAACATTGTTAAGCACCACAGCAGTGGCACCGGTTACTGGTTAGCACCACTGGGGCCATTATCGGCAGGTGGAAGGACCATCACTCTACCATCAGAGCAGAGGAGCTAATCGTAAGGTTTCTGACCGGCCAGTGAGAAAGTTGGTCAGAAGAACCCAAGAACCAGTCGAAGGGGGCTGGAAGCAAGATGTACAGTCGTCACAGTGAAGACAATGCACTCCACCGCCACAGGCTCTATGCACAATCACCCCGGAAGACTCCATTACTGAAGAAAAATACCCCCACTGTATTTGTCCCCGGGGGATTTTGGTGCAGTAGCAGTTAAAAAAAAAAAAAAACCAGCAACAGCAACACAGGGTGAGACATACAGATACAAAGACAAAGCCATCCATACATGACTACACCTAGAAAATGGGGGTATGAGGGTACGAACTATATGTTAGTTGTAGCTGGTGATTGTCTGAGGCGGCAACCAGAGGGCAGGAGCTTAAATTGGGAGTGCATTGGGTGGGAACTGTCAGACATGATGGATTCTGTATTCTTTAGCAGTTCAGGTACTTTTGTCTGCTGAGTCCCAGTGATGTTGCTGCTGGGCTTATTCACGACTGATAACAACAGCGTTTTTTTCTGATTGAGATTGAAACTCACCTAATCCGTCTTTCCAACAATCACTTAGATTTTGTCTAAATAATTCCTTAATTAACAGATTTAAATGTGAAACTAGCTGCAAAAAGGGGCAGCAATGGCTGCCATGTAGCGTCGGCTAATCATTGGGAGCAATTGCGCCCATCGAAGTCTGTCCACTAAAAGTTAAAAGTGTCTGACAGCATTATGTAAAGGATCCCTACAGAGATAGACCTTTAGTTTAACCACAAACAGCCGTAATATCACTATCACTCTCCACCAGACTCCAGAGACACAAACACTCATTTTACCTTCAGCTCATCCTAACATTGTTCCATCAATCACCAACTCTGGTTTCTTAACTAGTCACCTATTATTGTTTATTATTTTCTAAGTTTATGTCAAATAAATTACTATCAGTCTCTATATCATCAGATGTTTAAACTCTCAAACATCGATATTGATGATCAGCCTCCGTTATCGATCAGACTTTCACAGCCAATCAAATCTACTGATGCAGGCAAATCATATTAAGTCTATTTATTTGTGTTAATGTGTATCCGTTTTATGCACATTCATTTAATGCTTGTTCTACGAATGCTTTGATGAATGAAGACCCAGGAACACACACACACACACACACACACACACACACACACACACACACACACATAGCTTAAAACAGACAAACACAAAGTTAAGCTTCAGTTAATTACTTCTATTGTAGAGGAGTGTCAGCAGCATCCGTGCAATCCTGCAGCCATCCTAGAGAGGATAATCCCGGATACTGAGGCAGGCAGCACACACACACACACACACACACACACACACACACACACACACTGTCAGACCCCTTTAAACAGCCGCACTGGGTCACAGAGGTCTAAGCAGACCTGCTGAGGTGAAGACATCACTGGCGGTAAGACCTGCCACTGCTTCAGGCATCCTCCTTTGATGTCAACACTGCACACAGAGGAAGGTTAGAACTAGAAGAACATCAGCGGAGGCACACAACCCCCTCACCACCACCCCTCCACACACACACACACACACACACACACACACACGCGACTTTGAATAATTCACTGGGATGTTGTCGTCTCTGGTAAGTTTGTTTGTGCAGGGTCTGGACCATATGGCAGAGTGTGTGTGAGGGAGCAACAAGCTACAGCTCTTCTCCTCTGGTCCTAATGAGTGCAGGGACTAATTGAGATGGCAGCTTGTGCATCGTCTACACTCCTCCAGCTGCAAATGAACGCAAACGAGGACAAACACAAACTCCCAAATACAAAGAAGAACCAGGACAAAGACCCAAACCGACAGAGAGACGGATCTAATTGTGTTACTATTCTGGGTCTTTTTCTTGTTTTAGCCATTTATGTACAAATTGTGCATTAGTTTCATTATTGTTACTGATTTTTTTGTGATTTCCTAAAACAGCCACTCACTGTAGCAATAGTGCGTTTGTTGAGGACTATTTCCAGCAGCGGATTAATTCACATTTGGTGCTGTAGTGAGTATTTGGGGCAGCAGGACAGTGTACGTGGACATAAAGCGCTCTGCACTGATGCAACAATGTCAAGTGAATGAGCCAAAGATGGTAAACAGCTGCTACATTCCTTTAAACCTGCACTGCAGCTACGTATTTCAGCAGAAAACACAGCATTAGCTCTTCATTAAGAGCACAATGATCTGTATAATCATGTTAATCAGGGGCTCATATTCTGGTGAGCCCTCCTGGAAATGAAAGGTTAAACCCCCTCTAAGCCCACCTGTGCTTCCTTTGCTGCTGCTGCTGCTGGGCCAACAGAGCTGCTGATTAAAATGGGGTCACCTCCAACTTTCTGTCTGTTTCTGTCTCTGCTCTCCTGCCTGCTTTTCTCTCCTAAGCACCTCTTTTCCTTCCACCTGCTGTGTCTCTGCAAATTGTCTTCCTTTGATTCAATCCAGCACTTTTTTTCCAGTCTTCAAATATCGTTCACAGATTAACTGCACGGTCTATTTTGTGAGGATATGGAGTGCAGATCTCCACCAGTTGTGTCTGGGGGCCTGTGGGTGGGGAACAGGGAGTGAGAGGAGTGGACTGAAGGGTTGTTGTTGCTTTAACCTGAAGCCCACAACAGGAAGAGCGTGAAATTGGGTAAAAGAGATATGTTAGTGGCTCTGTGGACCAGCTCGGTTTACTTGTAACCTGCTTTTGAATTTTACATTAAATCTATTTTGCACTCGTTTTATTGAAGACGAATGATGCAGTGTTTGAAAGACGTCTGGCCAAGCTGAAAGTTTTCTCCCGCTGGAGAGATTATAGATCTCATCTGGCTATGCAACGCCTCCGGATCCCCCAGCAGGAGCTGAAAGATGTTGCTGGATAGAGCAACGTCTGGACTACCTTGTTCAGCCTATGAAATTAAATGTTGGAAAACTGTTTCACAATTTCCCAGAGAGTTAACTTCTTCAAATAACCTGTTTTTTTCTGGCTGGATCAGGAGATTTTGACGGTGGTTGCTCCTTCAAACTTCACTATATTTATGTTTTAATGTAATTTTTTGTGGCTTCAATGCTAAAACACATATTACATATGACAGAAATACCCTACAGTCAACGTAAGATCTTGAGACAAACCACTCAGCCAGATCGGCCAGACGGGAGCAGCCCACCACGGCGGGTGCTGTCCCAAGAGGAGAGGTAGAGAGCCGGGATAAGAGGCACTCTAACCCAGCTCAAATAAAAATATAGAACTCTAAAAATAATACTTTTATTTAGTTTTCTTCACAGAAATGAACAAAATGCTAAGCTATTGGCCTACTGTGTATATTTTTTAAGTTTCCTTACACCTCTTAAAATCAAGAAGGCCTTGCGACCCCCTGTGAAACTTTGGCGACCCGTAGTGGCCGTCCTGACCCCCAGGTTGGGAACCACTACACTAAACTCGCTGTATGTCCAAAAAGGTTTCTAACTGAACACTTACGCGTTATTGTTGTTTTTTATCTGTTAAATATTTGTAAAACAGAGAAACACACATAAAGGACGACCAATAGCATTGATTGATATGATCATATCAAACTATGTAGATACAGGCAACGTATAAATCCAATACACATATATTTTTGTTAAGCCTATAATACAGAAGGTAGCTTTGCACCTCACTCCTACTGCTTCATTTTCTCAAACCTCCCTTCATGTTTCTCTTCGCTTCAGTCTCTCTTTCCCTCATTCTGTAGCTCTTTCTGATGCTTATTCTAAAAAGTTTGCAGCCGGAGGATCTAGTTGTATAATAAGGCCGAAGTTACTCAACCAGAAGAAACAATCTCCTCTGTCTCCCCCTCGGTTCCATTTTTCTCTCCTCTCACTCACAAGTAATAGCATGGCAAAAGGAGAAAAAAACTAGAGTAGAGAGGACGGGAGGAAGGAAGTTGAAGGTGATGAGAGGAGAAAGGCGAGTTACAAGATGAATGAGTTCTCCAGAAGAGAGGAGGAATCTATATATTTTTTTAAATCGAGCCAACGTGCATTCGCAGCAAACTTTGCACAACAAACCAACGGCAGTGCGGGTCGATAAAAGGGCTCCGCGTTGCTCTCTGGATGCAGTCGGCTTTTGCTTCCCAGCTGGAGCACCCGAATCTGCTCTCAGCTGTCAAGCTGTCTTTCTGGCAGATTATCACTCTCACCCCGAGAAATTAGACGGCGCAGCGATCCAGCATATCTTTGTACACAGGCACAATCCGTGCATTAAGAAAGAGTAGCACACACACAAACAGGCACAATCACGAGCCTGTTCGGTGACATTACATCTCTGCTGGGAGATCTCATTAACCACAGACACCGACAGCGAGATGGAACCAGTGATGCCGTGCGTGATGCTGAGTGTGTGTGAGTGTGTGTGTGCATTTACAGATCGAACACTTGTACATGAGGAAAGACAGGAGTGACAAGGATTAACAAGCAGACTGAAGCCTGCTGGGAAATGATTGATGAGTTTATATGTCTGTGTGTGTGTGCGATGGGTAAAGACATACACACTAAAACAAGTCCTCGCCGACAGTCGTGGGACGTTCGACGGCTCTATGAGACCAACTGTCACATTGTATTTTCAAAATAAAATCAAAGAGTGAAAGAAAGTGATGAAATCTTCCAGAACAAGACGTTCAATAAAAGCTCAAATCAGTCACAAAGACTCGTATGAGGTTATGAAAGACATCAAGAGTTTTCGTTGTTGTGACAATAATAATAATATACGTCTTTTATGTAACATCATTTTTCTAAAAAGAGTGTGCTTACAGAGGAAGAATAACTCGATTATGGCTGCAACTGACGATTAGCTGAGTGTCTCCAATGCTCCAAAACACACATTTATGGAGTTTACAGTGGTATAAAACAGAGAAAAGCACATTGAAGAAAATAAAACACACATAGATGAAAATAGTTGCAGATTAATTTTCTGGACACCGACTACCGGATTAAGTAAACTAGTAAACAGTCTTGAACTATGTGAAAGACAAATGAAAAAGAAAAGATTGAGGGTATGAGCAAAGTTATTAAAGTGGCACAGAAGAGATTTAGATTAAAATTACAATAGTTTAAATCAAAGTACCAGAAGCCGACATATCTGGACTTTAAATCCCTAGTACGGGTCAAAACTGGAAAATACTGGATCCTTTGGTTCCCATTTATGCGACTAAATTGGGCCTTTTGTTAGAGTGTGTCTGCCTGGTAAAAGCTCACCAGTGTTGAATGGTGTAGGATTAATTGTTTGACTGACCCACTGACAGTATTAAAATAGTGGACAGAGCTTCTGGGTCTGTGAAGTGAAGCCAACAAGTGTCATAAATCTGCAGTCTATGTAACGGCCAGCAGGGGGCAGCTCATTACCATTCAGTCTTACGGAGAAATGAGGCGACTTCTCAGTTGATTTATGAGCTCAGTAAACAGTTTCCTGATGAGTTTCTGGTCTCAGTCTCTAGTTTCAGTCTTCTTCCATACAGCATGATGTTCATTTAGTAACTGATGGTCCCATTTAGAGTAAAACAGACCATAAAGCAGGGTATGCTTTAGGGCGGGGCTACCTTGTGATTGACAGCTCATTCTCAGTGAGTCTGTCCAGCTCAACGCAGCAAACTCAGATCAAACTGTCAAACAGTGCTGATCAGATATGGATCCAGATATGGATGAACTAACGGAATTAATACATTCATCGAGATTAGTTGTTTGAAAAGGGTCTTAAATGTTGATGCATTTCCCAAACCTCAAGCTGACGTCTTCAAACGTCTTGATTTGTCCACAACGCAAAAATATTCAGTTTACTGTCAAAGAACATGAAACAAACCAGAAAATATTCACATCTAAGAATCTGAAATCACTCAAACACAGAGCCATGAAGATCACGCTTTAGAGAGACTTTAAGGACAACTTATTTCCTGCTATAAATTTGTCAAATATAAAGTCATTTCTAGGACAGCGGTTCCCAAACTTTCTCGTATCAAGTACTCCGACAATAGATGCACATTAGACCACCGACCCCCAATATGTGAGGATTTTGTCTGAAGGAACCTCCTCTGGGGTTAGGATCTCTGCATATTACAATCATGCAAAACAGCCAGCCCTATTTCTCTTAATATGAAAACGTTCAAATATAACCCACCCAGGGACCCCTGTTGGACCCCAGGAGACCGTGTTGAGTAATGCGTTACAGAAAGCTGACCCTGGATCTGCCACCCAGTAAATGATCCAATCACATCTCTGCTGAGATCTCATGAGACGGACCCTCTATTTACTGAAGCATAACCTCTTACTGAACAACCCTGTCACCAAAAAACAACGTGGATATTGAACAAATCTGCAAACCGTCCAACATATTTCAGTTCCTTCCAGGCCGACCAAAAATGTTCCCAATCAACTAGCAGTCGATAGATAAAGACAATATTCGACTTGTCGTCAAACGTTTATGATATTAATTTGATTATTTAAATCTGTATATGTGAACAGCAGCCTGTTAAACAGCAGTAATGATTGTGAATGTATCAGGAACAAGCAGCGAGGAGACTGAACCTTTAGTTCATTTATTCCAACACAGTGTAACATCACACAGTCGGGTTGTTCAGCACACGGAATAAATAACTTCC
>NW_026136710.1:1597948-1887948 GCF_905237075.1 Dicentrarchus labrax | reverse complement strand
TGTCTTTTATAACAATATGAACTGACCGTGGCTCCGTACAGAAATAACTTTACACACTTTAAAACAAATGTTTTGGCTCACAAAAATTAACAGTTTGCCTTCATCTTTTCCTCTACAATCAACGGTATTTTTTAATTACTTTATATTTAATTTGTTATTTCAAATTTTCCCTGTAATCTATTATAACAATGTTTGAGTTAAAATAACTAATCACATTACAGTGCACTCATAAAAAACTTAAAAATAAAAAGTATTTTCCACATTATGTCAACACAACTTAAAGGTTTATTTAAATGATTTAATTAGAATGTCAATCTTACAACATTTTTAATTAAGTGGTGATAAGAGCTCTGGTTGACCTTCTTTCTGTTGCTGATCGTGTTTAATAATTATGTTGATCAAACTGAGTTAATAACCTCCCATCGAATATCTTTGGTGTTTCAGTTACCAGAACATTTCAAAGAAAATGACAACGAAGCATCGAAGCATCTCAGACTGACATAAGTTCTGTAGGAGCTTTATTTTGAGCTGCTTATGATGTTTTTATATGGACGTGTGAGAAATGTTTTTAAGACTTGAATAATGTGAACCTTTAATCCTGAGGTTGAGAATCAATTATAGATCTGAGTTCACTATTTATGACTTAAAATCATTACTGTATGATATCACTGCAACCATAAGTAATCCAATCTCTTAATATTTAGCAACTGAACACTATATACTGTGAAATCTAATCGCTAATGAATAATTAAAGTGGCTATAACCGCTATGTATCAAATGACAATGTGAAAGAGGTCACTCGTTGAATCACTCAGCTTTACGGAGCTTTAGAGTGAGTTTCAGCTTCATGGTTTATCTGTTTCACTGTTTGTCTCACAGCGTCATTTTCAGAAAGCCACCGTATACGACCTGCTCATCAGCCAACAGTGAACATCGGGGGAGCATTTAGCAGCTAAAGAGCCAGATATTCCCTCAGGAGCTAAAACAGAGTTAATATTGGACTAGTTTGCTGCCCCCAAGTGGCCAAAAAGCTCAGTTACTGCAGGTTTAATGTTTTATTTCATTTAAAGGTTTCATATATAACATTCAGTTGCCACTAGACGTCCCACATCAAGTATCACCTGACAGACACTTTTTAGTATAAAAAGCCTATAAAGAGGTAAAATACAGCGGTGCCCCACCAGTGTCTGATTTATATAAGAAAAACACTTTAATGCTTCAAAGGTTTCAAAATTCAAAGTCAGCATTGTTTTTGCATTGAACTGCATCTTTTTGATGAGTTGAAACATGAGCTTGTTTGAGGCAGTTAACTCTTACATTGAAAGAAGAATATTGAATAGAAAATTTGGTTTGTGGAACTTACATTAACTTTTTATTCTTATTTTTGAACTTCTAGTATAATTGTTTTAGGAAATATGCATGGCTGACCCAAAATTCCCCCGGGCACGGCTTCATAACGCTGGGGTTTGGCGTCTTCAAATCCCACAGAGAGCGTTTCATAAGCGGAGCGTCTTCAGAGCGTGTTGCTAAAAATATACAGAAATATATAAATAAATATGTAAATAAGTAAATAATAAATATACAAATAGATATAAATGAATAAAAGAAATACAAACACAAATGTAGCATTTATGTCTCATTTAATTAGTGTTTTATTTATGTATTTGAGATTTTTATTATATATCTTTCATGATTCTTATATTTAGTTTCAACCCTTAAAGCCTTCCATACATGCAAATTCCTCGTTTTATTCACACCCTCCTCCAGTTATTGTGTTCACTGTTTGGGTTCATTGTTCAGTTTATCAGCTGTTCTCTGCTGTTATTGTTATTATTCAATATAATATGAAATATAAATAAAATATAGTCAGTTAACTCGATGATAGAAAGCAGCTCCCTTAAGGAAAAAGGTTGGGAACCGCTGCAATAGAGCACTATTTCCTTCGTCCTATCCCCCCCCCCAGGACAGAAACTGGAAGCAAACACACAGTAAATGTTTCTTTGAGGAAAAGGAAGAGGACATGAGTTGTGTGCAGTTTCTCTCGTGTTTACGCTCCGTCTTTTCTCCCCCGTCGGCCCGTCTGGATGTGTCAGCAGCCGAGAGTTACAAGTGAAAAATCATGCAGAGAAGGGGCGAAACAGCTGTTGTAGCACAGCGTCTAATGAGGTGTGTGTGTTACTTCCTTCAACCCATGAAACCACAGACAGACAGACAGACAGACAGGCAGACAGACAGAAATTCTCTGGTTCCGTCTGTCTGAATTGCTGCTTTTTTTATAAATTGATATCACTGAATCATTGATAACCTTTTGTCATGCATTATAGACAGGCTGAGAGAGAGGCTGAGAGTTTGAAGCCTGTTATACAAATATATATATATATATATATATATATTCTTTTACATGAAGCTGCTGCTACAGATGAAAGCAAAGTGGGGCCCAGCCAGCTCAGATGTGTGCTACAGACAGTTCTGGTGACTCTGTGTAAAAGAGGTCAGTGACAAACCCAATGAGAACAATCACGACTCTGCAGTTCCCCTCGGCTGTACGGGGGCTTTTTGGTGCCATTCAGCTCGTTGGTTTGTGTTGGTTCGCTCTCACAGTGATCAGTGTTTCCAGCAGCAGGCAGCTGTTGTTAGAGAAAAAGCTGCTACCTGCAAACAGCAGCCAGCTCCTAGTGTCACCCATCGTCACCCCTTTTGTTTGTGGAGTACCGGTTTGAAGTCGAGAGATTGGTTCGCCATGTTGGAGCCAGCAGCGGTCTCGTACTGCGAGTTGAGCTTCGATCACTGGCTTGGTTTCGACTCATCCGTAGCAGGAAACAACATCGGCTTGTCTGGTCACACACAACCTCATATTGCGCTCGTGAAGCTCCCTCTGCAGTACTGCAAAGTACCACTAGGGAGACACGCATTTAAGTTGTTTTCGCTCTTCTCCAGACGCGGAGCAAAATGATGTCCTGCATTGTCATGAAAAACTGCTGGACAATGATTTGATTTGCGGGAGGAAACTCACAGAAGGTCTCACAGAATTAAGAAGGATTGGTCGGGGAAACACACCATCTTGCATCCCTTTTAAGGGCGAAATACACAAGTAAACAAAGTATGGCAGGCAACACGCTATGAAGACGCTCCGCTTCTGAAATGCTCTCAGTGGGATTTGAAGACGCACAGATTGCGGAGCCAAACCACGAAGTAGATGCAACTATGCAAATTTCAGCGTTACACAGAATGATCTGGGAATACGTAGTTGGAAACTGTTTGGAGAAGGCCAGGCACTTTCTATAAATCCCCGGCAGGTGATTGGATGAACCATCACTCCATCACAGAGCGAGCTTCAACCAATCAGATCAATAAACCAGATCTCTAAGTTTCCAGCTCTTCCAGGACACGCAGGAACCCTGCATACATCACCAAACTCACTTCTTCCTTTCTAGTAATGAAGATGCAGAGACGTGCAAGGAAAATTGCATTTTTATTCTCACCTGAACTAGAACAAGCTTTCAAACATCGTAATACACATCGCAATTTCTAAGAAAAGCTGCTGTAAAATCAGGCATTTTAGGCCACAACCATCCTGTGAAATCCTGGAAGGACTGAAATTTGTTAAAGAAGATAATAAATGCATAACCCCTCCGCCCGGATATGCTTTTGGTGTCACTCTGTAAGATTATCAGTGGCCCTATGGACCTTTGTTGTATGTATGCCAGTTCAATGTTCTCATAACAGATAGAAATTATGGCCAAAACTATGAAAATAAAAGCCAGAATTTCCTTTAATGTAAGTTCCCCTGCACAGCAACTGTTCAGAATATCCTCATTAACAGCGGTACATCATCTGCTAATGTCCCGCCACGTCTATTGTCCTGAGACTCTGAACAGGATCCTGGTCCACATGAATGAACTCCCTGATTTCTGCTGTTCTGTGCTGACACAGGCAGCGCTGTGTGTTCGCTGTCTCCTCCATCTCTGATAACAGAAGAATAAAATGATTAGACAACGGCCTCTGAAGGAGAAGAGATATCATTATTTCTATGAGATCAGCCCTCCTCCTCCTCCTCCTCCTCCTCCTCCACCTCCACCATCTCCCCCCCACAGCTCGCTCGCTGTGTCATCCGTCCTCATCCCCTGCTCATTCTCCCTCCATCTAATCCCTCCCCCCTTCTTCCATTTTACCCCCAATCTCATCTCTTTTATCTCTCTACTTTCCTCACATCGCTTCTGGTTCTCACGCTGCTGTTGTGTGTTTTCTCCTCAGATACATGTGAGTGGAGGATAAGCCTCCGCAGTGAGCCGGGGCTCAGCGACAGTCGGCTCGACGCTGCCACGTCTCTCTTTTCACGCTGCACAGCAGAGGTCACATTGAGACGAGGAAAAAAAACAACAAAAGTGTGGTTTGTTGAGAACTTTTTTTTTGCAAGAACACAGATGAGAGTGAACAAACAAGCAAAAAGCATTAAAGGAATTATAATCATTACCACAGACAGGCTGAGTGGTGTAGAGCTGAATATGAGGGTGGATGAATAAACGAAGATTTGCAGGCAGAGGTCGGGAAACAATCGTCAGTCTTTCTTGACTTATTTTTATAAAAGTTACCCACTGCATCTTTAATAATCCCTCCAGGAAGCTGCAATGTTGTTTATTCACTCTCTGTGAATTGTGTGCGACCCTGCAAATTTTGTCCAATCACCGCAACTTTTTCCTAAAATCTTTACCAGTCGTTGCAGTTTCCTGCAAAACGTTGAGTCAGACGTCACCAAACTCACTTCTTGTTTCTAGTTGCGATGATGCAACAGTAATGTCTTACATTTACCCCCCAAACTGAGTGATTTTATTCTCACAAATATTCTCTCTGCTGCTTTACATTTTTAATGAATTGTACAAATAATAAAAAAGTGCAACTGTCGGCAATTTTGCCTAAAAACTTTGCAACATGTGTCGCAATTTTGTAGAAAAGCATCAAATCAGGCAGTTTAGGCCGCAACAATCCCCAAAAAAGCCTGTGAAATCCTGGAGGGACTGTAAAATGAAATGTAATGCTGCCTAGATTATAGTTTTATCAACGTAGCAAAAAATATTGTTAATAAAAGTCTATAAGTGCTAAATGTTCACTGACAGTTAACCGCCTTATAGCAGCTACAGCATCATTACACTTTGTGTGGTTATATTTAGGCACTGATTGCACTGAATTAAAGGACCAGTGTGTAACTTGGAACCAACTGAACACCACTCGTGTCGTATGAGAATGGGCTGTGGAGTGTGTAGGAGAAACTACGGTGGCCACGAAAGGTCCAATCTAGAGCCAGTGTTTGGTTTGTCTGTTCTGGGCTACTGTAATAACATGGCAGCCTCTGTGGACGGCGACCGGCGGCATCTGTAGATAAAAACGTCTCATTCTAAGGAAACATAAGCACGAGTCCTATACTCAGGTGATTACACGCTATAGATCAATAGATGACATCAGTAACAAATAGTCCTGGTCCAGTAATTCCTTCAGTGTGATCCAGCAGTGCACAGACACTGAGGATGGACTTTACAGTGAACGGGGAGACATTTTAAGAAATGAATAGAATTTGCATATTTATAGAGTGTTGAATTTTTAATGAGGAAGAAGGAGTAGATGACTTTTTAAAGGATTTTAATGAGGAAATTATACTTTGTTGTGGAAATAGACCCACATCAGACCCACATTATTGTTCCAAGCAGACTCTTCGTATATATGTCTTAATCAGTAGCACATTACAGTTGCCTGATTACTAATACATTTCAGTCATAATATTACAGTTACTCCTTAAAAAATAACAGCAGTTGGTCACATTTGACCTTCTTTATTGTCTTTTTCCTCCTGTTTGTTTGTTTGTTTGTTAAAAACTACGACGAGTTGCTACTTTAGCTCTCTGTCAGCGTACTTTGTGGCCAACAGATTTTCATTTTGAAATGAGAACATCAGAACGAGAGACAAGCTGTTTCCCCGACTACCATTTATAAATAGGTTAACAAGAAATAGGAAAACAACCTGTTTTCTTTTTTTTTTTAAATTAAAAAAAAAAAATGTCCCGTTTTCTCTTTTGAAAATAAAAAACTAAAATAAAAAAACAGATTTTTTGTTTGAAAATAAAAATAAAACCTTTTTCATTTTTTTTGTTCTCCTATTTGTAAACGTTCAGAAAACAGTTTGTTTCCCAGTTCTTGTTTTCTCATTTCAAAAAGAAACCAACAGACTTTGTTCTGACTTTAAGACCTAACAGATTGTTGCTTTTAGTCTTTTATTGGGATTTATTGACAACAGTTAGAGTAAAGAACTTCACAAACCTTCTCCTTTAAGTGCTTTTGTTGCCTAGCAAGTCAGGAAACTGCATGTGGGGAAGCTGCTTAGTTCAACCAGAATCACCGCAGGGAAACAGAAACAGACGACAGCAATAACAGGCCGACAACGTCACGCAGACACTCTTTCTATTGTGCACACGCCACTTACTCAGACCACGGTATCGCAGACACAACGCCACGTCCACAAAAGCTGCCGGGGGACAATATTTTAGGTCACTGAGCTCCATCAACGGCCTGTCTGGGACATAAAATTAACCAACAAACCCTCAAATATTATCTCCAACACAGACACACACACACACACACACACACACACACACACACACACACACACACACACACTATGGCTCTTGCAGTGTGTGTGTTCAGATGCCCTGAGGCGGTGAAGATTTACTAAAGTGGAGATCCTCCATAGCTCCTCCATTGTTAAGATTCCCTAACAAGCCACATTTGGCTCCACTGGCCTGCAGCACTCAGATAAAGCACAACAGGAGAGCTGGAACGTTTGTTTGCCTCACACACACACACACACACACACACACACATACACACACACACTCTGATCTATGGACTGTATGAGCTGCCATATAGTAGGAAATCAATTAATTGCTTGGTTTTAATTTTATTTGCCTCCCCTCATCAATTGCATTAACAGAACTCTGGGAACACAAACAGGATCTATTTGGGACTCGTTATCCGCCGACAGTACGTTCAATCGCAGGAGTCGATCTGAGAGTGGGTGAAACACCAGCTCTGTGACGCATGACTATTACTGTAAATCATACGGCAATTACAAGCGAGGACAATCAGGCTCAATATACATAATTTCTGCTCAGTGTGGGGGTAGCGGGGAGGATGTGTGGCAGCAGAGATGTAATCACAGTGGAAGGTCTCCTACTGATGTGGCATACCTAATGTGCAGCTGTTCTCGGGCTCCTAATGAGAGCTGGCTGCTTCGCTCGCTGTTCACGGGGTTTCATATCTACGCAGGGATCGTGAAAGGAATACAGATTACACACACGTACAGTAAGTCGGCTGTGAAACGAAGACAACGCTCTCTTTACGGCGTATCATTCGTCACTGTCAAACATACTGTATGTACTGTATGTACTGTACATCAGCACCGACTTCTAACATTATTCACTATTATAGTTTATTCTTTTGCACGACCTGTGTTTGTTTGTTTGACTTCTATACAGATGTTGTATGTTGTTATTATTACTAATTAAATAATTAGTGGCCGGTTGGAGTGAGGCCAACAGAAGTGTCTCTAAATCTAGAGTTTGAAAGACATTTGGATTCTATACAAAGGAAGAAAAGTTGGACAAAAGCCTGTCAGTTTGTAAGATCTGTTGGACAGCAGTTAAAGTCCAGTTGAAATGTGCATGCCAGTCATAGCAGGACAGATATGAACACTCACCTGGTGAGGCGGTGATACCTGTGCAGGCGACGAGGAGTCTGTAGATGCTAATACAGCTAGCACAAGCAAGAACATGCAAGATATTCAAACACTTTCCAGCTGAAACTGAGCCCCAACTGTGCCAGGTCTAAAGTAATCACTTCAGAACGCCTTTATTGTCTGCGTCTGTTGGAAGACCAATAAACACAATGACATGTAATTCTGAAAATTAGACATTTATCTTCAGCAAAACAGCAAAAAGTTAATATTTTAAGGCACATTTTAGTTGAGGAATGGCAAATGGCTACACATTTTAACAACTGGGGAACGTTTGAGTCCCTTGAGCTCCAAAAGAAAGATAAATTAAAATTAAAATGTTCATTTACATATCATTTTCCTTGTCAGAGACACTAGAGAGGCACTAAAGAGCCGCAGCTAAAATGAATAAAGTCAGACCAACCTTGATGAAAGAGGTAATTCTTCGTGTAAAAGCAATAAAAAAAAGGAAAATTGAAACACATGGACAACTGCAGCAATATAGCAACATCAGATAATAAAGAATCCGTCTCTCTCCGCCCACACACACTCTGCAGATCCTTTTCATGCTGTCGGGACACGAGGTTGATCACGTCTTTTTGCAGGAGACAAAAGTCCTTCGATTTCACTGCCTGAAGGTTAATTCAGATCACCTGTTATTCACTGTTATAAAAGCAGTATTGATTAAGTTACAGATGCAGGTTCGTTTCACCGGTACAAAGATCAGCAGCGGTGCATAAAAACATTTACTGCCATTAAAGAGTTGGTTCTTTTCACTTGGAGAATCAGACTGAACAGACTTACATTAGTGGGGGGAATACAAGGTTTGCTCTTTGAGCTTGACGGGAACTCCCTCAGTATGAAGCTACAGCCAGTTAGCTTAGCTTAGCACAAAGACTTAAAATGGGGGAAACAGGCACGGCGAACTCCTCCTACCAACACCTCTAAAGTTTACTAATTCACATATATTATTTCGTATCTTTAATCCGTAAAAAAACAACAACAATTTTCTGTTTTATGTGCGTTGGCTCTTAGCTGTTGCCAGGCAACCAGAGGAGACTCCAGGAAGTCCGCTAACTAATGAATCGTGTCGCTTAAAGTTTAAGATGATTGATGGAGATATATATATATATATATCATATCACAGGTTGAAGAGAAATGCAATACAAAAACAAAGAAATAGATTTTTTTTCTTGGCATAAGTTGTTAAATATGTGAACAATATAACTGAGGATGTGATCTGAAAGATATACAAATAAAATACAGACATGAGTCTGACTGTCAACAAACATACATCCCAAAATATATAAATAATTATTCCTTACATGGAATGTACATGGCAACATTAAACTCCAATACACACCTACAGCATGAATGAGAAGCTAACACACAAATTTATACAAAAAGAAATTAAACTCTTACACATTTGCACATAAAACTGTGTATAATATATTCATGTTGTGCGTCACACATTGCAGGAAGGATCTAATGAAACAGGCCTGTTGCATTATGGGTAAAGAAGACTAAATTCAGGATATCTCTGCTGCTTTTATTAAGATCTCTATTTTTAAATAATCTGTCTCCTGTGAGTCACTCAACCTTTTAGAAAGTGCAGTGCTAAAACTGGCGGAGGTCAGATAAAGCCCATAATGGATTTATAATGTCATAACTGGAAACTTAAAAATAATAAACGTATACCAACTATAATAATGACCTTCTGGAGTCCCTCGGGCTCATTTGGCCAAGAAAAATGAGATAGAACGAGTTGGAGAGTAACCTTTAAAGTGGTCGTATTGTAAGAAAATTAATTAAAGAGCTTTTTTAAAAAAAGGTGAAAAGCAGCTACAGGTTGTGATTGTGTCTTCTGTTTCAGATTAACAACACAATGAGAAGCTGTATCTGTAGGTTCGTCCACAATCGGAAGATGAAGTCATTTAAACCTGAGAAATAACAGTTAACTTTATCTTAAATCAAACAGACTACACACACTTTTCCTTTGGATCCACACAAATCCCAGTGTGACACTCTGGGACACAGTCGTCTCGTAAAAAGTCACGTACCATTCAAATTAGAGTCGTCAAGAGGTCTGCAATTCAACAGAGCCACTTAAGATAATTAGGTCAAGCATCAAGCCAATCAGCGAGCACTAATGTATGATGGCGAGGCGGCTGAAGTGGGCCACGAGTTACGACACATTTCAACAGCTCGCAGCGACTTCAGTGCACACGTTAAAGTGGGGATAATCCACAATCCCTCCCAGGCATTCGGAGGGAAAACATTTAGTATAACGGCTGTTAAAAAGGGGGATTATCTTTATCTGAGTCTAAAATAAGGTTTTTTTTACAAAGGGCACTCAACTCCTCTGGAGATGGAGCAAAGAAAAATAAGTCGTTTTGAATTCTGACATAAGTTGCTAATGTTAGCATTTCCACACATATTTCCAGAAGAGAAGCTGCTTTCATCTACTTCTGTCTTAAATTGAGAACCACCACTTACACTAAGTAACTAACAATACTGAGAATTATCATAATTGTTGATGTAAACTGCACGACGGTAACAGAGGCTCCGTCTGCAGGCAGTAGGCTACTGTGAAGAAAAGAGCTCTTCCTTACAGATGACTTGACGGCTGCTGCAGTGGATGAAAAGCTGCGGACTCTCGGGAATTCACAAATAAGGATTTTTGAACCAACGCTACAGGATGTTGTGTTTCCTCTTTGCTGCAGTTTGTTTCATCTCCTTTCTTTATTTGACCGCTAGAAAAACAAGACGAGAAAGAGAGGAAACGAGCACTCAGCTCTTCCTCTGTGAACACCCCGTATTGATGATTTCCGAACGAGCCGATCAATCGGAAACTTCCAGCTCCGGCAGCCGGTTTTATTGTGCGACGGTAAAGATTACATTGATCAAACAATCGCAGATATATACAGGAGTTTAAAGCTGCTGAGTGGGTGCTGCAAAAAGTTGGAGACTGTGGAACCTCCAGCAGATCTCCAGATAATGGAAATCCATAATCCATATTAAGCCTTTAATCCACGAGCCTATCATCAGTAGTCGGAGATATTCTTATAAACTAATTATCCTGGTGGCTGTGACTCTTATCATTAATGTCACCTTAAGATTTCATTAGGTAGAGCAGGTTGAATGTTTAACGGCTGATTTCCTAAAGATCTGAGACAATTAGGTACATATCAAAATAAAAGCACTGAAAGAAAGTTGATTATATAAGATTTAAAGCATTATTATAACAGCTGTTCTCTATACAAAGACACAGAGTCACATGGTGTCTCTCTCCCTCTGCCTGTGTTGTATGGCAGCCTCTCTGTGGTTTGTTTCCATAGCCGGTCTGCTCCGACTGAAACTGCTGTTTTTATCATCTACGTCGGTGAATTAAGGATTTATTTCCACCAAACCAGAGTTGGAAACACTAACAGAGATGCTTTTAATCAGTTTTATTCTGTTTCTGTCCACCTTGAATGAAGTTACATAGCTTACGTTTCGTTTCAGCCCTTTTCATTTTTTAACCTAAATTGGGATTATTTCAACCAAACCAGTGTTTGTGATTGTTGGAAATACTAACAAAGATGATTTAGGTGAGTTTTATTTTGTTTCCGTTCAGTTTGAAGTCTATTTTATGATCAGGTTATCTTAGTAAAATTACCTGTTTTGTCCATAAAGTCTGGTAACGCCCATTGTTTTGGTGAAAGATACCAGTGCTCTAACGCAAGAAATATATATATTTCTAACCTTTAAGTCCAAAAAAAAATCACATAAATAAATAAGAAACCTTCAATGTCATGTTCCTTCTGTTTAGTAAGAAAAGCTGTAAAATAATTTAAGGCTTTTATTTGTTTCCATTTTTGCTAAAATGTTACAATAATCAATTACATTTAGTGTTGTATAATCTTTTCAAAAAGGGGAAACACTTCATTGATCTTTGAGAGACAATACATCATCTGTAGAACGATGCATCTGTAGAATAACGAAGCCTAAATACTGTAGAACAAATCTCAGAGTATAAAGTGGTGGAATATAATTTGGTTCTGGCTGTAATACAGAGAGCAGTTTTCCTTCAGACAGCGCTGACGTCTCTTCTGCTGCTCTCAGACTCGTTGTGCCTGCTGCAGATGGTTTTATCTGGAGTTACTTACAGTAAATGTTACCTCTAGCTGAACTCTGGCTCGGCTCCTGCAGAGCAACAGATGGGGATAAAGAACATAAAAAAACATATCCAGTGAAGTGCTGACAGTTTGGCCTTAACCCCCCAGACCTAAAAAAAAAGCTAACTTTAACTTTATCAAGAGTACACACTCCACCGTCATCAGCAGCTGACCGTGCACACGAGGCCAGCGCGTCGGTTTATGCTTCCAGTGTTTCACAACATTTTAATTGTCGACTGGAAGCTTTTAACTGTGGATAAGAAACCCAGATCAGGGTACTTTACTCTGAACGCCTTCAGCAGCTGTGAGTCCAGGATCACTCTGGACAGCTGCCATCTGTGAATATACACGATGATGATGGTGATCGGGCTGCGTGTTCTGCCATGTAGCAGCGCCGCCATTAGTGTGGTGGCGAGACGTAGTGACTGACTGCTTCATGGCAGCAGATTGACAACTTTAGGCAGGTTAATAAAAAAAGGTCATTTAAACGAGAAAGATCACATCCTCAGTTATATTCCCATATTTAACTATTTATTTAACGTAGCGTGCTGTTAGCGTGCAACCCAATCGAACACAACCTCCGGGACAGACAGAGGACAGTTTGACGACAGCGGTGCCGAGGTGATTTATGGAGTTTCCAGATGGACTTGCTGCTAATAGAAGCTCACTGTTGCCAACAGTAATGTTAAATGCTGTTAGCTGGTTAGCTCGTGCACCTAACATTAACCCCAAGGTGGGAGGAGTCAAAATAACACCTCAGTACTTTATTCCCTGTTGTCAAACTGTCCTCTGTCTGTATCAGATGCTGCATTCAGTCCGGGTCTATAGGACAACTGCGTCCATACTGTAAGGCGACCTCCTTTATTTCCAGTGTTTACTGTACAGAGAGAGTAAAAATAACACATAAACAAAAACTCACAAATCAAAACAAAATCAATTTCATTTTTTATTCATATACAAACAGTGCATATCTGAAAATACATTTGATTGAGTGCTTGTGGAGTGAATAAATGTATTTTCAGGTGGCTTTAACAAAAAAAAGCAACCATCCTTGTTGACTTCTGAAGTGTTTGATTCAGCCTCGACTGCAGCGCCTGCAGCCTGACGCTCACAGCTGGATGTGGACACACAGAGAGGCTGATGGGAAAGAACAAACAAAGACAGGATGGTCAGAGCAGGAAGGATGGTGTGAAACAGAGGGGAGCAGACACATATACAGGTCCAAGCCTGTATTTATCAAACACCTCAGAATAACTCCCAGGAAACGCACTCAAAGTTAAAAATACCGCTACCTCTGAGTCCAGATATTTATGAATCATGCTACACCAGCTCTCAGTGGGGAGCACAGGTTCTCATTTTAGAGGAACTGGTGTTACTGTTTCACAAACCCTCAGAACCAGAGAATGAATGACTCTTGTAGTTTCACATTTCCTGATAACGTGCTGTCTTGTATTGACAAGAAAACTCCTATTTTAGAAAGCGTGGGAACTCTGCAGTCATTCAGCTTGTGAACGCTCAAAATCACTTCCAATCAGAAAACAAAGGACAGCAGAGAAAGCTCCGAAGGGTTTAAAGACCGATTTTCTGGCTGACAGTATCTGCAGTCAGGTGAGGAAGGACCAGAATGCACCAGGTGTGCGGTCGCACCCTGATTGGCCGAGAGGAGAATGCACCAGGTTGCTCTCAATCATTGTTTAGGAGTCAGTCCTCACAAGCAACAGGTGATCTGAATAATCCTCCAATCAGCCCGGAGGAACTTTCACATTCAGCCATAATGAACAGAGGTAAAGGGAAATCAAATTACAGCAAGTACGAAAGAATGAGGTAATGCTACAAATGTTTTTCACTGCGATCAATCCAAGAGCTGTTCAGAGGTTTCAGTTCGGACCAAAGTGGTTATGGTTGCACCTAATAGGTAATGCATAAATAACAAAGTGAAAAATGTTGTAAATGTCTGCTGTATAATAAATGACGTCACCCACTGGTCTGTGAAGATTGAGGCCATAAACTGATTAGGAAACTGTTTACTGAGATAATAAATCAATGAATAGTAGTACTAATTTTTCATAAGGTTAAATACTATAAGAATTATTTTTGCAACCAGTGGAGTCGCCCCCTGCTAGCCATTAGAAATAATGCAGGTTTAAGGCATTTTCAGACCCGGAAGCTCCGTCCACTTATTATACTGCACTTTCAGCTCACTGCCTAATCTTTTCATCATTATGTGATATATTTGAGTATTTCACATTTTTGTGTTGTTTATTCGTCACGTCCCCGGTGTGTAAAGGCATTAAGAATTAAGAGTGGAATGTTTTTATGATCCTCTTAGACCTCGTAACTGGTTATAAATAAAGATCCTCACCTCATCTGGTTCAGTCAATCTCCTTTTTCAGGTATCGCTTCATGACTGAAGCCACGTCTCCCCCCTCACTGCCCTCTGCCTCCAGTCTTTCTCCCTGTGGCCTGTCAAACCTGCGTCTAGGCCCGCCGCCCTGGGAACTTCCTCCTGATCCACCTGAGCTGGAGGACTCGGTTTCAGAGCCCTTCCTGCTGCGGGAGGACGGAGGCAGCTCTCCGAAGTGGACGCTCAGCGCCCTCCTGCCTCCTCGGACCGAGCCGGCCAGGCTGCTGGTGGACTGAGCTCTCCGGATGGCGGGCAGGACGTCAGAGGCAGCGTCGTTATCCCCGGTCAGGCGGCGGTTTTGGAAGACCATAGGTTCTGAACCCAGAGAGACTTCACCTCCGTCCTCCGTAACCAGACTCCCCAGCATGCACCGCCTCGGTGCCTGAGGGGAGCGCTGTATGGGAGTCGCCACAGAGCGGAAAGGTTGCTCTGGGTCCTCCTCTGGGATGGACAGGGAGGGAGGGCGATGGCGAGCAGCCAGGGAGGACGCCAAGGAGGAAAGGCGTGGCAGCGAGGGGAGCGAAGAGACAGAATCACTCGAGTTGAAGCGGGAGAGTTTGGTGTCAGCAGGTGTCTGAGCCTCACTGACGGAGCGAGCGCTGGCGGCGCGAGGCATGAGCGGAGAGGACGGTTTTAGGATGCTGGGGCCGGGCCGGGGCTCCTGGAGGTCTTCTGGGCCGAGAGAGAGGGCCGAGGCTCTTCGTCTGAGGGTCGAGGCTGCGGTTGTTTGATAAATCGGCAGGGAGACGGCGCTACCTGCGCCGTCTCCTGCATCACCGCCAGCTCTTCGTTTACGAAGTCCTTCCAGCAGCTCGGACAGGGCCGAGGAGGACGGGGCTCGACCGGGACCTCTGGTACCTCCAGCCTCAGAGCCCTCGTCATCAGGGTCCACGCAAGAACTTCAGAGGGATAAAAAATAATATTTAATCAATACATTTATTGTTTAGTCAGGAATCAGAAGCAGGTTTATAGTCAAATAAGAAGTACTGCAAAAGTCAAGAATCATAAATATAAAATAGAGATTTACAATGAAAAATATTTAAAAAATATCTGAGAGACCAACAGTTCTTAACCTTTAGATATTCAACTGTCATATATGACAAAGAAAAACATCAAATTCCCACATTTCAGAAGCGAGAACCAGAGAATTTTTGGCTTTTTTGGTTAAAAAATGAAATGATGAAAAACATATCAAAATAGTTGGCAATTTATGTTCTATTGTTCAACTAATTGATCAATCGTTGCAGCTCTACGTACATCTGTGAATGCACCGTAGTATCGCGCTTACCGGAAGCTGTAGGTGCTCATGGTGTCAGCCACAGACTGGCGCCCCCCTTGGCTGCTGATGGTACTGCTGCCATATAGAGAGCCGCCACCACGGGACCCTCCTCTGGGAACTCCTAACCAATGACGAATCCCCTCTCCGACATCCTCCGTCCCGATCGAACCGACACTGGACACCGAGTCGCTGCAGAGCGAGAGCACACTTTATCACCACATTATGGACAGAGCGGAGACGTCTCGCCTCTGATGGTCAATAAATACTATATATAATAACAATAATATGTTAGCTGCAATGAGCATGCGAGCACATCAAGACTGCAGCTCAGCAAACAGCCGATGATTCCAGTGCAAGCCAGGGTTTCATTACAGTCAGTGTATGAGCCCTTGTGAGTCTGATACGCCAAACTCAGTCAGTCTGAACAAAACTGGCGAACATTGCGTGGATACGTCGTACTATGCACATACAATATGGTCTCAGAAATAGAAAAATTTAAATCAAACCATTTCAATGTGGCTCATCCTTTTTGGCAAATAAATAAGAAAAACACTTTACAATCTTTCCCACACTGACAGCCCCCCCCCCAGCTAAACAGCATGAATGTGCTTCTAGTGACTGTAACAGCTCCAGTAGACTCTCTGTTTTAGACTGTTTTACCAGTGTGGACACTGAGTCTGCAGCAGCTGCTCATTATCTCGCTGCTACGCTGCTGTGGTCAGTCTGTCGAGGCCAAGTCCTCTGCAGGTCTCTGATGCATTTTTTACATTTGCTGAGAGTGAACAGAGCTGAAGGGTTGCAATTACACTTTAACTGATGCAGTTAAAAAAACAGTTATTGGTTTGACAATTGCTCACTATCGTTCATGTGCTTATGAAGCAATAGTAAAGACAGTATACCTTGGATTTAAACTTACAAGTCATTATGGAGTAAAATACAGCAGTCGCTCATGGACTGTTAGTAGCCATGCACGTTGCTATTTTTACATGAGTCACCTTAAGGCAATTGTTCCCAACCTGGGGGTCGGGAGCTTCATGGGGGTCGCTAAAGCTTCACAGGGGCAGCGAGGCCTTCTTGATTTTAAGGGGTGTAAGAAAAGTTTATTGTAAACTTCAGAGGCTTTGGCGACCCCTAGTGGAGGTCCAGACCCCCCTGGTTGGGAACTGCTGGGTTATACCATTCATGGGGGGTTTGAGCAACAGACCCTTAAAATCTCTGCGCAAGTCCCCGTTTAATGACACTTCAAGGCCTGATGGGACGTTCCATCGACATATAAAAGAAGGACATCTCCAATTCCTTCCACTGTACAACAATGAAGCCAAAATATCCAGATACGGCCGCCGCCATCTTTCTCCATTCGGACCCAGAGTCTGTGCAAGGGTTGGCGCCACGGTATCGAGGTACCAACTCAATGGCGAGCAGGGCCCCCTTTTTATAGCTTCAAATAACAAATTAAAACTGATCAGAAAAATGGACACTTGAACAAACATCTTGGGCTTTATATTGCAGGCAGCCACCAGGGGGAGATAGAGATGTTTTGGCTTCACTTTTAGAGAGCTGTCACGTCGTCCATCTTTATATACGTCGATCTGATGTTCAGGTCACACACACTCTACCAACTTGCACACTCGAGAGGTTCTTACAGGTCTTTCTTTCGAGTCAGGGACTCCACAGCCGTCTGAACGCTGCAGTGAATGAAGGGCAGAGCGGCGTCAGGTTGAGTTCACACATACGGACGTGATGTTTGAGGCGGAGGAGAAGTTTTCCTTCTCACTGTTACCTTTCTGAGTCGCTCTCATCGCTCGACTCCACCTCCTCCAGGGCGGCCTGCAGGTCGACGATGCGGCGGATGGACGTTTCCAGGTCGGCCTGTAACGTCTGTCTGACCGCGCTCAGCTCCTCCACCTGCATTTCCTGTAAACAAACATTGACACAAACACTCACCTTCAGCAGGTCGGCCGTGTGTGTGTGTGTGTGTGTGTGTGTGTGTGTGTGTGTGTGTGTGTGTGTGTGTTTCCCGCCCTTCCCCCCTCCAACCTGTTCAGCCCAATCCGCCACAGCAATTACCTGCATTCTGGCCCATATTACCTCATCAGTCAAACACTGAGCATCCAATGGCGCGTCCTCTCTCTCGTACAGTCCTACGACCTACCAGCCCGCGGTGCTGATCGCTGCCCGGCTCATTTAGGGAGAAGATTGTTACATACGTGCGCTGACATTGAGAGAATAGGATTGATTTATTAATTCATCTGTTGTTGGGTTATTTTTTTGGTTCGTTCTGTCTCTCCAGTATCCTGTCACACACACACACACACACACACACACACACACACACACACACACACACACACACACACACACACACACAGAGAAAAGCTTCAAGGCTTTCAAAGTTATTGGCTTTGTTGGCTTTGAGGAGACGGGTGTGGGTGCAGCGGTTGTCATAGAGACACATAACCATGTATGAATGTGTGTGTGTGTGTGTGTGTGTGTGTGTGTGTGTGCCCATAACCTTGAAGAGACAATGAGGATTAATCACAGTCAGAGAGAGAAAGCAGGATGAGGGAGAGATGACGTTAAGAGGAGGAGGAGGAGGAGGAGGGTGTGTGTATGAATATGTGTATTAATGTGTGTGTGTTTGTATAGTTGGTTGGTAGGTTGTTAAAGGGCATCCTTTTGTGTGTGTGTGTGTGTGTTTGTGTGTTGCTTTCTTTGTGCTAATAACTGAATAATTATTGAAGCTTCTCTTTTTCTGAGCGCAGAGGTCACACAGAAATCTAGTGAGAACAAGACTGAGTCTGTATCTGACCTCCGCAGTGAGAACGTTCATCAGATCCATGTGTTTGTATTCGTTGATGTCATACATCAGATTGGATTTATTGTAGTGTCACTGGGTGTATGTAAACATAGCATAATTAAATCTGTGATATTAACAATAAAAGTCCCCCAGTCCAGCAGCTTAGCAGAGCTAACGTTATGCATTGTCCCCAACAATGATAGGACGGGTGTGCTGACGGCCGCAGCCTGAAGTGGCGGGCTGAATAGCGGACGAGATGTTGGAGGATCTCTGATAGAAAGTATCAGTGAGTTTTGAGGATGAGCCACTGAAGGACGACACTCTTTAACTCGCTAGTAGGTGTCCCTTTATCAGGTAATAATGGACACCCAGCAGCCAATCAGAATCCAGTATTCACCCAGACCATGGTATATATACTATACTATATTAAATATAGTTAACTATTTATTGAAATAATGAACTATTTTCAGTTTAATAATAAATATTTGGTTAGTAATGAGTATATTTAACTTTAAAATGACTCATGAAAAACAAGTTCAAGGATGTAACATGGAAATTAAAAAAATTAAGTAGTTTTTAATGAAAAACATATGAAACTTTTCACTCAAAGAAATGTTATAAATCAGAAATGAAGCTGAAAAGTAGGAAAATAAGATCTAAGAATATATAAATAACATTAATAGCTTATAACAAATACACACTTACTTCATACGTTAGATACCAGCGTATTTACAGGTACGATTATTACATTTATGGCTGTGTATCAGTTCATTTTCTGGCCTGTGTGGAAAGTCCACCAGTTACAGCAGCTCTGTAACAAACATATCCTACTTGGCAAACTGTTATTATGGAAATAAACTTCATCCCTCATATGAGGATGTAATTATCAGAGAATGTGTAGGAGTGTTTATGTGTGCAGAGGCCCTCCCTCCTGCTGTCAGCGCTTCCGATGATCAAACTTGTGCAGTAATGAAAGTGATGTTTTCTAATGTTCCAGATAATACGCCAGCTGTTGTTTTTGTTAATGAGAACAGCGGAGAAGAGCCCGGGTTTTGGGAGAGCGCTGTACTTTCAATCATAGCCCGGAGGAAGTGTTTGCTGCCAGAGCTTTTTTTTTTTTACCAGCCTCGCTTTAAAATGTTGTCTCGCAGCCGGGATGTGAGTAACGCCTGTTGGGGTTTATATTTAGCTGCCTCAGCGGCGCCCAGGTAGTAGCGGCGGTGATCTGTGTGCAGGTGGCGGGAATGTCAGACGACGAGTGAGGAACTGTTCTGTTCCTCTAACTATCTCCGATCCAGACAAGAGGTTGCTATTTGTCTTGTGATGGAACGCCAACACTTTTATCTGCTGCTTTTTTCCCTTAAATGTGCCAAGAGTGTGACATACAACAGTGGTTCCCAACCTGGGGGTCTGGATCCTCACTATGGGTCGCCAAAGCTTCAGGGGGGGTCCTATGGCCTTCCTGATTGTAAGGGCTGCAAGAAATCTTTAAAAATATTCAGGATAGGCCTAAATTGTCTCTGTGTTTTGAAGAAAACTAAATGAAAATGTTGTTATTAATGTTCAGATTATTATTTAAGAACAGAAGCTGTATCCTCAGAGCCTTCAGTTTCTGATAAACAACCTCATCCTGCATTAGAAGATGGAGAAGAAAACACTGAATTTCTTGAAAAAGAAGCCAATGAAGTGTATTTGATTGTTAAAAATAAAGAATACATAATACAGATGAAGAAGTTCCTAAAAAATATCTAGAACTTCCTGCTGTCGTCCTTTGTTTGGGTTCATTGTGCAGTTTATCAGCGGTCGTCAGTTAATTCATTGATAGAAAAGGAAATGATGAAGAAGGTTGGGAACCACTGACATAAAAGAATAAAATAAGGAGAGAACATTTCTGTGAGTAAACCAGGATGTCTGTCAGGCTGTTAGCTAGCTGTTTCCCTCTGCTCCCAGTCTTTGTGCTAAGCTAACAGCTTCATAGTGGACAACCATGAGTGTGGCACAAGCAGTGACCTCTGCGAATTTACTGACCAAACTGTGACCAGGGCTGTGTTTAAAATGGACAAGAATACAGTAATGAACTGTGATCCTAAAATACAGTACTTTAGATACAGTTGATTAAGTTTTAGAGGAAACTTTAATGGTTACAAGGTTGCTGCTGTAATTTACGGTGTTTAATACGGTATATATTGGTGTGAGGGTTTGTTACCAGCTCCATGCGTCTGCGGCCGCTGTCCTGCTCTCTCTGAATCAGCTCTTCCATCTCCAGCCTCATGTCCTGCAGGCGCTGCAGGTAGTATCGGGCGTTCTCTCTCTCTCGAGCTTCAGTCTGGGCACTCTGCTCCAGCTCCTCTCCCAGACGGACCACGCTGTCCCTCAAACGCAGCACCAGCACCTGCACAACCCAGGACAACGTTCAGATAAAGAGCCCTGCAAAGAGGGGGGGGGACACTGTGGAGAGTGGGAATGCATTCTCACCTCAAACCTCTTCACTTGGCCTCTCTGAAACTCCAGTTTATTCTCCAGGTCACATACACGTGCCTCCTGTTTACTGACGATGCTGCGCCCCACAGTGGACGACTCCAGGAACTGCACCCTCGACACACACTGCTGCAGCTGCATGATGGGTGAGGTGGAGAGAGGAGAGAGACAGATCAATGCACAGATACGCCACCGAAGGTCTGTGACAGCACATTGGGGTTCACGTTCTGATGGTCTCACCTCCTCGTGGAGAGAGTGCCGCTGCTTCTTCACCTCCTCCAGTTCGGCCTGAAGCTCTCTGATCTGAGAAATATCACTGGAGGACTAAAGCAGAGAGAAAGTGAGGCAGAGATTCAACTTCAGGATGAATTAAGGTTAAAGTTCAGAATTTTTAAACCTTTTTAAAAATAATAACCACTTTTGTTTTACTATCATCATCATAATTAACTAATTAATTCACTTGTTTCTTATTTCTGATCCCTTGTCGGTTCTTACTTTCAGAGAGTTCCTCACTCTATATGTCGTTTTATTTCTATTTCACATATGTTTCCTACTAACTTCAATGCCACACGCATTGTATGGACCAGTGTTTCCCAACCTGGGGGTCAGGGCCCCCACTAGGGGTCGCTAAAGCTCCACAGGGGATCTTGAGGCCTTCTTGATTTTAAGGCCTGTAAGAAAACTAAATAAAAATATACACAGAAGGCCAATATCTCAGCGTTTGGTTCATTTCTGTGAAGAAAAGTAAATTGTCTGATAGAACAATGACAGGATAACACTGAATTGGTCAGAAAGAAAGCAGATCAAGTCTGTATGATTGGTAAAAATGATTTAAAAAATACATAATACAGACAGAGAATTGTATAAAAAGTTCCCTAAACAGGAAATAATCTGCACAAAATCCATCCAAATCTCTGGTTTTACACAAACTTCCTGCACTTACCGAGTTCACTGTTTGTGTTCATTGCACAGTTTTAAATATAATATTAAAAATCCATCAAATATGTGACTGAGTCAACTGAACGATGAACACTGAAGGAATCCCTAACCAGGAGAAGCCGACTGCAACTCCCATGATCCCACACAACTTCACCAAGCTTTGTCTTTTGTTATTGTTTTGATGTGAGTGGCAGTAATTACATATTGTACGTTTAAGACACTTTAAGGCTTAAGATTATTGGAGTAATAAGAGCTAGAGAGAAACCGTGGAGTGACAGCCGTACCTGAGCAATGAGCGCTTTGTGCTTCTTCATCAGTTCGTTCAGGTCTTCCTGGTCCTCCTCGAGCCTCTTCAGCAGATCCACCTTCTCATGCTGCAGCAGAGCCAACTGCTCGTCCACCTGGATGAAGATAAACAGGTGTGATTTCAGCTTATATCAGCAGTGTTCCCCGCAGACACACTGATGAGATTATGTTCAACAAAGGTTCAGAGAAAGAGTTCAGGGAATTTTCCTCTACAATAAAGGCATTTTTAATTACCACTTACTTTAAAACAAGTTGTTTGGTTGATTAGATTACACTGTAAAACCAGATAAGTTAATTTAACTCCAAAAAGCACAAACTTAATTTTGTGAGTTAATTAAGCAGCTTAAGTATTTTAAGTAACACTTTATTTGTACTGGGAAAACAAAATACCCAGTAAAAAGTTCTTTAACTTACAAAACTAAGTTATTGTCCCTTAAAATCACTAGTAAAAGCTTCTTCATCAAGAATCAATTCAATGTAATCTATTTCAACATTTTTTGAGTTAAAATAACTTATTGCATTACAGTGTACTAAATACTAAATAAAAATTAAATTTTTCAACATTATTTATGTCAACATAACTCATCGAAATAATGTTTGCAACTAAATCACTTCATTAGAACCATGCATTTAATTAGGGGTGGAAATAGGTCCACATCTCAGCTTTTTATTCATTTCTGTGAAGAAAACTAAATTAAATTGTTATTTTTAAGGTTTAAATTATTATTTAAGATGTAAGCTTTGAAGACCTGAGCACAAACTTTATTCAGAGAGCTTCACTCTCTGATAAACAGCCTCGTCCTGCGTTAGAAAACAACCGAAGAGCTGATAGAACAATGAGCAGAAAACACTGAAAGTGTACAAAAAAAGACAGAAAGAAGCATATTAAGTCTGTTTGTTTAAATATCAAAAAAATTTGTTTTACACAAACTTCCTGCATTATTGTGTTTACTATATGTACAGTTTATCAGCTGTTCTCCACTGTTAATGTTGCATTAAATATAATATGAAATATCCCTCAAATTAGCCAGTTTACTCGTGATAGTAAACAGATAAGGAACCACTTCAATGAATACTGTGTGCTGACAGAAAAATCTCCCTCATGTCAGTTTCATCTCAATCATGCTTTTGTTTCTACATGTTTAATCTGTCACCTGTCTGCGTCCGTCAAACCCACACTCACCATACTCTTCAGTTTGCAGATATTTTCCAGTTCAATCTGAGTGTTCTCCAGCTCCTGGGACAGAGTCGTCTGAATGCTCTCGGCCTCCAGACGCCTCGCTTCGCTCTCCTCCAGCTAGTTGGAGACACAGAGAGTTTGTGAATCGCACGATACGTACAATATGTAATTATCTCCTGTCACAGTCGACCTATTGTTCAACAATGTCACCAAACCTTATCAAACATGATAAACAGCAGGGTTTTCCTACCATTACTGTATAGCCTGTTAGGGAATGAACAAACTCTATTAGCCTTCCCTTGTTTCTTTAAGTGCAATTTTTGTATCCATACGTAAGATTTTGATTTTACGTATTATTTTTATGTATTAATCTTTTTTCTTTGCCAATGTGTGAACAGGTTGTAACATAACTTAAAAAAATAATGTTTTTATTATGCTTCCCTACAGTGTGCAACACTAGTCATATTGTTTTACCTAGCTACAGGATGCAGACTGCAGTTCACTTAATGGCCACTGGTGGTGCTGTTAACAACAGTTTTATAAGTTACATATAGAGAGTCCATTTTATGTATTATTTTAGTTGTGTAGTTTGAATTATCAAGGATATTTTAGTATATTTTTCACCTTCTAACTGAAAGTTAATTGCTCTTTGAATCATTCAATCATGGTATTGTTACATCAGGTGAGTGTACCTGGCAGTGCAGACGCTCTATCTGCTCCCTGCTGCCGTTGGGCAGGTTCTGCCCCGGGTTGTCGACGGTGGAGAGGAGCAGCTGGGCGTCGGCCAGCAGCGCGTGAGTCCTCTTCAGGTCTCTCCTCAGCTTCTTCTCCACATCGAAGTCTCTGTGCCCCACCTGCAAGGCGAGACACCTTACATTAATCTTACCTGGAAAACACTTGAACTTGAGCTGTACGCCAGCTTGGCCACGGACCAGGACCGGGCCACTCATCAGGAGTCCATTACAGTGACAGAGACAGAGCGCTAAATTAGCTGCATATGCTTGTTTTGTGGTGCCTGTAATGTAGCGATGATGTATTCATCAGCTAGAGAACTTTAACCCACAATAATAATGATCTATGACAGACTCTCACTGTGGGAATAAACCTCACACACCCAGAAATCAACCAACGTAACGATGAGCCTGATTTCATATGAGTAGTTGTGTGTGTGTGTGTGTGTACCTGGTCACACAGAGTTGCTATGAGTCCTTCCAAGTCGTGCTTCTCATGAATCACCATCTGTTTCTCTTCGTACTCCTGTTCCAACTGCATCTCCAGCTGCCTCAGCTACACACACACACACACACACACACACACACACACACACACACACAAGAAGACAAAAATGATAAACGGCCACTCTGATTGAGCTTTTATTGTCCTTGACAGGAAGTTTCCCCCTGCAGCAGGATGCATAATGATCAGCATAAAAACTTCATCAGCGTCTGTGGAGGAGCGTAAAGACATAAACAGCACAGAATGGCGGAGTCCGCCAGTCCCAACGATCTTCTGTTGGATGAGTTTGGTGGTTTAAATTCTTCATCGAGGTACCAGACTCAAAAAGTCAAAGTCAAAAAAGAAGCTTATTAATGTCTATATTGTTCAAATTATTTTAAAAAACATAATAAAGACAGAGAATTGTATAAAAAGTTCCCTAAATGGGAAATAATCTGCTCAAAATTCATTCAAATCACAAATTTTACACAAACTTCATTTCATTGTACAGTTTTGCATAATGATAACAATAATATGAAATATCTAATAAAATATGTCCCTGAGTCAGTTTACTAAAAGAAAGAACTGCTGGTCTAGGAAGAACCTTACAGAATATATAACATATAAGTCCTATATAATCAATAAATAGAGACCATGCATGCGTTTACGTGCAGCAGAGGTTAAAACATTGCCCTCAATTTGTGAATGTAGCATTACTGGATCAGAGTCTAATTCTTTATTAAAAAACTGATTTTGCTGTAAAACTACTTTTACCCAGAAATCCTGTTTTTAAAGGTAATATTATTAATTTGCTTTAGTGGAAGAAAATTCTGTTCACACAGTTTAAATAAGTTTGGAGAAATGCTGAACATGAGTTTAATATACTTACTAGTTTTAAGTGCTATTAACTAAATGTACCTTTCCTTAACAATAAATGAGTTACTTGTACTCAAAGCTTTGAGTTAACTCATCAGGTTTTTACAGTGCAGTGCAAGTACTTTTGTTTTTATTTTATTTACTTTAATATTTCTACTTCACATCTCAGAGGGAAAATACTTTTTACTACATTTATATGATAATTTCAGCAACAAATACATTCTGAAGTACTATTATAGGTGAAGATAAAACCTTATTGATCCCTTGGTGGAATTTTTACAAGCTGTGCTAGAATGAATAAAACTAATGAGAACTAATATCAGTGCATTTGTCAATGTCTGGGGCCCCTTTCTCAAGTACACTGAGATTTATTCAAATATTCCAAACTAATGAATTAATTCTGGAGGGGTACGGCTGTCCCGGACCCTCGCAACCTGTCGCAGTCAAGCACTTCCCAGGTGACATCTGTGAGGGTTCAGGGATTTGTTTGCCTGTTTCGACGGCCTTATCCGGTTTTCATCTGTGCCTGTTTTGTTTACTTTTGTTATTACATCATCTGATCTGCCCTCCTTTGTCTGCATTTGGGTTCAATCTCCTGTTCTCTCCCGGCTCGACGAGGGTGACAAAAACCTGTGGGAACGTCGTGCTTTCTGCTTGATGTAACTGCAGAGAAGTGATGTAACTGCTGTCTGGTTGCATAACATTATGAAGCAGGAAAAAAAAAAACCTAAGTGGATCATTCAGTGAAAAGATTTGGCCGAGGAAGGACATTCAAAAATCTGTACACACATAACCAAATACTGCTCTCTTACACAACAAAAGGCTTTTAAGTTCAGCGTTACTATAGACTGAATTTTCTTTTTTTTCTGATTCTCTTGTTATCAGTTGAAAGACGGCATGATGTTCAGAACATGTTGTAAAGGTTTTCTCAATACAGAGAAAGTTCAAGCTCGCATCCTTGGAAGTTTGAATATAGCCGTTGAGAACGGAAAGAGGCTGAGAGTGCAGCTGGAACAACGGTGTCCGGCTCTGCAGAAGAAGGCTGGAGAGCTTGTGTTTGGATGCTTTATCCTATCAATGTTAAATCTAAAGTTCGGTCAGGACCACTTCTGTCAAAAGAAAACTTTATTACCAAATGCAGAACGTTATATTTTTAGCAGTATTGCTCTGTTCTGGGACCTCTCTGCCCTTTTATGTGCATACATGGAAAGTTTAAGACAAGGCGAGCAGCAGCAAGGAATCCTCCAGGGTACCAAACATCAGTGACAACCAATTAATTCAGATATCGCATAAAAGGAAGAGCAGCAAAGGTAGAAAGGCTAAAGCTGCTTAAATAAGGCGCCGCGAAGGACATTTATTATTGGATGCTTGAAGGGAATCAGCTGATGTAGCTGGAATTGAGATCTGAGCTTGACTCTGATTGTTGGAAAGACTGCTTTTATTCTGCTTCAGTCCACTTTGAATGAAGTTACAATGTTATGATCTGTGAGGTAAAATTGCTGTTTTTCTCTATGGAGTCTGGTGGAGAGTGATAGTGATCCTTTCCATAATCCTGTCAGACACTTAGAATAACAATCTGAGCCAAAGTACTTAATTATTTTCCACCTCTGGCTGCAGGTTGATGTGAAATTGATCCTGTGATGTTTGATTTTGAATCTGGACACTTGAACCTCTGTATGGCCTTCAGTTATGAATCAGTTATTACATGAACTGATTGTAATGTGTTGACCTACCCGCCTCTGAGAGGACTTGTGTACATCCTCTAACTCCTCTTCCTTATCCTCCAACTCCTTCTGATGGATCTGCTTCATCCTCTCCATCTCCATCTCAAAGCGCATGTGGACCTACGAGAGAGAAGAGGGCAGAGGTGAGGAAGACGGCAGCCAGTGAGTATCAATGTGAGCGTGTCTGCGTGTGCGGCGTAAGCACCTGTTGGTGCTGCTGTATTTTGGCAGTGAGCGTGGTGATTTCCTCCGCTCTCTCGCTGGCCTGGCTCTCCAGGAAGCGAAGCTGCTTCTTGAGGTCAGGTAGCGAATCGGAGGCGAGATCAACCGGCAGGCTGAGGTCACGGATCTGAGCGCACAACTCCTCCTTCTGCTTCTGGAGACGGCCCACCTCGGACTGGCTCTCCTGCACACGCCCACACAATAAGCACTGCTGATATCAAAAACACTTCAGTTCATCCTCCAACTTAGCGATTCTTGGTTTCTGCAGCGCGTCTGCAGCCGGCACAGGTTAAACAGCTTAATCTCGCTCAAGGATAGTTTGGCAGGTTTGGCCACACGGGAGAAACTGAAGCACAGCAAAACGAAAACAAAGACGGTAAACAGCAGAGTTTTGTGTGTGAGAGAGGAAACAGTTCAACTAGAAAAGCTTTTTATATAAACCAAACCTGCATTTAATGAGTATACAGACAAAATATAACCAACTAATGGATTTTTGTATATTATGGATTAAGCTGCCTTCCCAGCAGTATAAACAGCAGTTAGAATTAACTCTACATCTACCAGCTGCAACATTAAAGTGATAAACACATTAATGCATTGATAATTATAATCTAATTATATCATATTTATTATTCTGATCACTACTTATAGTGTTGACATTTTACTTTTTCTACACTGTGGTAATACTTTTACTTAAAGGACCAGTGTGTAGGATTCAGTGGCATCTAGCAGTGCAGATTGCAACTCCCTCACTTCACCCTTCCAAGCATGAAGTGTCACATTCAGGTGATTAAACACTAATGAAAACATACCATATTTCTGACAATAGATCCTCCTCAATGTTACACACTGGAGCTTTAAAGGCTCTATAAGGAGTTTTTAACTGGTTATAAACAGGTTCAGTTTAATACTGATGACTTTATATGACCAACATTTACAAACAACACCATCAGAAAGAAGATTGGATATTTCTGTATATTTATTCTTAATGAAATCAATAAAATTAAAATTCCCCATAAGTATTATAGTGAATATTTCAGTTCACCATTAAGCACAGACAAATTAACAAGTAATTTCACCAGAGTAAGCTAACAGCTAATTCACATAAAATGATCTGAATCAGTAAAAAGAGTTCCTGAGTGTATTGAACTGAGAATTTACTTAATTTATTAAATACTGTTTTATTTCCTCTTTTAGAAGTTACAAAGTCTTCATTTAAAGTTTGAAAACCTTTCTTATCTGTCCTTTTAGATTTAATTGAAGAACTAAATCATTGACAGGGAACAATAACATTATTAATTTATTACCTTTTATTTCTTTGTTCCTTTCCTTTCTCTGACTCGCACTTTTATTTTGTGTTTTTCATGTCTCTGTTTCTGATGTACTCCGGCCTGAACCACCATTATTGTGATGGCTCCCGTCCTCCCCTGCAATTATCCATTTAGTTTTATTATTGCATGTCTTTAACCGTCTTGTTTTAGTTGACAACAATGGGAAATTGCAGAGGCAGAGGAGCATAATTGGATGACTGGACTGTGTGTTCTGTGCAGGAGTGAAAGGTCAGATCTCTTGTTGTTTGGATACGATGACATAAACCTTTGAGTAGCTGCACAACATACCGTCTGTCATATGTCAGATGTCCCGTTGACTCCACAAGTCTCTGACTCATCAATCTACGAGGCAATTTACGTCATTTTACCGGCATGACATTGTCTCATGAATCATATGTGACAACTGTAATTTCCACAATAGATTATGTGCTCTTTTCTAGGTTTGTTTGATGAATGATGGTCATTGATGTTTTTCCTTGAAGAGCTTTATTTTATCTGCAGTGTTTGTGTGTGTGTTATTGTTTTAAGGAGTGTTTTAAACCTGCAGTCTATGTAACGGCCAGCAGGGGGCGGCTCCATTACCATTCAGTCTTATGGAGAAATGAGTCAACTTCTCAGTTGATTTATGAGCTCAGTAAACAGTTTCCTGATGAGTTTCTGGTCTCAGTCTCTAGTTTCAGTCTTCTTCCATACAGCATGATGTTCATTTAGTAACTGATGGTCCCATTTAGAGTAAAACAGACCATAAAGCAGGGTATGCTTTAGGGTGGGGCTACCTTGTGATTGACAGCTCATTCTCAGTGAGTCCGTCCAGCTCGACGCACCAAACTCAGATCAATCACCATTTATATTCTTTACCACACCGTATCCATGACTACACAAAAAGAGGACCCACTCCCTCTGTAGATAAAAATGTCTCATTTTAAGAACAGAAACATTCTCGTTTTCAGGTTCTACGCTAGTGAAACACACACCTGCAGGCTCCGGCGTAGGGTGTATATCTCCGCCCCCAGAGCTGTGTTTTCCTGACAGGCTTTGTCCTTCAGCTCTCTCTCGTTGTCGGCTTCCTCCAGAGCCTGAGTCAACTCATTGTCGAACCTGAACAAACACAACAACACGCAGACACAACAAAAAGAGGATTCAGGTCACATAACGAGAACGCTGAGTCATTTCCAGGATATTTGGTCATTTTACTACATTTCCAGGTGTTTCCATACTAGTCTCTAAATTTCCAGGTTTTCCAGGACCCCCCCCCCAGTGTTGAGAGTATAAAGAATAAGCTGATGAAGCAACAGGTTATCATGACTCAGACAGTTTGAGGGGAACAGGCGGACACAGACCTCCTCTGTTTGCGGTCCACCTCGTGCATGCGGCTCTGCAGACTGTCAGTGAGGACTCGAGCGTCCTGGAGGTCAGAGGTCACACGCCGACAGTGACGTTTCAGTTCTGTCGCACTCCGCCTGGACTGCTCCAGCTGGGCCTGCAGCGCTGCCACCTACACACACACACACACACACACACATTACACAGTGTTATTACCTTCAGACATTTAATCTGCCATCAGTGTCGCGGCGCACGTCACAGCGTCCTGTCTCACCTTGGTATCGAGCTGTTGTCGGGTCTGTCTCTCCGTCTCCAGTTTTTCCTCCGTCTGCTTGAGTCGTCTGCGGACAAATTCGACCTCCGTCTGGCAGCACTCCAGCTGCATGGCCAGCTCACTGTCTGTGTGTGTGTGGGGGTGGGGGGTGTGTGGGGGGGGGGGGGGGGGATGTGACTTTGTCAGGGGTGATGGACGGGGTCACTTAACGCCTGATGACATTCCTCTAGTCTGAAACCAGCTCAGGTGCCACAGCAGTTTTGTTCTTGTTAGACATGTTTTCTTTCATTTTCATGGCTTAAAAATCACTACCAATTATTTGACCTATGACCCCAAAACTGCAGCTCCTGGACTCTGTGTTTGTATTAGCATAAACAGATTTATAGGCAGTGCAAAGACAGCGTGCAGGGACTACAGTCCGACTGTCTTCTTCCTGATAAATTCTGATTCTTATTACATTAAATCTGTAATTTCTTGTTGTTTCATGTGTAAAAAGTTGAAATAGATGATTGATTAAGAATTTTATGAAGTTTAACCAATTCATTTTATTTATCGCAGTAATACCTTATCCTTTCCAGCTAGCATTAGCGCAGTAATGTCCGAACTATTGTTACAATTGTTACTATTAAAAATGGAAATTGATTTAATAAACTGGCCACGTGGCTCGAGTTCAATGGAAAATATACATTTATTTGAAAAAACGTCTGAAGATTTGGAAATAAAACCTTCAGATATTTATATTCAATGCTAACTAACGTGCTACAATAATGTTTTTGAGGTCAAATATCTTCATTTGGGTGTTTTTCCAAAGAAATATTAATAAACGTGATTGAGATTAAATCAGCACATATTTCTGACGCCCTCTGGCCACCCTGTGAATATTTCTCTAGATCCGCCCCTGTAAGGCCGCTGTGAGCCGACGTTATTGATCCATACAGCAGCTGTAAAGGACAAACTTCACTTCATGCAGTTAAGAGACTTTACTGTACGTCTATCTTTTCATCCACTCCACAATCTTTCCCACGTAACCCATGGCAACTGCAGAGGAACGATGGCCTTCAGTCAAACAACATCGGACACGTGACAGATTTAGTTTTTTTTGAGTTCTTAGCACTTCATAGACGACATCCTCCTCCACCGCCCCCCCACAGACCCTGATCTCTACCTGTCCCCGCTCCTCTCTGGCTCTCAGCGATCTGGACTCTCTGTTTCTCCTCCTCCAGCTGCTTCTCCAGCGTTTCCATGGTGACCTTACACTGGTCTAGTCGAGCCTGGCGGAAGAAGAAAAGAGATGTTTGACTGTGAAGAGGCAGCAGCAACCTCAGGTGTGTGATGGAGAAGTTGTTAAACAGCGAAGAGCTGGAGCTCGTCCAGTGAGTAATAGATTACTTTTTCCTACCTGCAGGTCTTTGTTGTCCCTGCTGAGCCGGAGTCTCTCTGCCCTCTCCACATCCAGAGCCTGACCCACCGCATCGCCACGGAAACGCTCATCGCTTAGCTCAGATGTCACCGCCATAACCTACACACACACACACACACACACACACACACACACAGCGACATGAGACTGTGTGTGTGTGTGTGTGTGTGTGTGTGTGTGTGTGTGTGTGTGTGTGCTGCAGCACAAACCTTGGTCTCCAGACTGTCTGCAGTTTGCCTCAGCTCATTCCTCTCCTTCTCTGATTTCTCCAGGCGTCGTCTCAGAGCCGATATCTCGTCCTGACAAGAAGAGGAAGAAGAAGAGGAAGAGGCGTCTCAAGGCGACTGAAACATCTTTTAAAGTTGCGTCTGAAAGGATTGGTTATATGAACTCTTTGTTAGCATCGGAGCTTTTACTGCGACGGTCACCTGTTGCTCTCAGAGGTTTCCAAACCAAATCAAATATGAAACAGCCGAGGTCAGCAGAGTCTCCAAATCGACCAGATTACTGAAAATATATTTAAACTCACCACTGATGTTTTCAGAGCCGCACAATCTGCTGGTTGTTGATTAAAAAAGTTTTAAAACTTTTAAGTTTTACAAAAAATAGCAGGAGCTCATGTAAGAGACATTACGTGTGACAGAGAAGCTTCAGTGTTTTCTTCTCGTTGCTCTGTTGGCTCTTTAATGGTTCTAACTTCTCTAATGCAGGATGATGCTGTTGATCCTTATTGGACAAGAAGTGACTGCACTGAGTCAGGAAACATCATTAACCTCTTTCACATATTAAACAAACGAGATTTAACGTGTTAATTAATGAGCTTCAGTGGTGTTGGTAGGACAGAGCCAGGCTAGCTGTTTCCCTCTGTTTCCAGTCTTTATGCTAAGCTAAGTGTGTGTGTGTAGTCCCGGATGTGTGTGTGTGTGTGTACCTCTTTAGCCCGCAGCCTTTCATTGTCCATGTTGACGTCGAGCAGAGGTCGCACTCTGCAGAAAAGTTTCCACCAGCTCCACTTGGCCACGACCCTCAGAGCCCTCAGGTTCCTCTGCAGACAGGTGACCGCCATCTGCTGCACCTGGACACACACACACACACACACACACACACACACACACACACACAAGACACACACACACACACACACACACACACACACACACACACTATTTAAATACAATCTGGTAGTTAAAACTACTTTCCTCCTGTGATGAATTCGGGCAGTGACCATTATCTAAAGTAACTCACATTTTGACTGAAATGACCAATAGAAATGTTAGCACTGTGTGCATTTAAAGGGCCGCATTTGGTGAACCTGAAGGACCAGTGTGTAGGATTTATCTCGCAGCGAATTTACCGCTCGTCTTTCGGGCATAAAGGAGAAACTAGGGTCTTTTTCCTTAAGATAACATATTTAACATATTTTATGACAACTGATAAATTGTACAATTAAAAAAAAACACACTGGCGTCATATATCTCAACATTTCATTCATTTCTGTGAAGAAAACTAAATTAAACTGTTATGTTTAAAGTTTATATTACATTGTAAAACTAGATCAGTTCATTTAACTCAAAGAATTGTTGAAACTGATTACATCAAAATTTACAAGTTACACAAACTCAATTTTGTAAGTTAAGGAAACATTATTGATCAAGTATCTTTAATAATTTGTTAGTTACACTAAATAACTTTTTATTTTTATATGTATTGTGGGGGAAAAAAACCTAATAAAAACTATTTCAGTGTACTAGTTTGTTTAACTTTTTTTCTGAGTTAAAATGACGTATCGCATTACAGTTTATTATTTAATATCTAAACTTTGATGATCTGAACACAAGCTGTATTAGAACAATGGCCAGTTATCAGGGAGAAGAAAACGCAGAATTGGTCAAAATTATAGACGGATTACCGACTTCTACAGCTGCACCAGAGCTTAAGCTTCTTGAAGGAGAAACGGTGTCTCATCAGCATACAGATTACAGACACTAACCTTCAGTTTACGGTATTTCTGACGGGCCAGGTGTCCCATGCAGGAGGCCTGTAGATGCACCAACCAGCCGGTGACCTGCTGGTCCCTCTGCTGCTCCAGGTAGCGCAGCACTCCTCGTTTCATGAACACCTGAAGCAGACACAACAGGAAGAAGATTTGTGAGTCACGTTACATCGGCCGGCTCTGCTGTTTGATCAGAGGAGCTCAAACATGTTCTCACCCGGCCGGCGCCCACGACGATGCTCTTTTTATCCAGATCCAGCTCGACCAGCAGCTCCTCCACCGCCTGAGACACACAGACAGGACATTTTAATTCAGAGCCACAGATCAGAGACGTTGTGTTTGTGTGACAGAGATGAGCTTCCTGACCTTTCTCTCATCGTGGCTGACAAACATCGAAGCGTAACGTTTCATAATCGGAGGAGACAACGCCTGGAAGTAACACCTGAAGTCACTCAAAGTCATGTGTTCTGGATAACCTGAGAGAGAGGAAGGCAGACAGACGGATAAAACACACAATTTATTTCCATATTTAGTTTTCTAAAGTAAGTAAAACTCATCCAAATAATGTGTGGGTGGATGAAACTGTATTGAGCCCTGCAGATAAAAACAAATGAAAATAAGATTTACATGCTAAATAAGGAGCAACACAACTCTGTAAAAAGAAAAATGTACCAAAAAAACCAACAGTAATATTCTGTTTTTTAGCTTTAATTTTACATAAAATCTTTCTTTAAATTTTTTAATTAATTTCAAATTAAAGATATTTAAAAGAAATTTAAGCCTGTATTTATAGGTAATTTCATTGTTTTTACATATGTAAGTAGATAAAGGTCAGATATTTTTGACAGTGTAGTCTGTTAAACTATTATTAATATTTTATAAATGAAGGCTTTTAATATACAATGCCAGTTAACTGATGCATCTAAGATAGCCCTACATTTGTGTCTGGAGTGAAATCTTGCTGCATTAACTATTAAAGTTAATAATAATAAGCTGAAGTGCATATATAACTTCTCAACATTAAACTCCTCCTTATTTAGTATTTCTGACCACGAAATCGACAGACTGGATGTCGACCGAAACCTTCATTTATGTCCAAATATATCACTCTAATTTAACAGTGAGCAGTTTGTAATATGTTTCTGATTGAACTGCTCCCAGATCAGCACCACTGCTCCAACTTTAATCCCATAATCTATTAAATTCAGGCTGTGGTTGCTTCCAAACTACTTGTAACTTAAAGCTCCTGTTTACTCAGCAGCACTGTGACAGTCCTGATAAAAATAGGCAGATTTTTGAAGGTAAAGTGGAGCTAAACGGATAAATCTGCTCACTTTATGAGTGTGGGCTGCATGTTCTTTGATTCTGCTTCTCAGGTAAGTCAGTTTTATTTTCATTTTGGCATCTGGACGCAAAGTTTTTCCTAATATTTAAAAAAAAGTTGATTTAAAGGGTGACACTTTACTTTGAGTCCACATATTTAGCATTTATAAGTAGTATATAAACATTTAATAAATGGTTTATAACATTATAATGTAGCTTTAAGATAACATGTAAAAAAAAAAGAAAAATTAAATGCAGTAAATAATAAAAATATAAACACTATGTACAATAAAAGAGAAAAGTAAGCCTGTGTTTGTACATGTGCAATAATAATAATGAAAACACATTTGTGTAATGTAACATATTATAACTGTTATTATAACTACATTATAGTGTGTTATAAACAATCTTATTAACTATTTGCATGGCTTATAGATGCTAAATAAAGGAAACTTAAAGTGTTACGAGATGCAGTGAAAGCTCCTCAAGAAATCAAGTAAGTGGTTGTTTAGTGAGCACTGCATTATTTGCTGTTAATTACATTCCAGATGTGCATTTTTTTTGTGCCCAAATATTTTAGTTTCTTAAGTAACTTGTAACTAAAATGTCAACTAATTGACATGAACAGTGCCTGAATTGAACCAAAAGAGGAGGCAGTACCTTCAATCAGCCCGACCCTAAACACAACACAACATAACTTAGCCTTTTTAAACGCGCATTTTCAGTGCTGTTTCCTTAATGTTAAGCTAGCTACATGTTTGCACAGAGACACAGTTGTTTAGGAGGACCTCACCAGCATTGCTGTACGCTGGGTTTTAGAGAGTCCACCACTGTTAGCAGTGTGAATGCTGACCTGTGCGGTGGAGCTGCAGGGCCGACAGGATCTGTGTGGAGTGCAGCTGGACTCTGAGTGCCGGGACGTCGAAACTTCCACCGTCACTCTTTGCAATCACACACTGCAGGAACACCGGCCTGGCTCGACGGAGCAGGTTCACCAGAGCATCCTGCAGGGTGGCGACAGTGACAGAGAGACTGAATCCAGCCCGAAGTATTCTCTGGAGATATAGCTGCGTGTACTGGTGCACTTACTGCCTGTAGTTTGACTGCGATACATTGGGAGTGTCTGCGTATGGCTGCCATCCCTCCGCTGAATGTTTTCCTGATGGTGCCGTTCCTCTGCAGACAGCGCTGGCTGCTGCCCTCCAGACCCCCCAGACCTCGACACAGAGGGGGCAGAGAGATTCTGGGGGTAAACATGGCCTTCACCACCCCTCTGAGGAAGACAAAGAGAGAAGTCATCACATGTGAAAGTTTGACATGAAAACTGATGGCACAGATGCAGTGATCAGATTCTCAAACTGCACCCACTAAAATAAGTGTTCACTATACATTGATGAGAAAATATAATTGATTATATTTATATATTTATTAGTTCTATTGGGGTATTATTGTAGCAAAATGATTGTAAATGTGTGTGGACAATTGTGAAGCTGTATCTCAATCTGTATACGTGTACAGAGATATGTGAATGTGTTAAATAATCTGTAAATGTGTACTGAGAATTTTTAAATTTATGCTGAGATTCACAGTTTTGTCTGAGAGTAAATAGACAAGATTGTACATACTTTTGGCCATCTAGTGCACTTTTAATGTAGTAAATGTAAATCTAAGCCATTCTGCCACCAGGCGCCTATTATAACACATCCACACATCCATTCTCCCACGTTCATTCTCCTGAGCCTTCAAACTGACTCACATGGTGGAGTTCTGGAGCAGACAGATGGCGTTGAGAGACGACAGGTTGTTCTGGATCAGACCAAACCATCCAGTGAGGTCATAGCGGACCGGGTCACAGCCCATCAGGTGGTTCACCTCGCACTGCAGCGGCTGCTCGCACTGACGCACTGCAGGGACATTCACAATATCCAACACTCAGATCACATTGTAAAGAGCTCACACACACTGGGAGGGGCTCTGAATGTGTGCAGCTGAGGGCTTTTTACCAGTGTTGCTGTAATACTGGCAGACTCTCTCCACGGCGCTGTTCTCACTGGAGGCTGGTGTCACCATCTCCTCATCCAGAACCCATAACAGACCTCTGGGGTCTCCATCTGCCGCCCGGACCTGAGACACACACACACACACACACACACACACACAAAATTCATCTCAAACTTCCTGCAGTTATTGTGTTCAGCTGTTTATCAGCTGTACTGTTATTGTTATGTGTTGAATATAATATGAAATATCCATAATTTAGTCAGGGGTCGGCAGTTTAGACAATGATAGAAGAGGTTGGGAACCACTAATTACTACACAAAGTGGAAGTGCTGTAGGTGAGGGTGGACTGTATGTTGTCTGAAAGGCTAGCTCTAATAATCAAAGGCAATTCAAGCATATCAACTCCTCACATCTCTTATCTGGATTTTGGCAGCTGGGATTCCAATTTTACGGAGATTTTATTTTGAAAATCAACCTGAAACTATTTCCCATGTGGAAATTATTTCCTTCTCTGGCATCATTTTTTCTTGATTTTGCAGGACGGTTGAACAAGTCAGACTTTTTTTCAATTCTCTTTTCTCTAGAACCTGCAGATCCAAAATGGGAAGAAAATAGAAGCAGCAGACATCCTGACATTTAGTTCCCAGAAAGGGTTCCAGCTCCAAAAACACTGGACAGACCTCCTGGTTGCAGTGAAGCCTTCCTGTTAAAAATCTGTCATTGTTGTGTTATTTAATGAGACTATGAAGCTGTTTTCAAAGGTCGAGTGATGACGAGTACATTGTCTTTGTGTATAAAATGAGTGGAGAGGCCCTTTAAGAAATGTGAGGGTAAGTTCTGTGAAGTTGTGGCTGTTCCCAGATTTATGTGTCTTACAGTGATTATGATGAGTTGTGTACCTGAGGAGGCGGCTGGTCGATGGCAGACACAACCTCAGCCGGGCTGTTCTCTGGATTCTCAAACCCCACCGGGATCTTCTCCTGTAACACAAGAACATATTATTATACAAATCTAAAGTACTTTACTGAGTGAGGACAATATTTTACTCCATTACATCTATTTACCCACTTTAGTTACTTTATTATTTGTGACAGCAGTTTTTACAGTCATCAATAATTAAATCACAATAACGTCTGAAGGTTTATTTACATTAAGGACACAATACAACATAAGACCAAAACATCAGGTGAGATAATTATAAATGTGTAAATTAATCTGTAAATGTGCACTATAATTAGTAAATGTGCACTATAATTTGTATATGTGTACTATGATTTGTAAATGTGCACTATAATTAGTAAATGTGCACTATAATTAGTAAATGTGCACTATAATTTGTATATGTGTACTATGATTTGTAAATGTGTACTGAGATTAGTAAATGTGCACTATAATTTGTATATGTGTACTATAATTTGTAAATGTGTACTATAATTTGTAAATGTGCACTATAATCTGTAAATGTGTACTATAATTTGTATATGTGTACTATGATTTGTAAATGTGTACTATAATTAGTAAATGTACACTATAATTTGTAAATGTGTACTATAATTTGTAAATGTGCACTATAATTAGTAAATGTGCACTATAATTTGTATATGTGTACTATGATTTGTAAATGTGTACTGAGATTAGTAAATGTGCACTATAATTTGTATATGTGTACTATAATTTGTAAATGTGTACTATAATTTGTAAATGTGCACTATAATCTGTAAATGTGCACTATAATTTGTATATGTGTACTATGATTTGTAAATGTGTACTGAGATTAGTAAACGTTTGCTTTGACTTGTATATGTAGAAACAGTTTCAACCTCAAGATAAATTCCCCTCAAATGAATTTGAATTTTTCAATTCAATCTTGAGGGGAACATTTAATGTCTCAACAACATTTAATGACAATCCATCCGATAGTTACTGAGATATTTCAGTTTGGACCAAAGTGGTAGACTGCTGCTAATGTGGCAAATAGAAATCAGTCCACAAACTAGTGAGAAACCATCTTTGCAAGGTCACTTTGAATATGCTTGAAGGAAAATGATTCCATTGTACAGCAGCAGAATAAAGACAATTTTACTCTGAAGACTTTGGTGCTACCTGGTTTCTGGTGAACACTGGAGAGTTTCCTGCAAGCAGCAGAAACTTAAAAAAAAAAAAAGTTTTTGGTCATGTCTCCTTGGGGGCTCTGTAATCCTTTCACTGTCAGAGAAGAAAGAGCTTTTGTACTTTTGGAGTACAAACTGTCACTGGGGAAGTAGCCTACATTACAAGTACACCGAGGTACCTTAGCTTGCAAGACAATTTTTGCCCTTCATCAGTTTGCTTTTATCTGTTCCACCTTTACTGACGGATATCAGTCATGTTGAATTAGGGCAGTAAAATATGAACTTTAAACTATCAGAAACTTCTTTAATGGTGGAACAAAAGCTACAAATATGATTTCTTATGTGCCTGCAATGTTACATCTGAGAAAAGTGTTCATCTCAGTACAAAGATAAACTCAAAAACACATTCTTGTGATGCATTATTGCTCAGTTTATGTCTAGTTAGTAGCATGGAGCTAATGTACAAATCAGTTATAGAAACATTGTATATAGTTAAGTTATTCTAAATATGATCAGTTATTTTACAGCGTTCAGTGTTTGACGCTGTTGGCCGACGCCCGGGATGATGCTCAGTTGTACATGTGGACGTGTAGACGCTACCTGTGCGTATCTCTCCAGTGTGTGTCTGAAGGTGTGTGTGTGGTACTGCTCCAGCAGCCTCTCCTGCAGGTAGTTGTGACACAGCTCAGACCAGCTGGCTCCTCGCTCCTCCGCAGAGTGTCTGGGGTTCCTCAGGCCCGGCGTGTCCACCACCATCACAGAGGCTAACGTCAGCTGCTGACCGCTCAGAGCCCTGCACGCAAAACACACACACACAGAGCACACACATATGCATGTTATAGAAAAGTGTGTATCTGTACGTACTGTAGAGGCTATGCACTGACGTCACTCTTTCACGTTAAGCCGCCCACGCAACAACACATAACAACAGGTGGTGGCTATGAGTTACTGGAGGGAAAACAAATGAATGTGTTCATGAAGTAAAGGTCATCGAAATCAACAAAGATCCATATGACACACCAGGCAGGCAGTGGTCTGTGTGGACAATAACCAGTGATGGAAGAGGTACTCAGATCAATAACAATACCACAGGGCAGAGATACTCAAAGTTTTGCTGTCAGGTTAAATATATATATACAATATTTGGAGCATTAATACAGCAGCTATGTAAACACATGGTGGAGTGAAGCAGTGGATGCATGTTAGTGCTCGTTGTTATCATCTACGTCGGTGAATTAAGGATTTATTTCCACCAAACCAGAGTTGATGATTGTTGGAAACACTAACAGAGACGCTTTTAATCTGTTTCTGTCCACTTTGAATAAAGTTATGATGATGTGCGAGTTTTTCTCTGGAGTGGCATTTGCTGGTATGGTGTTGAGCGATAGCCACACAAATAATGCCCCTCAATTGAGGTTTGTATTGCAAAAAATGCCCAATATTAATAGTGAAAGTGCAAACATAGCTCACATGTAAAAACCCTTTTTCACTTTGCACTACACAAATGTTAAATGTGTGGCTGTAGGATGGGAGAAAAGGGGTACAGGGCTGGTCAAAGGGGGTTCAACTACACTAGAGAAATAAAAAGTAATTCCTTTCATGGCCCAACACTGTTTGTTTCAGTAGTTAACTACACAGAAAATGCTTTACATCCAGAACAAATATGTAAATAAGAGCTAATTAAACTCGAGCTGAGCTGTAGGATGTGTGTGATGTAATCTAAGGTTATTTTGAGGTTTTCCTGTTGGATGAAAACAACCTGCAGATGCATCCTTACCTGTTGATAAATGAGACTACAGCAGTGAAGAGCTCTTCATAGAGTCCAGCAGCCATTCCTTCAACGCACTGAGCAGCGGTCAGCCTGGGACCTGCAGAGACCAGAACCAGTGGACATGAACGAAGACTCAGGCTGCACAATTAATCGAAATATTATTTAAAAACGAAATTGCAGAGGCTGAATTATTAAGGTAGAATATGTGACAGATCATTATAATGAAGTTGTGTAATTCTGAAGAGACCTGACCTACAAACCTTTAGACCTTTATGATGAGTTTGAACCTGAACATTGTTGGTGTAAGAACACAACTTAACTACATATAGAACATAGAGATAGAGTTTATAAACTGTTTAATGAGGAAATGTCACAGAGTATAGCTTTTAAATCTTGTTAGCACTGGTAGCATCCTCAATCTGATTTCAGTATCACCTCCCTCACCCTCAGGCCTGCCCTGGTTATTTCTGCTTGTGCCTCCCAATAGCAATGCCTTTAGAGAGAGAGTGTGTGTGTGTGTCTGTCTCACCCTCCTCGGCCTCTGCAGCTCTCTCTCTGCTGCCCCCGGTGGCTCTCTGCAGCAGCTGTCGGAGGTGATGTTTGAAGACGGCCGTGTGCAGCTCCTCTCCCTCACAGCCGAGCACACTGCTGGCCACCTGAGCGCTGTCAAAGCTCACAAACTGTCTCCTGCCCACTGAGCCAAGGAGGGGACAACGCAGAGAGCACACGGTTATATAAGTCCACTGAGGGAAGAGCTCAAAGATCTGTTAGTGCTGATACCAAAACGTAGAAAGACTCCACTGAAAGTAATAGTTCTGCATCCAAAATCCTACTAAACGGCTGTTTGAAGTAGATTAGTTGTATATGTCTTAATACATGTCTTTGAAGTATCTCTAGTAAAAGTTTCTGGCTGCTGTGACTGATATCTGACATTATTAGATCGTTAATATTGAGTGTGGCACTGATTTGTGCAGCGGTGGATGAATTATGTGTCTCAGCTTTCCATATATTCTCAGTTTCTGCAATTCCAACACTTTATGGACTCTAGTATGCAGGAATATTCAAATTCACTAAATTAACACATTTACACCACATGCAAAACACTGCATGGGATTAGCATAAAGTGTCTGCTAATGGGAGACTCGTGGGTTCCCATTTTCATTCAGATATCTTGAGGTCAGAGGTCAAGGGATCCCTTTGGAAATGGCCAAGCCAGTTTTTCCATCGGCAAAACTTAGCCCAACTTTGGAGCATTATTCAGCCCCCTTACTGACATGCTAGCATGACATGGTTGGTACCAATGGATGCTTTAGGTTGTGTACTTTCATATGATACCAGTACCATGAGTGGAAGAGGTTAGGATGGAGGGGAATATCTCTTCAATATGTTTTTTTTATGTGAAATTAATCTAAACTGTGCATCAGTTTTTCCACTCAGCATCAGCAGTGGATGAAGTAATCTGTCTTGATCAACCCATTTGTTATTCTATATTACAGTCACAATTATCCAGAGCTCAAAGTCTCGTTTTGTCCAAACTTACAACAACATTATTCCATTTTACTGTAATTTAAAACAAGAAAATATTCACATCAGAAGCTGAAACCATGAAATGTTTCAGGCATTTTTGCATTAAAAATGACTTAATTCTTCATCATAACAGTCACTGATTAATAATTTGATTTAATAGTTTGTCATGTGTTTTTATGAACACATTTCCCTCTGAACTGGAGCAGTACAGTACTTATATATATATATATATATATATATATATATATATATTTATGTCGGTATAGTATAAAGTGTGAACAGTGCGTGTGTGTGTCTGGAGGGTTTACTGACAGAGTGTGATGATGATGATGATGATGATGATGGTGATGAATCAGTGTTACCTCTACAGGCTCCGGCAGCTCCCAGATGGTAAATACCAGCCAGGACATGCCATATCGCCTTCTGCTCGCTGGCTGAGAAGCCGAGCGTTTCCATGGCAGTCAGCAGCTTGGTGAAGGCGACGGACGCTCGCTGCTTCTCCTCAACCTAACAACAGACCGACAGACAGAGAGACAGACAGGGAGACAGACAGGGAGACAGACAGGGAGGGAGGGATCTTAATAAAGTGGAAGAACAGCTGAGTCACATCTCATCTCCCATCACAGCCTGAGTCTCTTCAAGATGGGTCTCCTCACTGCATGATTTCGCCTCTTCAGAATCCCCCTTTTTATCTAATTTTTTCTTTTTTTATTCCCCGAATACGTCAACCTAACAAGCACTGCAGAAACAGCCCATCTAGAAACGAGCCAAATGTTCTTAAACAAAATAAAATTTTCTTGTATTGAGCAAAAACATCTGCCATTGGTGTAAAACAATTCTGCTCGGCTAAAATTATTAAAATAAGCATTAAAATCTAACCACTGAAAGACTGTAATGGGTGAATGTAAGTTGAGTTTATTACAATGAAAACTCAGTTTATTTAAGATTATTAAAATAAGGATTTTGGTAACTTTAATGAGCTGAATTTAAGAATTTGTACCTTAATCAGATTAATAATTACCAATAAGACACAATTTCTTCAGCATAATAAAAATAAATGACTTTGTCTTTAATGAAGGCACCAGAAGCATTTTTTATTAAAACAATGAAAAAGTGTTAATGTTTTACTACAGAAAAAACACTAGATAACTAAGCTATAGCACAAACCACTAGCTAACAAGTGAGCAAATCTAAGTAGAAAAGCAAATGGAAACAGAAACGATTAATTTTACCATCACGTCCTTTGCTCAGAGTTTTTTGTCTAAAAAGAAAAATAATCTCATCAAGCATGTTTTGTGATAGAAAAAAAATAATAATCTAACTAACTTTGTCTTAATAGGATATAACAGCTAACATTGAGCTTGATTTAACCAGTAACATAATATCCCGGCAGAGGAACAAGATTATTTTCAATATTTTCAGAGTAAGAGCACTCGCACAACTTCTCAGTTTAACAGAAAGTCGTCTGGTCCCAGTGTTGGAAATTAAGCAGCTGTTTAGTTTTTTATTGTTTTAACAAAAAATTATGAAAATAAAAATGCTTTTGGTGCCTTAACAGCGGCTCCGTTCTGTTCAAGTGTCCCAGTAAACCATGACAGTGTGACAGTCAGCAGGCTCAATAGCAGGACCCTGAAACTGAAGCAGCTAAATGGAACTCAGCCATAATTAAAGAGTAACTAAACCCCAAAACCAAAGCAGAAAACCCCTGTACATGGGTATTTACTGGTGTTGTTGATTGATTCAGGCCCAAATCTGGACATTTCAGTGCAAAATATTTTAATAGTGACCGCCCTCTACTGGTTAAAACTGGCAACTGCAATTGAATTTTGTTATTGGTTGATCTGGAAGCCGGTGACATATGTGGTGGCAGCTTTTGTAAGCAACCAACCCTGCTTCTATAAAACCAACGTCTTCACTCTGCAGACTGTGGCCTGCTATGTAGCCCTTAGCCTGACACTAGTTTAGCTAATGTTGCGACACACATAGCACACAGAAACTTGAATACAAACCGCCATGAATGTGCTTCTAGTGACTGTAAAAGCTCCAGCAGACGCTCTGTGTTTCCAGCATGGACACAGAAAGTCTGACAGCAGCTGCTTATGGCTGCTTAGCTCTGTTAGCTCCGTTAGCTCTGACTACCTATGTAGCCATATAAGGTAGCAGAACTTAGGGGTTTAGTTTTCATGTGAAAGGTGAGTCAGTCTGTTGAGGTCAGTCCTCTGCTGCACTTACTGTACCTTGGTGGGATGAACGATACCAAAAGAGTTGGACTCAGGAAGCTGATGCAGCTGCAGTTCTGTCCTGATGGAGGATATTTAGAAAGTTGAGTCACATAACATAACCTTCCTTCTGATACGTAGAAAGAAAATAGTTCCTACATGAAACTGCTCCGCTGCTACAGGTAGAAGGAAACATATGGATTTTGATTTTGGGGTGAATTATCCCTTTAATCTGAACCATTGGTTGCATTTTATGAGCTTATCATATATATTTTTTTTAAGTAAAAGTAACTATTTCTGTCAAATAAATGTAATGGAGTACAATATTTTCATCTTAAATGTAGCTTACCTCATCTCTGTGCTGAGTCCTGCCAGCATCTGACTGAAGACCAGGAAGTTACTCTCTCCCTGCGTTGCCTGACACACCCTCCATTTGTCCAACATCATCGTCTGATGGAGCAGCCGGAGGGAGCGTGAGGAGGGAGCAGAAGGAGACATGAGTGTCTTCAAATGTATCCGTGTTTGACTCTGTTAAATGTGTGTGTGTGTGTGTGTGTGTGTTTCGTGCCTGTAGGTGCCCGGCAGCAGCCAGTCCAGCGTGGTTAAAGTCCAGAGAGAAGACCATGGCGAATCGAGATGAGGCGTCGCTGTGCTGAGAGCTAACACAGCCAAAAGACTTCAGGATGGTGAACATGGCCTGCACGCGCTCCACTGGCGACACAAAGCAAAAGAGGAAATTTTTTGATGCCACGGACAGTCGGTTGAAACTTCAAGCTTTTTATAATATTTTCATCGTGAATGTCTTTAGATTGCACTGGAGTTTGTTAAAATACAACGCGTGGAACTGGCAAAAAACAGCGGCAAAATTTAATACTGAATTCAAAATGGCCAACTTCCTGTTGGGTTCGGTGTTTGGCACCAAGAGACTTTTTTGCAAGCGTAGACATGATACACGTGGCCACTGATGTTCGTATATCTTGGTCAAACGAGCTGCAGGGGTGATTCAGTGAAATTGTATTTAAAACATTTATGTTTAGTTTCATGAGTTTTGTTTAACCGGCTGGATCTGATCAACCTGCGAGTACATACAGGTATAGAACATATAATTTCATGTCTCCAGTAGGGGGCGCTATGACTATGACTGAATATTGTTATGTAGATGTGTTCAGGGCGGGACTTTTATCAAACTTGTGAAATTTGGTGCAAATTGGACAAAGTACACTGAAGTTACAACAACTTCCTGTTTCTTGGCAATCGAAATTCGGCGCCACGCCACGGACACGCCCTTCGACAGAAACTCAAGATTTTGATAACTTTTAATTGAGATTGTCTTTAGAACACGCTGACCAAATATGAAGTCAATGTGATGAATGGTGTAAGAGGAGTTTGTTAAAACACGTGTGTAAATCGCCGCACTTTAGGGGGCGCTGTTGAGCCCGGCTGCTGAACTCACCGCTGATCTTCTCGCTGGTCGTACCCGCCTGCTTGAGGAGTGCGTGAGTAAAGGCCTGGCACGCCGTGGTCTTGCCGGTCCCGCTGCGTCCCACCGCACACACGCTGTGGTCTCTCCTGGTCCCCACCATGGACACGTACACCCGTTTGACCAGAGCGGTCAGAGCGGGAGGAGCGTCCCACACCGACTCCCCTCGCCGAGACCTCGGAGTCTGACACAGGAGAGGAAGAAGAGGATGAATGATTCACCAATTAAGTGATTCCTATTATTGATAGTTTGCTGTTACACGGTCATGTTTTTGTTGATCGGGTGCGATTGATCCGCCGCGTGTTGCCGTCACCTTGCTGTGCGCCTGTAACGGAGGCCAGAAGTTCACCAGGTTGGGTCCCGCGTGCGTTAGCGGCATGTTGGCTTTAGCTCGACTGGTCAGAGTGTGCAGGACTCCACATTCGTTCACACTCTGGAGGTCGCTCAGATCCTCGCACAGGTCCAGCTCTGAGGGGTTACACTGAGGAAGAGGAGGAAGAGGAAGAGGAGGAAGAGACGCTGTCAGTCCACTGAAGTGTTAACGACACAGAAAGGTTCACAAGAGGCGAAGCTACCTTCTCAATCTCAAACTCTGTAACATCGTGCAGCGACCCGTCGCTCTGCAGGCGGACCCTCACTCGGCCTTCTGGGAGTTCAGGTGTTCCTTCGTCTGGCTTCAGCTGAGTGGCTGAAACGAGTAACCAATCAGAGAGGAGGTTATTGATCATTGATTGAACACCTACAGGTAGAAATAATGACCAGAATCCAAACTCTCCTCGCGTCCGCAGATGAACCTCCTTATGGAAATAGTTGTTTGGTCAAAATACTTCAATACCCATGAGCCTCAGCCACCAGAGTAACAGAAAAGTAATATAACTAGTAGAGTAACTAATTACTATTTCTACTTGTCGATCCGAAGTTGACTCACCTGTGATCAGTTATTTACAGTCAATGAGTGCGTGAGAGGAATAAGATTAATAACATTGTTCTGTGTGTGTGTGTGTGTGTGTGTGTGTGTGTGTGTGTGTGTGTGTGTGTGTGTGTGTGTGTGATGACTCACCGCGGGTGAAACCATCCTTGTGAACGTACCACACAGTTCCAGCTTCGTACCACACATCCCTCACCTGAGGGAGCACAGACGGGTACAGGTTAGCTCTGTTAGCTCTGTTAGCTCGCTGTTCCTGCTACACTGCTGTGGTCAATCTGATGTCACTCTCAGTTGCCAGGCAACCAGGAATCCAGGAAGTCACTGCTCCCAGCCCAGAAATAATAATCGAAATAATAGTTTTTGTGCGAATGAAACAAATGAGATAGACTTTGTTAATAACGAGCTTCGAGCGAGGCTAGCTGTTTCCACCTGTTTCCAGTCTTTGTGCTAAGCTAGGCTAACTGGCTGTAGTTTTAAAGTGTACAAATACTTTTCCTTTCCTTACATTTTCAAAACAGGCTTTTTACTTCAGTTTTAACACATTTGAGGTGAATTATTGATTAGTATTGTGCATCACTGCAGCAAGTTTCAGTTAGCAGTTAGCTTCAGTTAGCTTCATTCAATTCACCACAAAATCAATTAGATTTTTGTATTTCCTGTAAGTTTCAGCAATCATAGCGAACTACTACTGATTTTATTCTTGCTTGAACAATAATAACAGAATATACTGTTCAATAAAAACTTCAGGAACATTTTAAATGATGCTTTAAAGCTGCTAAATTAAATTAATCAGCTTTTTAAAAATGTACTTTTTAATGAAACAGTGTAGACGTGAGTAATTAATGCAGGGTCAAAGGTCAGACTCTGGATGATAACTGCCTGTAGGACGAACCTCTCTCCTGTCTGTCTCTGTTACAGTCGTGTCTGCCTGTCTCCCCTCCGGCTCCTGCCTCTCCTCCTTCTTCTCCACCTGCTTCACCTCCTCTATCCTCCCCTTCGGTTGCTCGGCCGGCGGCGTCCTCTTGCTCCTCTCTGACCTCATGTCCTGATGCTTCTTTGGCGGCTCCGGTGTGACTTCCTGTCCGGTGTCCTGTTTGCTGGCGGGGTCGGGACTGACGATGTGTTTGCTGTTGCTGATCAGCTGTTCGGCCCGCAGGGACATCTCGGCCTCGAGGATCGGAGGAGTCTGATCCGGGAGGAGGAACTGCTGCACCAGGTTGTCGCTCAGTTTGCTTGGCTGATGGGAAACAAACAGGAATTCTTGTGTGAACAGGTTGTAACTTAACAAATGAGACGTTCCCCGACTGAGTTCTGTGTCTCTATGTAGGGATGAGGGTCAAAGGATGTGACCTTTATGCTCCCGAGTGCTTCCCTACAGTGCCAACAGTGGGCTGTATAATGACAGTTACATATAAAACTCGCTACCACTGACTTGTCTCTCGTCTTTGACCTCCGGCTCTTTCTGTTTGGTCTCCTTCTCCGTCTCTCTGACCAGCTGTTTGAGGAAGCCGCCTGGCAGAGCGGACAGAGGCGGCGGAGGTTCGGCTGTTGCCACCGGCGTTTTCTCCTCCTTTATCTGTTGGATCGACGGATGAAAGGGAGGTAGAATTAGACACAAACAGCAAGTCATTGAGGGATATTTACATACAACAAAAGACGGTACATGCACACATTCACGTCACATTAAAGGTTCAAATTACAATAAACATATTTTATCTCTTCCCTCCTGAAGGGTTTTTATCTTTTATCGTAAGAAATGTTGAATAATGGGAGTATATCGGTGGATTATCAGAATAACAGGGACACTGTTTGTGACGACAGATGTTTATAAAAGCTGTGAGCAACACAAAAGAAGATAAATTTGCCTCCACTGTATCAGAAAGGGTTCAACGTTAACGGGAGTGTTCTGTTCCACTGTGAATGAAGTTACGATGATCTGTGAGCTAAAATGATCACTTTTCTCTATGGAGTCTGGTGGAGAGTGATAGTGTTGCTAGGTTTATACTAAGCTAATAAAGCCTAATCGTGTCCTAACATAAAATGAGATAATCCAGGCAAAAGAAAGAGAAGACAAATATCTAAAAACCTGCACATTAAACTATGTGTACGACTCGATACCACCAGAGGAAAGAGAGAAAATATGGTATTTAGTCATTTGCGTGAGCGGACCCTTTAAAAATTCTTTCTGCACATTCACTACATTTGCTCTGCGAGGCCGGGCGTGGTCTGGCCCCCCGATGGCTGACTGTCGGTCACCTTTAGATAACATCAGTGACTGCTATCTTCTGGAGTAGCGTGAGTCAAACGCTGTCGTCTTCAACTGTAATCATTTCACAGTTAATTCTCAGAGCTTTCCAGCGCGGCTTTTACGAGGAAACATGAGTCAGCGGCCGTGACGAGGGAACGCAGAGAGGTGGCCCGAGGCCTGACATTTAACTAATAGGTATCACCTGCCGACACAATAGGGAATATCATAAAGGTCAGTATAGGACAGCTGTTTCACATTCGACGACGAGCTACAGTCGGAGGAACTTTGGGAGGAACTTGCTGAGTAACTGACCGGGCTGCAAAACTAAACTCATCTAATGGATCTGTTCGGATATCTTTTATTCCTCCTCACACAGCTCATAAAAGTCTGGTCCTTTAATGCCAGATTTAGACCAGGATCCACACGAGTGCGCTTGAAAATGCTTTTATCCCTCTGTGTATTGGATGACTAACCAGAGAAAATGTGGCAGCAACGGTAGCAGTTTAAAAAAAAACACCTGCACTGAAGTGTAACTGAAGCCAGGGCGTGAACTTCAGTGCTTCAGATTTTCATTAAAATAGATTTGAGCAGAAGGATTCAAAGTCCCAGCGTGGTTTAAAACAAAGTATTCAGACCATTTTACTTAAAGTGTGAAAGAAAAATGAACATTCAGTCATAGGCAATTAAAGGACTGCTGACGCTAATTTAATATAATATATATTACAGTTTACTGATACTCTACAGTGTATTACATCGTCTTTAACTTAAAGGGAAGAAGATTGGCTGTTTCTATATTCTTATTATTGTTGCGGTGGAAACACAAGCGCTTTTGTTTCATTTCTATTTTACAGTATTTGGCAAAAAGCAAAAAAGTCCTAAAAATGACATTTATATATAATTTCTTCTTTTCTCTCCCATTAATAATCTCACAACCCCTCACTGGATTAAACTAAAGACTAAAACTGGCTCCTGCTCGAGTAACTACAGCTGTAAATATAATAATAAACCTGTAACAGGACATTTTACTGCAGAATTAATTAGTGGATTAACTAGTACTACTACTAAAAGTAGCTTAAAACTGGTTCTACCTCAAGCAGCTAAAAATGGTAAAACTTAAAAATCAGTATTAACAATCTAATTACGTTATATATATAATAATAAACCATTAATGGGACATTTCACTGCAAGTTACTACTTTTACTTTCATACTTTAAATATATGAATTAGTGGATTTAACTACCTAAAACTAGCTAGAAACGTGTAAAAGTTGGTATTAACAATCTAATTATGTCATATATAAAAGAATAAATTAGTAACATTTTACTGCAAAACAAACACTTTTACTTGAAGTATATTTTACTGTTAATTAATTAATCATCTCACAACCCGTCAGTGGATTAAATTAGTTAAACCTGGAGCAGCTACAGTAAAATGCTAAAGTAAAGAACAAACACATTTGCATTGAGTGTATTTTCGAGTACTCAGTAAAAACACAATATATCAGCCTTTAAGTACAGAATAAGTAGAATTTAAGTGCTTTACTCATAGAAAATGTATTGATTGCACAAAAGTATTGAACATCGACACAAATATCCGCCGCCGTCAGCCTCGAACATCGGTGACGCTGTGCGGCTTTAAAAAGCTCAAACATGCAGGATGACTAACACAGCGATCACAGCAGCGACAGGCTTCACAGTGACATGTTCTGATGATTCAGGGTTAGAACAGAGGGTCCACTCACCATGTAATCAATGCCTCTACACAACACAACACACACACACACACACACACACACACACACATGCAGTCAAGATTATACATTAGTTGTTCAATTAACGCAGCATGCAGAAAACTCTGCACCTCCCTTCTGCTCCCACAGTTTTAAGCGTGAAGACAGAGCCATGGTTTCACACGAGGGTGGGTGGGTGGGTGGTTGGGAGGGTTCAAGGGTGGTGCTGTGAGGGTGGCAGGGTCAGCCAGATGTGATGTCAGAGTGGTGGCGTGTGCGGGCAGAGAAAGACAACCTGACAACGGAGAGAGACGGGTGACAGAAAGTGACAGAAAGTGACGCCTCGGTGTTTTGCGACTTGCAGATTGTGACAGTAAAGAGAACATTTAATTCCCTGCAGAATGAAGTCAGATCGGATCAGTTTTTTTTCGTTTCCGAGATGTTTCACAGTCAGTTTGTGTCCATTGAGGCATCGTTATAATCTTTAAGAATCCGTCTCCTCATCCTTCTGTTGAGAGGTCTGTTGTCACTTAATCTTCAGAAAACTTCACTTCACACCTTCTTTGTTCTTCATTGTGGTGCCATTAATCATACTGAGAGCTTCCTGTTACAGTCTGTGTAAATCCTGACATCATTTAAAGGTCTTTAAAAAGTATTAAACACAAACACAGGGATTAAATCTGCACTCATACCCCTTTAACAATGGATTAAATGGTCTGTATTCGAATTAAAGATCCTCATTAACTTCTGCATAAACAAGGTTGGCTCGTTGATTTCTCTACATTTGGCACCAGGGTTGGAAGTTAAATTTACAATTACAAGTCAGTGACTTAATCCAAGCATCATAATATTAAAGCAACTTGATTACGTTACTTTTGGATTACCTCAACAGCAAATATGTGAATAAACAAACAAGAAAAGAAATGTCAATAAAAAGTACTGACGTAAATTTATTCTATAAAACAACAGAACAACCTTAGAAAAGCAAATGGAAACGGAAACAATGAATTTTTATCTCCTCAAGCAAGTTTTGTATTAGAAAAGTAATCTAACTAACTTTGTCTTAATAAGATATTACAGCTAATGTTGAGGTAGATTTTACCAGTAACCCGTATGGTTTGCATAATATCCCAGCAGAGGAACAAGATTATTTTCATTATTTTAAGATTAAGAGCACTTGCACAACTTTGTTAACACAGTTTAAGAGAAAGTCATCTGTCCCGGCGCTGGAAATGAAGCAGCTGTTTTTCATTGTTTTAATAAAAATAAGAAGCTTCTGGTGGATTCATTCAACACACAGTCATTTATAGTAGTTTTAGTTTAATTAGTGTGTGCACACGCTGGTCCTTTATATTAATAATTAATTAATAAGAGGAAAAAAGAACAAAACAAAGAAAATAAAAATAAACAGGAAGTTAAAGTTTATTCAGGTCCAGTGTTGTTTCTTGTGGAAACAAGCTGAGCTAACGTTAGCAGCAGCTGTCAGTTTACTAAAAGACAGAAATGTGGTCATTTTAGGGAAAAAGGTTGGGAACCATCGCTGTAGTCCAACCCGGGTCCACTCAGTCTGAAACCTCAACCTGTAAACAACTCGACCGTCAGTTTCAACAGGACGAGGCAGCGAGCCAATCAGGACACTGCGAAAACTCCTCCAAATGATTTCCTATGTTCCTCCGTGGGTTCTATTTTAACTTTAAATTCACTCCACAAGATTAAAGTGCCAATTTTTATGTCTTGTGTGACCTAAAAAGTTCCTAAATGACCAACTGTGCTGATTTTAAACTGTTTCTCTCACACATAAGTGGATACATTTGCTCCTAATAAGCCCTCAGAGACAGATTCTCTATAAAAACAACGTTATATTGTGTCTGAAGCCAAAGTCAAATCACAGCCCGGCTGTTTCTGGCACACGGGCCCTCGTCAGGCCTCGTCGCGCCGCCAAACTCCTCTATAAATAAAACCTGTTGAATGTCATTATCTCTAATTGTCTGCTGGACGGTAACACACAGAAAACACACACTGCGTACCTTCGGACACGGCAATAAAAAATCAAAAGGTCCAGATGGTTAAAGGCGAATCCGGAGAGTCCCACAGACACCAGCACAGACACACACCGACACACAGAGACCAGGGTCAGAAATAGAGTGACACACAGCGATAAGCAACACGGTGGGCCTGACAGACGACTCCTCTATAAATATCTGCTGGCTGAGGGGGGGGACAGGGGAGACGACCCTGTTTGGAGAGCTGCTTGATACCGAACCACAGAGGAAGAGGAGGAGGAGAAGGAGGAGGAGGGAGGAGGAAGGAGGTTAGGGGTTTAAAAACAAGCAGAATGAGATGTTTTTGAGATTATGTGAGTATTCTGAAGGTGTGTGAGTGTGAGGGGGAGGGCCGGGTGTTAATGGACGCCGGCTGTTCCGACAGGACTGCACCGTGTCAGCTGTCCGGCTGTGATTGACAGCTACAGCTGAGGGCGCGAGGTGAGGAAGAGGAGGAGCCTCCTGGTTCTCTTGTGAGGAAGGGAGGCTGTTGGAAATGTGTTTATAATGTGCAGCGCTTTAAAGATGAAGTAATGCTGCCTGGATGAGGTTTTATTAGCCGCCACGCTGCGAGCTGCGAGCTGCGGCGTTGGGTTCAGAAATATTTCAACGACTGGATGAAGTTTGGTTCAGTTTGAGCAACTTAACATGAAATTATGTTCAACAAATGTTAGAATTATTAGTTTAGGGAATTAGCTTAAAATAATAAAGGTATTTTTAATCAGCATTTACTTAAAAACTAGAAACCAGATAAGTTAATTTAACAGAAAAATGTAAGTTAAACAAACTTAATTTTGTAAGAATAAGTCATTTTAAGTGACACCGACTTAATTTTTATTTGTGCTGTGAAAACAAAATATCCAGTTAAAAGCATTTAATCAGGAATATTTCTGTAACTTGAAAAACTGTCACTTAAAATTACTAATAAAAGTTTGTTACTTAAATCTTATAACGGTGTACTCTAGTTCTTCCAATTATTTATGTCGACACAACTCAAAAAACACATCGAACTAATGTTTGCATCTTCAAAGGTTTATTTAAATCAATTAATTAGAATGTTAATCTTGCATCTATTTAATGAAGTGGTGTTAATCAGTCTGTGACAGATGAACCTGAACCACTGGATGAAAACCACGACGTTGTCCTTCCAGTCTTAGTGAGATGTCAGTAAAAGACCAACCAGAGCTTTAATGTTTTTATTCTGCAATCTGTAGTTAAATTAACTTATGTGTGTGTGTGTGTGTGTGTGAGATTAACAACCTTTATATAATCAAATAGTGTAAAGGGCGTGTCCAATGATACAGCGGATGCTTTGACGCTCCGTTACTTTCTGTCATTCACCTTAACTTTGTTCTGTTGTTCAGAGTTCGGGGATCCGAATAACCTCCAGTTGAGGTCTGTAAAACTCTTCTTCTTCGATGCTTCTAAATGTTGATCCTTCGTATGTAAACCAGGAGGTTGTGGATGTTTCAGGACCTTTACAGAGAACTGTGGGAACTCTCAGAGGGATCATCGAGACGTTTGATGAAATGGCTGCGTATGCATGTATACAGATTTCTAGATATACATTCTTTACAGAGAAGTTAAACTGACTGGTATCAGGTAACATTACTGTTTATTACTGTTGTTGACTTTATTACTTTAAATCTCCTCATTTATATACAGATCAGTGTTATTTATGATGTACTTTTATTAGCTGTTAACTGCACAATAGAACTCCACATATAGGTTTGTGTGATGCTACGACACTTTGAGATGAACTGATCCAGTAAATGAATGTGTAGATCTCCATATTACATTATGTGAGAATAAAAAATGATTCAATTTAGTTTTTAATAGTTTTTCAATCATGTCAAACAAACAGACTCATGTTGGTACATCACACCACTTAATGAAAGACAGCGTAGGACACACCGGTGTCTCCTCGAGGTGCGTTCAAGGAACTTAGAAGATCCTTCATGATGGCGGATGGGGGACGATTTCCGGGTCACAGGAGGAGAGAGGACTCGAGGAAGCATCAATTAGCGCAATGAAAAGCACCCAGAGTTTTAATGCATCTGGACCCTCGTGACCCTGTTCCTTCACAACCTGTGTGTGTGTGTGTGTCCTGATCTCAGCTTCTCCAACCTTTAAATACGATGTCATGATGGAGTCTAATCACCACAGACACTTCTCATCCTCACTGTGCACCCGTCAGTTAAATATATTTACTCATTTGAAGTCTCTCCTGATTGAAGTGACTGTAAATACTCAAGTACGAGGAGGGACAGTAAAGTACTCGAGTAAATGTGTTTATTTCCACCGCCGGTTGAACCCAAACGTCAGCGTTCAGAGACAGACTCTTCGTCCTCCGTCAGTGTGAGCGTCACTCTGCAGTAAAACCCAGTTAGAGAGCGTCTGAAGGTTTCTGTCTGCAGATTTTAGCTCAGTGAGTGCGGAGAAACCCACCGGCACAAAATGTTAAAGAAGAACTTCATATTAACTCGTTCTGGAGGAAGAAGATCCGGGCTCACTCTCTTTAAGAAATCATTTTCAGGGACCTTATAATAATGCTGCTAACGGCCCACTGCGGATATTTTATACGTTTTCTTAAAGCCCTTAAAATCAAGAAGGCCCTGCGACCCCCTGTGAAGCTCTGTCGACCCCTCCTGGGGGTCCCGACCCTCAGGTTGGAAACCACTGATGTAGGCGATCTGAGTGAGGGGCTAAAATACAATTAAAAGTTTCCAGGACAACATGGATTATTTCGAGGATTTTTGCCCATTTTAATCAAATTCCAGACGTTTCCATGACTGAAAACTAGTCTGGATCCTTTCCACTGTTCTCATTCCCACAACTACGTTAAGTTTTCTGCATTATAACTCACATATTAATCTGAATATCTTTGGGTTTTTGGACAAAATTACATTTGAAATGTCAGAAATTCACTTCAGCCTCTCCAACGGGAATATCTTGTGTTTTTTTTTTAATCTTCATTGATCTAAATTTCCATGTTCTTCCAAGTGGGAACCCTGCAGATAGACGGCTCATTCCCAGCCTGAAGGTCTCTCTCTCTTGCTCTCTCTCTCTCATAAACTTATTGTTTGCCTTTAATTGTCCCACTCTTTAATAAATGAACACATTCTCTCTGCGTGCTGCTGCGAAGGCGAGCAGCAGCTTCATCGTACAATCGACCTGAAACCTTTGCGAGCTGAACACAAAGCAAACGTGACAGAAGGCAACACGGAAAAAGGATTTTTATTCATGAACTGTTTTTACAAGCAGTCCAACACGCAACTTCCTACCTGTCTCGAGAACAAAACAAAAAAAAATAAAATCATTGAAATAAAATAAATTTAATAATAATCATTGAATAATATTGTCAATTATATATCAGTATTATCATAACCTTAATGGCAATAATAACCCAAAGCCAGTAGTATCTGTGTTTGTCTGTGGCGTATGAAAAACAAAACGAGGGTTTCTGATGGCGATAACCAGAGGGGTTCGTCTACAGCGAGCTCTCGGCTGAGGGCTCATCCACGCGGAGGAGAGACGGAGCGAGAGAGCTCCCCTCACGCGCAATAAATATGAAAGAGCAAAGAGTCCTGTATTCAAACAAAAATAATCATCTGGAACTCGCAGGTACAATATCTAAAGTCTTTTATGTGCAAGATTTGAGCTGAAGTCTTCACCACAAACAATTATACTCACATCAAAACCCCCGACCTCCCCCGCACAATTTCATTTTGTTTTCTACATTAAATCTTTTAAATAAACCTAGAGCATTTTGTCATTTCATATACACATATATTTATATATACTTTGAATTTTTTTTCCTATATGCCATCCTTTTTTTAACTCGTCTCGTGCTGAGCGTGTGTGTGAATCTGTGTGCGACAGGAAAAAGAAGAGAGAGTCCACTGCGTGAAACATACAAAGCGGTACTGAAGCGCACGTATGCTCACACGCTCACAGTTTTGGACCCTTTTCGAAGACGCCGCCGCAGCTTCAGAGTTTGTGTGGCGGCGGCGATGGCGGTGTTGTTTTTTCTTTCTTTTTTTTTTTAAACGTTGGCTGCTGCCGAGTCCGCGGCGAGAAGGGTCAAAAGTTCAGAAAAGGAGGCTTCCCCATTGGTTCCACTCAATCAGCAACAGTTATTTGGCACATTGAACAACTATTAAGTAACACATTGGGCTAAAAAGGTGCAACAACATAAATTTCAATGAAAACAATAAAAACCATTTTGGTTTACAAAAATAAAAGACACCTTGAGAGGTGACAAAATTTCTCTATAAGACGATAATATCTCCCCCTGACTCTGGTAAAGGCTACAAAGAAAAAAAAAAAAAGGAATCACAATGCACCCCTAAATCAACCCTTTCCTACTGCAGGTCACACATCACAGCTCTGGAAATGCATGGACATCACAGACGAGGACACTGTACTGCATGAAAAATAAAAAAACCCTGAAATTAATGAATGTATCCGACGGCAGATGGGTTCCTCCCGCTCCTCCGCCGCGTGCTTTTAACACCAAGATTGTGCGCGTTTCTGCCCTTCGCTTTGTAACGAACTCCCGACGAGGTTCGTGAGAAAAAAGCCCCGATTAACAAAATAAATTCACCTCATCTGAACTGTGTCACATTTAGGAAAAATAACAAAAGAAAAAAAGACAAAGTCATGAACGTTGAGGAAAACTCCACCCTGAAACACTTTAGTGGGAGATAAACGCTGATGAGTGTTAAAGTGGTGCTTTACGTTGTTGTTCTGCTCGTCTGATTTCTGTTGATGGGAATATTTTGGGACATTGGGTCGAATAAAACAAGCTACACGAATGCATCATTGACACGTTTTCACTATTTTATCACTAATCTATAAAATACTTTATTCAGATTAATCAACTGTGTTCAATGTAACGTTGCATTTCCAATACGAGTGAGCTTGTTTCTTCCTGGAGAAACGTCTTCCAGCTGGGCGTACACTGTGCGATTTAAGAGACATATTTCAGCTTCGTTGGGCGCCGACTCCTCCCGAACTACCGTCAGACGGTCGGATGAGTTTCTAACGCCTAAATTCCACTGAGGTTGACCGAGGCGGTTTGGCTCCTGACATTGTGTATTTTCTCCTCCACATAAGCTCCAACCGTCCGGCCTGGTGCCGCAGGTTGTAACGCAATAACCCGGAGTCTTGCATGGGGTGTTTTATTTTGAAAACTAACTGGATTCTCTACGCTGTTTCTGCGTCCGACTTCCTGCCAGCCTGATCTGCTCGTCTCCATCGTCTAGAACGGGCGCCATCAGCTCCGGCCCGGTGGATTTCTGCGTGCTTTGACTCGCTCTGGCACAGTTGAAGCAAAACTACGAGTCGATTCCCCAAAGTCTGAAACTTTATTCTCTGTGGGCAAACAGCGTCTGAAAGCGCTGTGGCAACAACGTGTCACGTAGATGGGAAATACGGAGGCTGGTCGAGATGTGGCTGACGTTTCCTTCGATCACCACAGATATGAACGAGTTTTTACAATTGGCACAAATTATCTAGCCAGCACGATATTTCTGCCTTAAACATTACTGCCAGCAAACTGCTTCGAAGCTTTCAAACAAACAGCCACGAGCCAGAACGGTCCGCAGGACGAAGTGACGTTTTATTTTGTGACTAAATATCATCTCAGTGTTTCTGTTGCAGTAAATTGATGCAATTTTCTGAACTTAGAGGATTTTTTCTCACTGTTCCACATCGCTGATCATTAGAAATCTCACTGTGCAAATATTCTGTGAAAGCACCGATATTCGTTCCTACGATATCGTCACATTATCGATATCGAGGTGTTTGGTCCAAAAACGTAATAATTTACTTCCTAAAAATTGTACAGCGTGCGCCCAGCTTTACCGTTTCCCCTGTAGGATTCCCAAAGGCATTCTGGGAAACGCAGGCTAAGTAAAGCAGTCCGTGTAGACGAGGCAGGCCGTGGGAATGAGTGCAAACATTTTCAACCCTTCGTCACAAAAACAACCGATCTGAAACGGCTCGAACGCAACGGAGACGAGTCTGTTCGGTGTGTTTGAGGGTGGACGTTTCCTTTAATTAGCTTCAGCTCTCCGTTCTCGCGCCGTAACCCTAACAGGATGATTGTGTAGTCATCGAGCGGGGAGGTGACATCTCCGAGAGCGCTGGCGCCGACGCGGCGCTTTCTTTCTAACAGACGGAGCGCGACGTTTGGCCCTTAGAGAGGTTTCTCGCCTCCACGTGTTCAAACTGACACAGTCCGACTGAGGTAACGCAGCAAGTGATTGAAACCCCCCCCAAAACCCACCCGGGCTCCCCCCTCCCAGCAGGAAAACAAACCTCCTCTTCCTCTCCCCCCCTCCCCCAGAAAGCCAGGACAGATTCACGAACAGAGAAGTCCCCAATAATGCAAACACGTTGGACTAAAACACTGGAGATGCACAGAGAAAGGGTTTCTTATATACACTCAGTCCTCCCTCCCTCCCTCCATCTGGTTTTCCCGCGAGTGTAGCCTTCATAACACAATAGTTACACCGTTGTCCTTGGTTACCGATCCCCCAGGTATACCAGTCTCCACGGTTCCCGTAGCAACCGGCTGCTGTTTGTCAGCCAATGGAACCTCAGTCTCTATGGTAACCGGCCGTTACAGAAGCCTATCTGAAAAGAGTTCGCGGCTCCCGCACTTCCTGTATTGGAATGATGGACCGCCGCCTCCGCCCGCCTCAGGCCCCCTCAGCCCGCCACCAGGCAGAGCGCTCCCAGGCGCTCAGGTGACTCAAGTAAATGTTGATGTTGGCACTTTGCGCACTTCAGTAACGGAGGGAGGAATGGTGAGAGGGAGCGAGCGGCCTCCTCCTCAAGCCGTCAGAGGAATGTCTCAACAGCGTTCAGCTCTGGGAGAGAGTCCGTCAGGAGCTGCTGCGGCGGGTTCACAGAGATCCAACACACAAAAAGCCTCAGGGCGAGGTGGCGGTGGAGGAGGAGGAGAGAGGAGGAGGGAGGAAGGGTGTGCAGGAGGAGAGAGAAAAAGAGAAAGACAGGAACAAGAGAGGAGCGGGTCCTCGTCACATTCATGCAGAGGTTCTTCACATGCTGAGTCCTCCCGAATGTTTCTCCCCTCGCCTCGGCGTCCGTTCTTCCTCTCAGTGAACTGGCAAGGTCCCACGGCGGACAAAAAGAAAAAAACTATATCGCGCTTATGATTGGTCATCGTGTGTGTGTGTGTGTGTGTGTGTGTGTGTGTGTGTGTGTGTGTGTGTGTGTGTGTGGTGAGAGGCTGGTGGGCGTGGTCCGTACACACACTGCGAGGCGTGGTGGGAGGGTGGGCGGCGGGAAGGTGTCCTGCGGCTGATGAGGAGGTGGGATGCAGTGTGTGTGTGTATCGAGGTGTGTGTGCATGTGTGTGTGTGTGTGTGTGTGTGTGTGTGTGTGTGTATTCACAGGCCATTGCTATTGCGGTGTGTGAGGGGAGGTTTGGAGAGCTCCACCACTCCGGCCCGGCCTTTGCCGATGACTTTAGGGGCGCGGCGCAGAAGCTTCTGGGCTTCTGTGAACGCTTCGGTCAGCTCTTTCTTCCACTGCACGTACTCCGGATCGCTCTGCAACAACGAAACAAAGGGATCAGCTCTTTGTCTTTATCCCGCTGACAGCAGAAATAAACAACAACAACAACAACAACGTGTCCTACCTCACACTGCAGCACAAACTGCTTCCCTCCCTTGATGCGCAGCAGGATACACTTCTTGTCTTTAACCTGCGTCTCTTCCACCGTGACGATCTGCTCCATGGTCAGCAGGTTTTGCTGTGGGAAGAAGTGACCGATGGAAAGTGAGCAGAGGCAGATACTGATGAACACAGGCCGAGCTGCAGAGGTCAGACTTTAGACTCCCAGAAGTTATGAGTTGGTAGAACAATAAAAGCATCAGGATATACTGAATATTTATATAATATCCGATTTATTAACCCTTTGAACCACAGTAACTGCAGCTCTCTGACTGGAGTCAGTCCACAGTGGAGGCACACAGACTTCATGAGTCTTGGTTGCTGCACAGATAACTTCACATCCTTCCTCCTGTGATTAAAACTCATGGATCCATTAATCATGCCACCAGTCCTGTTTTGTTCTGGGTGCCCACATTGTGATCAGGTAGGTTAGAGCAAACCTTCTTTCTGGGGACAAATAAATGCCATTCTGAAGAGAAATACGTTTAATAAATCCCAACTGTATTTTATAAATGTGTTATTGTGAACAGGACAGAGGAATCAGGAGGTTTATAAAGAGGACCTGCACCCGTTTTGACCTTGTATGTAAAGTTTCAATCTGTTCTTAATAGTAACTCTGTTTGTTGTAGTGATTTTTAAATTGTATCTCTAGATTACTTTTATTGTTATTTTCATCGTTGTTGCTGCTTTTGGGAAACTTTACGAGGCAGCTGGAGAACCATGAGAATCCATCTTGCTAGCAGGGTTCCCGCTCTTTAAGACAACCGAGTTATTCCTTGATGAGGACGGCGTTTCTGAGACTCTCGGCTGTTCTCACCACAGGCTGTTTGGCGACAGTATTCTCTAACTGTAACAGTGATTTGGCCGCAGCAGAAGATAAAATACAGCAAACATTAATTATTTCCAGGATATTTAATCATTTGAATCAATTTTGTGCGTTTGTACAGCGGCACCGGACCAATCAGCGTCCTATGAGGAAGTACTGGCAGCTACAACAACAACAATGGCGGCTGCTAAAGAGGCTAGCTGTATAGTATTTCATTGAAAGAAGAGCAAAGAACGGCACTGAAAGTGGTGGTGGTGGTGGAAGAGATGTCTTTGCTCTTCTCCCCTCTTCAGTAACAGTATGACTACGTTATCCGGGTTCTTTGATCTGATTGGTTGAAGATCAGTTGAAGTAAAAAGACTTCCCCTGAGGCTCCTGCGCTTCCTGTTGCTACCAGGAGCAGTTTGAGGAGGGTGTAAAGACTGAAGCAACACTACTGAGTGTGAAGCAGGGAGGAGGTCTACAGCGCTAAACGCCGTCTGGACAAAGACAGCGGGGGGGAGACACAGCGGGGACCTGGTGTGAACACTCACCCCGTCTTTCTGCTTTTTAAAATGTCTTAGCCACTTCTCCTTCAGTGTGGAGGGAGGACAGAGACAGACAGACAGACAGACAACGCTCATACACCGACTGAACAGACATGAACATGAGATTAAACGTGTGTGCCGGGAGGCGAACTCACCCGCGACTCGCCCTCCCCCCTCCACTCCACACGGTTGGGGAAGAGGTAGAAGTATCGACGCTGCCACTGGGTGAGGAACGGGTTCCCCAGCTTCAGCATGTAGCCGTGCATTATGCAGTCCTTCCCCAGGGCGTAGTCTACACACACGCACACGCACACGCACACACACACACACACACACACACACACACACACACGGGTTAGAATATCTGCGCTCGTACGTGGAAAACGATTTCGGGATCAGGTTTTCGGAGTGGTCGTCATTACCCTCCTCGTGGCCCAGCTGCTTGTTCTTCGCCCTCTTGCGCGCCTCGTTCTTGTCCGTGTCCGAGTTGACCGCCTCGTACACCGTCTCCGCCACCTCCTGCTGCCAGCGCTCCGATATGACCAGAGGGAAGTTCTTGTACAGCTCCTGGTCGCTGTCCAGCAACTACAGGACAGACAGACAGACAGACAGACAGACAGACAGACAGAAGTGCAGGATATTAATAATAAACAGCCTCAACAGCAAATGTGTTTGTTTGTTTGTTTGTTTTGTGTCTTCCAGGAGACAGTAATGCACTAAAATGGGTTTCTGAAAACATTTGAGGACAGAAACAGGCTCATCAGCACAGTTTAATCTGAGTTAGCTGACAGAGATGGTTTTTGGTGAGTTTTATTTTATTTCTGTCCCACTGTTTTGGTCTGAGTCCAGTGGAAAGTAAGTTTCCTATACGGAGCCTTTAACCATCGTTTGCATGTACAACCCACTTTGTAATGACAGGATGACTGAAAATTGGCTAATTTTCCCTTTTAAACAACCAACTTGTGATTTGACTTTACAGTATTGGTTCCTGTTGCTGCGTCTTCCCGCTCTCACAGCACTGTACAGCGCTTATTCAGATGATTACTCCGGCGCTAATGCTGAGCACCGTCTGGGGAAATGTAAACAAGCGCTTTTGTCTCTTTATTTCTCGGCGCTGGAGCGTCAGAGGATGAATAACTGCACTAATGTTAATGAGGGAGGAATCTGATGTTCCAGGAGAACCAGGGAAGGAAAGCCTGCAAACACAGATACACTTACAGGCAAAGTAATGTAAAGCTAGTGAGCCACAACCTCCCTGCACTCTACAACACTTCACAGCTGATGGGTTCGGACACGAGGGACAGACAAAATGACTGAGAGCTTGCAAGGAAAACAACTCATTTTAAAAGTGTTTTTGTGGCTTAAAAGAATCGATATGCCAAGTAGGAAACATCCCTGTCAACGGAGAGTGAAGCTATTAGCTGTTAGCATGCAGGGATGTGGCCGGAGCTCTGGATTTAAACGAGGTGGAGGAAACCGGTGACGATATGTTGTAAGCTCACACTTCCAATTTTTCATATATGACAAAGAAAAAGCTGCAAATAGTCACATTTGAACAGCTGGAGGCGCTGAATGTTATTACTTCAAGGATCATTGAAATAACTGTCAATTAAAGGGCCAGTCTGTAGTTTTATTCCTCCCTTTCTAATGATGTGGGTTCACAATGAAGGGTCTCATTACAGATAGGTGGTCAGCGTTTATGTGCCGTTCTCACGTGGTGATTTTACTACAGTTTCCCCTCTAAAGCAGGTTTACGGCGATCTGAGTGGAAACTCAGTTTCCAGGACAACACAGAGGTACCGAGGATGCATACAGATGTACTGTCTGTGGTGTAAGGAGCTGGGTAACGGATGAGTGGATGTGTACTGGTCTGCTTTACCTTGATGCCCTTGGTGTCCTCCTCATCAAAAGAGCCTATGTCAAAAGCATCTGCAGCGTTCACCTCGCCCCTGGGAGGAATTAAAGGAGGAGAGTACTACAGAGCAGAGAGGAGAGGAAGAAGAGAAAGTGACAAAGGAGGAGAGAAAGGAGAGTGTGAGCAGAACAACACGGCGACAGTCCCACAGCAGCGCTTCCCTGAACTGATGGGGTAACCATAGCAACTGTAACTGTACTGGACTAATGACGAGTGCGGCTCCGTCGCTTCAAACAGAGACACGACTTGTCCAGACGAAGATTTTATTATGATCTATATTTTTATTCTTTAAAAACAAGCTGTTTGCTTTTCAAGGTTATTTTATTGTCTTTATACAACACAAGGTTGTAAAATGAAGTTTGAATATAGTTCCCTGTATGCCACAAATATCTTTTTCCTTTAATTATAATAATCGATATATGATCGGGCCCTGAAAAAAAACACAGTGGTCGAGCCCTAATAGAAACATGGTGGTTCAATATGACCGACTCCACCAGAAGAGGACCCGCTCCCTCTGTAGATAAAAACGTCTCATTCTAAGGTATCAAACACACAATGATTCTTATATTCAGATCATTATAAACTAATGAAAACATACCTATGAATATTATATTCCTGACAATAGATCCTCCTCAGTGTTGCACACTGGAGCTTTAAAGGGAGATTTATAGTTGTGTGCTGCTTGTTTACGGTACAGCTGCCATAAGCTAACTCCTCTATGTGTCAGGGTTGCTAACACTAACACTGTGATTGGTCAGCTTTGTGTTTGTGATGCTGCTACATGACGCAGGTTGAAGGAAAATCTTCTTACTCAAAACATTTGTACCACGAAGCTTCAGTGAAACACGATCACTGCTTCCCGTCACAGCTCGGGTTGTCGTCCTATATTCAAACAAGGCCGCGGAGTTTTTACCTGAACGTGACCGCGGTTAAATAAGAACGTATGTGTAACTTTATCACAGAAAATTAAGGAATGTAAACTGCGTCTGTCTAGTGTTGCAGTGATGATATCAACGGGTGAAATCTAAGACACTATAAATCTACAACTTCACTGTAGATCGCCTACAGCGGGATGAACATTAACCCCTTCAGCAGTAGAGAGCCGGTCCACCAGTGTTTACACTGCTTATTGTGAGTATCTTCAAATGATTCATGTCCCTAAAATCTGTACAACCTCAGCTAAAAAACCACAGTTTTAGGTATAACTATACAATAATCTGACCTCTTCTTCATCAAATTGCATTAAATAAAATCTAGAAACAGTGATTTAAAACATTGCTGGATGTAGAAACATGGACAAAATATTTCTGGACACTCTCACAAAGAACTTTGAATGCTTTAGATTTTATAGTTTTTATTTTAAAAACAGGATAATGTTGGTGGGAAGTCTGCTTCTAGAGGGTTAAAGGACCAGGGTGTAAGATTTCAGACAGAATTTTGTGAGTTTGGGGGAAACTTTATAAACTTTAAACTGTCTATTACAAATTCGTAATTATTTGTCCTTCTTGTAAATCCAGCAAATGTTAGAAGTTATTAATTTATTTGTATAAAACATATTATGTAACTTTGTGCTGCTGTGTGTCTAGACACAGTTCTTAATGTACATCATTCATTTCCACCAGTATTTATTCATCTTTCACAGTTATGTAGAATATTTTTTGGTGCTTTCATGGCACAGAATAGATGTATAATCTGTTATTATAGTGTTAATATCAGGTGTAAATAGTGTGTTTAAGTGCTGGTGGAAAACTGGGATACACCATTTGATTGATTCGACAATATTTATATTAAGTCTTTTTTGTGGCTTTAATTTTAACTACACAAACAAAATTACTCATAAAAACATTTGTAAATCTTATTTGTGCATCATGACGCACGTTATTTGTCACCAATACTGAGAGTAATTTCTCTTCACACACATCCATCACGGATATGCAGAGGTGGACCGTATTGACTTGCCATTATCCGATCATTCCCTCCAAAAACACAGCAAGCTCACGGGTTCAATAATAAAAAAAAAGCCTGCAGTGGAGGGAACAGAAGAGGCTCGCTCACCTTCTGGAGGTACACCTGCTGCCAGTCAATGCCTTTGAAAAACTGATGCTCCTTCACCTCTGGGGCTCTGCGTGTGTGGGACAGACAGACAGACAGACAGACAGACAGACAGACAGACAGACAGACAGACGGGGGAGGGAGGTCGTGTTAATTCACCTTCGTACACTAGGTGGCAGCGTTTGCCACATTACACCCCCTCTGACAAACACTCATAATCCTGCTATTTAGCCCAATACCCAGAGCAGACAGTGATCCATCACTCGGGTTTGGTCGTAAGCTGATGTGAAACGACAGCGCTGATGAAATTAGTTATGAGCTCAGCGTCTGTCGGATCACTCGATGTCCGTCTTCACCGGGCCGCAAACTACACCACCCAGTGTTTAATGAGCACAGCTAGCAAAACACGTCTGACTGATGAATTCATTTGCACGCCGGTGGACATAAACGTCGATGTGGGACGGTGTGTGTGTGTGTGTGTGTGTGTGTGTGTGTGTCGTACCCTCGGCCCTGACAGCCGAGCCTCTTGGATACGTCTCTCTGCAGCAGCCCCTCCAGCAGGTCTTTGAGCTCTGCGGTGAACGAGTCTGGCAGCTCCACATTCTGCGAGAGACAACGGGGGAGGGAGAGAGAGCGGGGGGGGGGAGAGGGTGAAAGTGAGAATGGGTTGTTTTAAAATAGATTGACATCATTTGCACCTTTTTACTATAGTACAAGGGTTTTCAAAGACGTCTGACACTGTCCCACAGCCCCAGACTAAAAACTGAGAACTGCCCCCCCCCGCCCCCACACCTCCTGTCTTTCATGTTCATGTTGTATCATGTTTTTAATTTTGGACTTTTGTGTGTGTATGTAAATATGTGAGAGGATGGAGGAGAGTGTGACAGTCTCAGTAATGTCAGACAGTATATTGGTAGTGGAATGCTTTGGGGGGGGGCGGTCTGGTGTACGGACAGAAGACGTATTGATTTTTGTGCAAACCGACTGAACTGGAATTTGTTTATCGCTCTCAGCAATGTCAACACAATACTCTCAACTCCGCAGCGTTAGCAGAGTTAGCGTCTGTTGCTAACAAGTCTGTTTTAATAGTCAACAGTTAGCTGGCTGGCTACAGATTGGAAAAGATTAGCTAACCAGCTCACTCATATTCATAAATCTAGTCTAAAATGATGTGTATCGCCATGTGATTTCAGATAGTTATGACTACTGCGTGTAAGTTATGTAATTCAGCTACTTTTGATGGTAACTAGACACAAACCAACGGGGTTGGGTCAGTTTCCGGTTTTCTCGGTGCGGTCTGGTACAAAAGGGACTCAACCAGCATTTGTTTATCGTTTCTGTTCATTACGAGCTGTTCTGGCTCATGTAAGAGAGACAGGAAGGACAGCAGTTATTATAAAACTGCTTCAAACTCCTCTTGCAAACGATGGACAGGATTTATGTTCTATGGAAGTCAACGTATGATTTTAATTAACTTTCCTGTAAAGAGTCAGAACTGTTTGTTTGTTGTGTCAGATTTGTTTACAACAGAGCTAGAGAATATTAAATTATACATATCAGCCTTTCTGACCCTCAGCTGTGTAAAAACTACACGTTATGAACTTTAAAACAGAAGAATGAGAAATGGTTGTTATCTCAGCGGCTGAAATTAAAATCTTCCTGGGAAACGATGCTCCGCTGAGTGTTTGAAAGCACTTTCTGAGCTGTGAGTCGGCCACTCTCTGACCCGCTGATAACTACAATAAGTAACTTCCTGTTGTTCGTCATGCACTGTGCCTTCCACCACAGATTGTATCTCTCCCTCGCGGTTCTGCTACAGTACAGCCGCCGCCCTCTTATTCTACGTCTTCTGCTTTACGTTCTGTCAGCGGCTCCGTGGAGACATTTCAGAGAGCAGATGTGCCATCTATCGGGATCTGTTCCGCCCGTCCACCGGTCCATCCCCTTCCTGTCTTGGCTGCTCAGTTCTCAGCCTTTTCACTGCTGTCTGCTCCCATCGTGTTTATGTAATGAGACCATTCATCATGTTTAATAAACACAAAGACATATAGAGCAGTATTTTTAGCCTGCTCGGGGCTGAATCTCAGCCCCCCCCCCCCCCAGCTCCCCCTCTCTCACACACATACACACCCACAGACGAGGATTAAAGGGATAAACCAGATTAAGTGGCTGGATTAAAAATCCTAATCTGGATTTATTGTGATATGAAAGATCATGCTTTCTCTGTTTAGAGGTCCTGCTCAGGCAAATAGCGCCTGAGTCTGTGTGTGTGTGTGTGTGTGTGTGTGTGTGTGTGTGTGTGTGTGTGTGTGTGTGTGTGTGTGAGAGAGAGAGGGAGCAGCCACCATTCTCAATTGCTTCATGTCCTGACAAAACACATAAATGGACACAGAGATTTGGACGCGTTCCACCGTGATGGACAACTGCTGCTGCTGGCAGGCGGAGTGTCGAGGAGCAAAGCTGTGCCGAAAATTCGCTCTACAGTTTGTCATCGTGAACTCGTCTGTGCTCGGCGGCGTCGCCTCCGCCAGGCTCTGGCCTGGATGTGAGGAGTGTAGGAGGGGGAGATAAAGGGTGGGTGAGAGCAGATATGTCACTGGGTGGGCTCAATGGACGCCATTCATCCCCGAGTGTTTGCTGGATCTGACCTGTGACATCAAAAGGCTCAGCGGTGTATTCCTCTAACAGATAATGAGACGTTAAATACGCACTCCACTCACTGAGCCTCAGGGCTCCTGAAAGGCAGCACCAGCAGTGTTGTGGTACCTTATAATCAGAGCTGGGTTTGAAAAAAATATTAAAAGTTACACATCCAGTAACCTGAGTTCTCTGAGAACACGCAGATGCTTACTTTTGGTATTTGTTAGTTTAGTCATAAAGCCACAAGGTCCGATGCAAATTCTCATATTTGAGAAGTACGAACAAACTAAGATCAGCAAAATATTGTAGATTCATTTCCTGTTGATTAATCAACTCAAAATATCTTTTGATAAGTCTGACTCAGATCTTAATTGGGAAGTTGGAACCAGATAGTGTTTTTGTCGGCATCAAACTGTCGGAAGGACAGAGTATCAAAACATCATATAACGTTACTAATCCAGTAACCTGAGTTCTCTGAAAACATGGAGATATTAACTTTCGGTATTTGTCAGTTCTCTTTTAAACGTTTGTCTCGATCAGAGGAGGGTGGCACAGAAGCAAATGTGTCTTATTTTTGTAGCGTCAGGTCAATTTCCAGGTGTTTCCATGACTGGAGAACTGGTCTGTAAATGTCCAGGTTTTCCAGGATGCAAGGAGAACTGTTTTTACAACCAGGTGTTAGAACTGAGATTTAAGGTGAGCTCAGAGAAACTTTCCTCCTTCAGCAGAAAACAAACTGAACATAAATCATTGTGCACAGGGAGGCTCAAACATCTGAGCGAAACAAGAAGCAAAAAAAGTTTCTGACTGGAGGTTAATTAAAAATACAGACTCAAAACAGATGAAACTTTAATGCCTTGTGCATTTTTTATCTTTATTTTTTTGGCCTGGACCACAGATCCCAGACTCTCTGAGTAAACCTGTGCTGGCTGTGGCTATAAATCCATTTGACCCAGAGGGCGGGCCAGGGGGGGCCGGGAGTGTGTGTGCTTTAACTTTGAAGCTTGGCTGCTAGTTCAGTTTATCTAAGCCAGGGTTTCTGTCATACTCCTCATCTCCTGCGTCTTCCCATGACACAGCAAAGTAAACACGCAGCCGAGCGTCCGAGAGGCAGCGAGAGTAAAAAGACGACCCAAAAACAAAGCCGGTTAGCTCAGGTAGATATACCTCTTCTAACTGTGCATCAGGTGTCTGTTGACACACAATACAGTATGCACAGGGACATAAACATCTGTGTGCTTTTGGTATTACTGTAAGGTAAACACAAGCCAAACCCATGTGCTCGGGGTTAAGCAAAGATTCATATTGCCTCTGTGCTTTACGGTGTGTTTACACAGAGACTCCTTGTAATATGTGCATCCGCCATCGTGTGCACCTTCGTGCACCAGCGACTTCTTGGAAACATGCAGCGTGTAGATGCCTCTTACCATGGTGAGCGTCATGCGGTCGATCTCATGTTTGTCTTTGGTCTTGTGCTGTCTGAAGGGACTGTGCCTGAACAGGAGAGAGAGAGAGAGACAGAGAAAGAGAGAGATACTGACTGTGACTGGAGATTATTGAAGAAGAGGAGAGAGGACGGGGTGAGGATGAGGCGATGCAAAGGAGGAATAAAAAGCAAGAAGAAATCTTTAAAAACTCGACCTGCTTTAACATCCTTGGTTAAAACTTGAAGCTCATAAATATTACAGCGCTGTAAATTAAGAAATGGTAATTTGAAATGACCTAGATCTTACTCATGCTAATTAGCCACCTGCATGTTCGAGTGCTGACTTGGAGCTTTAAGGGTTTTTGAGAGTGTTCTCATTCAGTGTTTGGAGGAGGGAAATTGTAGGAAATTGTTATGCAGTCCCCCAATTTTTGGACGGTGGGGGGAGGGGATGCGGCTACGCTGCTCACTCAACCTGCATGTAATCGCCCTCGAATTAAAGCTGAGAGGAGGCTCTTTAACCTCAGTCATGGTTTCATTTCACATCCACTGAGCTGCAGCCAAAAAAGTGTCCGAGACTTGGCCTCTGCAGGATGTTTTCTGTTAGCATTTACAGTAAATCATTTATCAGTTCACTTATACTTGTTTCTTATTAATATATTGTAATGTGGGAAGTATCAGGTGGCAAAACAATGCATTGCAGGGTTTGAATACCGGCCAAAATGGATCTGATACCAGGGCTACGATCCAGCAGCACTTTGAGCAGCAGTGAACTCTGTCTCAACCTCAGGATAAAAAAGCATAAGAGAGACTTAGGCATTTCTGAAATGTATTTAAATGTAATTTTGAATGTTTGGATGACCGATCCAAAAGGAAGTTTAAATAAAAAAAGAAGCAGCAGTTTGAATAACATGTGTGCTGTGTACTTCTGCCTTCATGAGAGTGTGTGATGTTTTTAAGATGGCTAGGTTAAGCAAAGTGCATCCATACAAATGTATTAGTAACAGCTTAGTTGTTTGTGAGAGGGCGGTACCGGCAGATAATCGAGGCTGCGGTATCGGATAGGGTTGTCGTGGTAACTGCAATAAGAAGCGCCGTTAACTCCGGTTAAAAGGATAAAGAATATTTTGCTGAAGCGAAGCAGTTTGGGACCAGATTGTTGGTCTGAGTGCTGAAGCAGCAGCAGAGCGGCTGAACAGGACGGAGATTTACTCAGACAAACACGCTGTGATCGGTGCTGCCTCTGAGGCCCGTATATCAAGCGAGCGTATAAACGAGACACAGCAGCATCTTTCCATCTGAGTTGCAAAGAGCGCCTGCACTCCACTTAGTAGAAGTGATCAAATGACAACTGGCAGCTCTAATGGGAGAGTAGCAGCTTCCAAACGACATCTCCAGTGAGTCTAATTGTTCAGCCTGAGCCAAATGACATCAAAATCCACCGCTGAAGACCGGAAGGATGCTAATCGATAAATCCAAGACCGGACTTTTACGGATGCAGCCAGAGAGCTCATTTCAGGAGATGTCCACATTTAAGAAATAAAGAAAGGAAACATGGTGCTGAAACTGAAACTAAATGGGATCTTTAGAAGCCTGAATTTACTCTGCAGAGGAACGGCGACGTTGTCTGATAAAGGTGCACCGAAGCCCACGAGGAGAGACAGAAATCTGAGTTTAGCAGAGGACAATATGGATAAAATCTTCAGTTAAATAGCAATTACAATATATATTGTGATAAGTAAATTAAATCTAAAATAAAAACAACTGTTGGAGCAGCGAGCAGCTTAATCACTCCATCAAATGCTGAGCAGATGGATACACTGTTGTTCAACAAGAAATAGTTCCACCACAAAACCACCCCTAAAACGCTCGAGTACAGAAGCTTAAGGTGTTGGTAGAAGTGTTTTTGAAGTTTAGACAGGCTAGCTGTTTCTACCTGCTTCCAGCCTTTATGCTAAGCTAGGCTAGAAAAGAGAGAAAAAGACAATATTTAAAAGGTTATATATGAGATTTAAAACATTAATATAACAGCTATTCTCTATATAAAGATTTACAGAGTCACATGGTGTCTCTCTCCCTCTGCCTGTGTTGTATCGCAGCCTCTCTGTGGTTTGTTTCCATAGCCGGTCTGCTCCGACTGAAACTGCTGTTTTTATCATCTACGTCGGTGAATTAAGGATTTATTGTACCAAACCAGAGTTGGTGATTGTTGGAAACACTAACAGAGACGCTTTTAATCAGTTTTATTTTGTTAGTTTGGGGCGGCAGTAGCTCAGTGTGTAGGGACTTGGCTTGGGAACCGGAGGGGCGCCGGCTCAAGTCCCACAGACCGTAAAATATGGAGTGTGCACGGTTAGCGGGAGAGGTGCCAGTTTCACCTCCTGTGCACTGCCAAGATGCCCTTGAGCAAGGCAACCTAACCCCAAGCCTGCTCATGGGGCGCCGGTAACGTGGCAGCCCCATCACTCCACCATCTGTTGCATGTCCACAAGTGCATGAAGTGTGTATTTTAGCCTGTGCGTGTGTATAAAAAAGGAGTGAAGATCCCCCAGGGGATTAATAAAGTACATCTTCTTCTTCTTCTTCTTCTTCTTCTTCTGTTTCTGTTCATTTGTTCTGGTCTGAGACACTGGTGCTCAACTGTGCGACGTCCAGTGTGAGGACACATTTTGTATATATTACCTTTCATTCTAATTCCAAACTCTAGATGGATTTAATCTTTATTGCTAGAAAAAAAATCCTCATTTTTCCTCCCTCATTCTCAGATTCTGCTGAATGTTTATAGTCAATGAAAGCCCGAGTGTAAAAGCTCATTCTGCTGTAAGATAAATGATGTAATATTGTTTATGACAGAATCCCTGTGTTTTACTCTGGAACAAAACATTTTCACACAGAGGATTCAGAATGTTAAAGCACGTCTATCCATCTCTGAAGCAGCCAACCTTTCACCAAAGACCAACACACTCTTCCTCTTTAAAGTGTTCAAACACACAGATCCCAACATCAATGGAAAGACACGTCTCTCACACACACACACACACACACACACACACACACACTTCTACCTGTTTCTTTCTGCTAGCTCCGACCCAGCAACCATCACACTCTCTCTCACACACACACACACACACACACACAACACACACACCTACACACCTACACACACCTACACACACCTACACACACCTACACACACCCCTTTTACCTGATTCCTGACCTACTGGGCTCAGACCTCTGGCATTTACACACTCCAGATCAAACAAACACACACACACAGCCTCGCACACAAACAAGATCAAACACACACCAAACAGACGGCGAGCGAGAGTGCGAGATTCAAAGACTCCAAGAGGCAGGAGAGGGTTTTTGAAGGCAGACGGGAAGTGAGGACACGGCGGGAGTTGAAGAGAAGAAGAAGATGATGAGATAAGAGGGGGAAGAAAGGCGTGAGTAGTTACCCTCGGAGGAGTTTGAAGAGCATGCAGCCTAAGGAGAACCAGTCGGCGCTGCTGTCGTACGCCGTCCCCTTCTGAAGGACCTCCGGAGCCATGTAGCCATGAGTACCCCTGCCACAAAACACACCACAGCTTCATGTCAAACACACGCTGGTTACTTTTTTTACAGCTGGAGGGGAGCAGCGAGCGCCGCTCTGGAGCCCCATTCGGACGGGTTGGATAATAGAGGAGAGGGCGGGTGAGAAAATATCTCCCCCCTCATCCCCTCGGACGACATTTTAGCTCCTGATAGAAAATACTGAGATACACAGTGACATGATGGTAGAAGGAGTAGATGACTAAGGATTTTAATATTTAATTAAAAGTATATTTTGATGCTAATACTTTTGGTCAAGTGAAAGAACAAAGTACTTCTTCCATCACTTATCTGGTAGAAACACAGACACACAGCCAGACTCTCTGAGCGGGATTAAAAACTCTGAGCGGTGCAGGTAATATTTAAAACCAGCCCACCTCCCCTAGAGGAGTAAATCCTGCAATAAGGGGGTTTAACAGAGATACTTACACGCTGGCGTGGGGTTTCTTCTTGGAGAAGTCGCAGGCCAAGCCGAGGTCGGAGATACGAACATGACCATGCTCATCCAGCAGGATATTAGCTGGCTGAGGGAGGACACACACACACGGGCAGAGAGAGAGGGATAGAGAGGGTGATACTGATGATGGAGAATACGAGAGATAAGATCATAAGCATAGGAAACAATGTTGGAGACCTCACTAATTCACGACTTAAGCTACAATTTCCGCTCGGCGGGAGAAACTTCTGCCTGGACACAGACGGACTGTCCTGGTTATCCTCCGCTGTTTGGCAAAACCGACTCACTCTCTTTCCCCCCTCCAAACACTCAGCCTAAAAGTATTATCTGCATTGTTCTGCACTGTTTATTGAAGCCCTTAAACTGTTCCCTGACTTCCAGCAAAATATATCTGTTATTATGGCAACCAGTCCAAACAGGGGAATTGGAGGAAAAACAGAGGACAGTTGAAAACATGGCTGATATGAATCTATGGTTCTGAAACAGAATCAGTGGAGGTGTGCTGGTGGATCAGCGGACTGAGCACAGAACAGTTTCACGTGTCATTCCTCGCTTATTTTCAACAGTTCAAAAATATAAAGATTAAACTTTCTTATAAACCGTATTCTACATTTTGTCTGAGGCTCATTGGTTCCTGCTGAATCTTTAAAAAAAAAAAAAAAAACACACCTCACAAACAAAAGTTTCATTTTAAACCAGCTGCTCAGTGTAATGTTCATCGACCAGGAGGAAACGTTTGATGAGGAGTGTCTGAAGCTGCACAAATCAATATTTTTTCATTTACAATCAATACACAAATGATTATGTGTAATAAGGTAATAGTGATGTACACAGAATTATCACCCGGCTCAGCTGTGTTAGCGTTTTATTCACAGCGGTCGAAAACGTATTCCTTAATGATTTAGCCGTTCTAATAATATGGAGTTTTTCCCCTATTTCCAAGATCACCAAATACACCTTCTCATCTACGACAGACCTTTTTCACAGCAGCCATTTCGACATAAATATTAGGGTAAACACCGGCGTTTCCAATGACACTGAGGAAGTGTAGCAGAGCCTTTACAGGGTGCCAACGTGTAATTAGTAATAATTAATTTCCCCGGTAACACCTGTGTTTACCCTACTGTTTCATGTCAACATTGCTGCTGTGAAAGAGGTCTACTTTTCCTCTTTTAGCTCATCGGTTTACTCTCATCAAATGTTTCCAGCAGCTTTCGGTGAAAAAGCTCTAAAAACCAACTGTACTTAAACTGCTCAGCAGCAAACACACCTTGGCCCCCTTTTCCACCAAATTAGTTCTGGTTCTCGAGTCGGTTCTGTTCAAGATTCTTGGGACAACAATTAGTTTTAATTAACAAAATAACCACACAAAAGCTCAAGAAAGGAAAATATAAACACCTATTTTCATCATTAAAACAGAAAAATACAACCGTTCACCACAGAAAGAAGAAGTTCCCTGCCGTCAAACTAGTCGAAATAAACCCTTAATTTAGCACAGTTAGATGTGAAAACATACATCTGCAGCTGTTTGTCCTCCCACTCGTTCTTTTGGCTCAGTGTGTGAACTCTCAATCTTCGGAGGCAGACAAATAAATTAGCAAAATAAAATAACAAAAAACGGCCAAAAAAATACCAGAAACCAGTGATGGACTCACTGATAGCCAATATATCTGTCCAATCCCCAAACCTACTCTCTGTCTCACATGTTGGATGAAAAGAGAGAAAGAGCTAAAATAAGACCCTTATCTTTATAGACTGGATGGCAAAGACCAAAACCAAGACTCCAAATTAATGCCAATGTCCAAGAGAGCCTAAAACAATCATGCAGGTGTCAGGCAGCGGGACAAAACAAACTGTGTGCTGATGGTAATGAAGGACCATGTGATACACACACAATGCTTGTTGATGGATGCATTCACTGTTGGCTTTTGGGCTTTTTCATGGAATTTGTTGACAACAGGAAAAATACACGAATCACCAGAGTTGTTCTTTAAAAAGGTTAGAGGACTGAGAGAGTCTACCTTGAGGTCTCTGTAGACGACGAAGCGGTTGTGCATGTGCTCCAGACCCAGGATGATCTCAGCCGCATAGAAACGCATTTCTTTCTCGCTGAACACGCCGTGCTGAGACAGGTGGTAGTGCAGGTCGCCCCCTGAACACACACAGACACACAGACACAGACAGAGTGTGTCAGTATGACCTCATAATATTTCATGCCTCAATCAATATCCATCAATAAGTTGTGGTAATCTCCTCGGGGGAGAAATGAGAATCGATGGGAGGCCTTCTATGACTCTTCCATCCGCCCCTGCAGTCTGTCTTGTATGTATTGACTGGCTGTATTTATAGCAGGACTGAAGCTGTAACAGCCTCACACTGTAACGCTGTATGAGGATGACTGTGTTGACTTTAAAAGGTGACTCAGGCTTTGATTGTGAGACTGGCTGGAAACGCCGAGTGCAGCCTCTGATGAGGCTCGGAAACTGGCTGCCAGCCGGGGCCCATCCTTAAGAGGAAGTGCTCGCGGTGAGGTGTGAGGAGTGTTAAAGGAAGGCTGATATTAGATGTTCGGGAGGCTAATACGGGCAGGTCGCAGCCGCGTGAGGCGTCACCGCTGAGGTCAAAATCCCATCAACTCTCGATTCTCTGGAGGAGGCATGACCTGACCGGCTGGCGACAGGCTGAGTAATCCAATCTTTGTGTCTCGGGAAGGACTGACTGGGGCTGGAGTTTAATCTGGCGGGGCGGAGGTCACCCTACCGTTCATCAGGTCCAGGATGAAGCAGAGCTTGTCGGGGGTGTGGAAGGCGTACGTCATACACACGATGAACGGGCAGTCCTACAGAGAGACAGAATCAGATCAGAAACTGACCTCTGCAGCAAAAAATAAAGGTACATTTCAACGTAAAAGTAAAGCTGTACGTATAAAAAGTAACTATCAGATAAATGTAGGGGAGAACAGGGTTGTCACATTCATTGATCTCGCTCCCTAGAGGGCGGACTTGAAGAAAGGTGTAAACTGGTTGCTAGGCAACATCAGTATCACTTTCCAATCAAAAGCATTGAACTTTGTAAACAGGAAGTTAGTGTAGCATCACAGACGGCAGCGTAATGTGCAAAAATAATAACTGTTAGTGCTACAAAAACTATACTTAAACACACCTGAACTGTTCCGACTGTAGGTGTGACTGTTTTATTTATTTATGTGTGTGTGTGTGTGTGTGTGTCTTTCAGTTCGAGTGTGACCTTTTTATCAATGTACTGATGCTTTAACGTCCACTATAATGAGGCCAACAGCTGCTTAACTCACCCCTGTGCTGACTAATGACAGCATGATTCTCTCGTTGAGCGCTAGAGTCTCCCCCTGCTTCATCTTGATCCTCTTCTTGTCCAAACACTTCATGGCGTACCTGACATTCGAACAAGACACAGCGCACATTTACACACAGGTGGTTGCGGTGGGACCCGAGTCCTTTGAAGCTTTTTTACTCTCTGTTCTGCTTCCTTACATCTTCCCCGTGTCGGCCTTCCTGCAGCCGTACACCTCTCCGAAGCCGCCCCTGCCGATGATCCGGTGCACGCTGAAGTCGTTCATGGTCAGCTGGGGATGGATGGAGGAGGAGGGGGAGGAGAGAGGGATGTTAGGAGAGGCACAACGGGAGAGAATATCTTTCAGGAGGTTTCATGCCCACAGCCTGTTTGGTTGTTAAGTCTTGTGCAGACCCCAAAACCAGATCGAACCAAAACCAGATCGTCTGGAAGGAGGAGCCCGGTTCCTGATGTGGCTCGTTTGTGGTGTGAATGTAAACCAGACTGACCGCAGGATCCGGTTCTAGTGCACATGGTGATTTGGTTAAACAAATATGTTGATGAGAGGTGCTCGTACCCATGACAACACTATCTGCTGATGAAGACCATGACATGTGGTTGAAAGGTCAGGGAAAAGGCAAGTAAGTAAACCTCGAGTTATTTCCTGTCTGTCTACCTATAATGTAGAGCCGGCCCCGAATAGTCCACTGAACCGTTGCCGAGTCTCAGTCGGACAGTAAAATCACCTATCAGAGTATGCTAACTGTACTAGCTGCTATTAGCTAGTTAGCAGTCCTATTAGTTGTCTGTACCTGTCTGTAGCATTTAACAGCTGTTCACATATATATATTTAAACAATTTAATTAATATCATAAACATGTGACGATTATTCGAGTAGGAAAGTCTTTAGTGGGTGGCGGCCCGACTATAATGTTTAATGTTTGATCCAACTTGGTAACCAAGCGCTTCATGACTCGTTGTTGTTGTTGTTGTGAACAAACATTGTTTGGGTTTTGATGCAGGATGAGTCATCACTAAAGCTGTCCAATGAACCTGTCAGTCCATAGGACGCAGTGTTTACACAGCCTTGGTTAATTTGTAACAGAGAGCAGCATGAAATGGACCGGAGCTCAAAGACATCAGAGTCTATTTGGTGGTTTTAGAGTTTTCAAAGGGAGCCGGGGGGGCGACGTGAGGTAAAGATACTGCCTGAGGTGAATATACTTTAATTTCTGCAACTTCAGGATTCCCACTCTTTTAAAAAATTGTCCCAAGACAAAACTATAACTTTATCAACTTAATTTTTTTTATTTGCATTGTTCTTCTTGATTTTTTGATTTGTTTTTGTTTTTTAAATGTTTTAATTGATTTGAGCTTCACTCCCTTATCTTTTTTTTTTTTTTTTACCTTGTTGCACTTTTATCACCCTGTAAAACCACAATGAAAAGGTTGGGTACCAGCAAACTGGCTATAAACAGGATAAGAGCTGAACAGATACGTTCAGAAAACCTTCATCCTCTGATAAACAGACTCCTCCTGCATTAGAAACCGAGAGCTGATAGAACAATGAGAACAAAACACTGAATGTATATATGAAAAAAAGCCTTTTAAGTCTGTATGATAGTTAAAAAACTTAAAAAATACATAGTACAGACAAAGAATTGTATAAAAAGTTCTTCAATAAAATATCAGCAAAACTCATCTCTTATTAATAATCACAGGAAATAATCTGCTCAAAATTCATCAAAATCACACACACACACACACACTTCCTGCAGTTGTTGTGTTCACTGTTTGGCTTCATTGTACATTTCATCATCTGTTCTCTACTGTTATTGATATTATTGAATAGAATATAGAATATGCACAAAATATAGTGATAGAAAAGAGGTCTCTTAAGGAAAAGGTTGGGAACCAGTGTAGCTGACTGATGCTGTAACATTTGTGAAGTCTCATATTGAAAACAAAGCTTGTACTCACATGGATGTTGAGCTCCACATTCTTCCACTGGCAGAAACGAGTAAATTTGTCACTGAGGGGGAAAAAACAAAAATAAAACAAGAGTTAAAAACATGAATTCACTGTACGTTGGTGCAACTCTTCCACCCTCCATCTCCCCTGTCTCACCTCTCAATGAACTTCTGGAAGATCTTCCCTCTCAAGCTGTCACAGATCTCCACTATGTATGGCTGCAGGGAGGTGGGGGGGTGGGGGGGTGGCAGACACATAAACAGCAGTTCAGGCCAGGTTTCTCTCAGTAACTATGTGATAAAAATTCTTTGCGAATGTATGTGAATATATGCTGTGTGTGCATCGTTCTGATCGCTCAGCTGGACTCCTGCGTCTGCCGCCTTCCTTCTGTCTGCTGTTAATTCGCTCAGCGTTCGTGTCTGTGCGATTTGACGAGCGAGCTCCAGCTGAATGTAACGTCTGAGCCACACGGAGACTCCCAGAATATACAGGAAATACTGACAGGTTGATGTAATATCTTCTAGGGAAAATGAAGTCACTGGGGATAATTTTATATCCAGAATAAGAGGCCATGTTGTAGTCTAAAAGAGGAAATTGTTGATTAGATTTACTGAGCTGGAAAGAAAACAACTGTTGTTCCTCTCTTTCTCTGGGTTTCATTTTCCTGGGGGGCCTTTTGGCCATCGATGGTCCACGCTGAATGTATAATTATCAACAGTATGAATGTGCTGTTTAAAAATAATGTTAATGCAGTTGGAAGTCATGAATAGATACTACGAATTAAAGCCGGGGAGGAAATTGTATAAACACTTTCAGGAACGTTTCCTTGATAAGGAAATGTGAAAGTTTCATAAACTGTTGACGCACTAACAGCCAATAAAAACAAAAGCTATTTTTAACCAATCATGTGACAGTCTTTAAGGAACGGACAGCTGATTTCCCAAAATAGGCCCAGCAGGGTCGGTTGAGTTGGCTCCAAACACCGCACTGTTGTTGTTTTGGTATCAAAAGACAAAGTTCAGACGGGAGGAGGAGGAAGGAGGAGGAGGAGGAGGAGGAGGAGGCTCAACAGTCACCACAACCTCAAAAGTGGGCCAAGAGAAGTCCAATACCGAGATATAGAGCAAACAGTGACACAGCAAATAGTTTAACGAATGTTAGCTACGTCGTGGGTTAGCAAACGGTGGCTAAAGTTGCTGCTAACGTGCAGAGAGGACGAGGCTGCAGACAGCGCTGCTCACAGCTGTCCTGCTGCCATAGCTAACGTCGCTAACTAAAGTGGGACGGAGGGCTGCACAATGAAGCCAACATTAAATGAATGTGATCGTCTATAATATCGGCCTTTAAGCTGTGTGCTCGGCTCATAGAAAACTCTGCTTCCTGGAGAGCCAGCCACCAGAGGTGATCCAGATGTTTCGGGGAGCTGTCCTCCAGCTGCAGCCAAGATACTTTTATTCCCTTTTATTGAGTCACTGCTAACAAAAACTGAACACTTCCTGCTGCTGCAGCTTCACATTAAAAGCATTTAACTGGCAAAACACGAGTTTACAACAAAACGGTCATTTTTGGAATTTTTCACAGCAGGTCAGTCTGGGAGTGATGGGACAGAAAGAGCTGCTCACCACCAACCACCAACCCCCCACTGCTCACAGAATCAAATCTGACCACGGTTGTTCACAGAAACGACAAAATGATCCTGGGACCTGTGGTGTTAACCAGGTGAACTGCAGGAGGGTTTGTGCCGCCCTACTACAAAGTCAGCTGAATGTAATGAAGTACTTATTTTTTGACTAATTTATGAAAGTGTGGGAGTGTGTGCATCCGCTCTCACTAATTGTGTGGGGAACACCGAGCAGATAGAGCTGGTGATAGTGGTTTATTGTTAACGCTGTTGAAAGCATCAGCGGCCGGAGACAGGAAGTACCACAAACTGAGTTCATGTGCAGCAGCAGAGAGGACTCGCAGGCTGCAAGCAACAAGTAACGCCACTAACTAAGTGTTGTTATTTATTTTTGGGTAATTTATTCATTTAAATAGATGTTCTGTTTGTTTAGACCAAGTAACAAACCCTGCAGTTCCTCTAACGGCCACTAGAGGCTGGCTCCAGCAGTCAGTCTCCGTATTAAAATGTCCAACTTTACAGCAGAAATAAACATGTTTACAGCCTGGTACAAACAACCATTTTGTTCTCTGTAGGTCATTAAGGGCGTGGCCGCTTCGAGTGACAGGTGGGTGCCGTTACAGGCGGCAGTTTTCAGTAACCAGGCTTCGTTCAGCATCGCCTCATTACCTGTTTTTGCCAGATTAGCCAGAAACTGTGATAAACATCTTGGCTAAACACAAATCATCATCAATCCTTCAGCCATTCTGAGAAAGGGCGGAAACCTCAGCGTACTATAAAATGAGGTTTGCAAAGGTTAGTGTGTGTGTGTGTGTGTGTGTGTGTGTGCGCATAATTTACACCCTCAGACGTGTTGAGGGTGTGAAGTACAAAAATAAAAGGAGGCCTCCAATATTTTAATTGGTTATTGTCATTACTGTCAAGGACACGAATCATGTGCGCGGCTGTGCTCTGCTCTCTTTCCATCACAGTATTCTTCCTCATTTCATTCACATCAGTTTAACAGAAGCAGCAAAATGGCGGACATGGTAGAAACAGAACATAGAGAAAGGTGTGTTTACCTGGAAGAGAGTTGGGGGAACCTGTTTCTTTGTTAAGTGACTCTGCACGTGGTCCACTGCTTTCTTAGAAAATGGCTGAGACAAAAGAGGAGAAAATAAAGGGAAGGGTCAGTAACAATGCAGCGTTACGGTGATTTCAGTTCTGTTTTCTCTGTGTGAGGATGTGCATCCCCCAGTGTAACATGTAACATGACGCAGCTATGAGGCCGCTACCAACAGGACCAGTGTGTGTGTGTGTGTGTGTGTGTGTGTGTGTGTGTGTGTGTGGGGGCGGTGTGTTTAATAACTTCCTCCCTTTAGACGGCAGCAAGCACCAACTTTGCTTTACATCCCAAATTGTTGCCTTGCAGGAGGACAAAAGCGGCGCTGTGTGTGTGTGCGTGTGTGTGTGTTTGTTTGTTTGTGGTCAATATGGACGGACTTGTTCCAGCTGGTTCTGGGAGCGGCACTGCAAGGATTTCCCATCATGCCTCTGTGTTCCAGTGCATGCAGTCTTACTGGTTTAGTGCAGAACTTATACTTTGATACTTTTGAATGAATAAGCCATACTTAAAGCTCCTTTATGAGTGTATGATTGAACCTGGTCTCAGTTTGTTGTGTTTATGGCCTTTTTTAGATCAATTCTGACCAATAAAATCATCATATTAACGTAGATGTTTTTCAGGAGAAGAGTTCTGGCTTCATGTATCTGTTAAAGTGACAGCTTCTGTCATTCAGACATACAGTAGGTGTCTGTTACGTAAATGTTCCCTACAGCTTTATTCAACCATGACAGAACTGCGCAACGAGCCTCAATGCTCGGTGATATTTGGCACCTAATGAGTGAGAGTGAAGCGTGTTTTCTGTCCTCGCACAGGCTGCACAGGCGATGGATAAAACAACTTCTATTCTGCTGTTAAAGCTTTAATGAAAGATCATCAGGGTTCATTCCTGCTCTGTAAAGCTTTTATGCTTCGTGTTTATAATTCCATGGATACTGTACATTTGACATGAATGAAAATGTCTCTCTCTAATCTGTTTCCTGAGACAGGTGCAGAGGAGTGGGATGAGCTGGGTAACTTTACAATATTACATGTTTTTTCTGCGACATTTCTGCACTAGACCTTCACCAGGCAACGAGGAGGCATGTTAAGGCATCACAAGTGAATGTACTACTGTAAACAGACAGTGAGCAGGAGTGTATCGGTGCAACTAATGAGGGAAAACTGTAAATATATAAAAGGGAGAGATGCTCTTCACTGTGAAGGGGAAACATTATGACTGTTTATATCTGTACATAGTAGTTTAATGTTTGTGTTGACACTGTGGAGCTTGTTGGCCTCGTCTTCTGTGTACGTACATTGAGAGTCCTTGTACACACAGTTAACAAATAGAAGTGATTCGGAGGTGTTACAGAATCATCACTGCCATTGTGACTTTTACACAACGAGGTCCACGTCTTTCTGTCCCGGTGGTCGTCCAGAACTCGCAGTCACATGTGTAACTGTCACACAGCCTGTTGTTCTGCGTCTGAATGTGAAGATGGTGTGTTGGTGTGTGTGTGTTGATGATGTGTGTGTGTGTCTGTCTGGTACTCGTGTTGCGTTACTGCAGTGGTTCCCAACATAAAAACAAGAGCAGCCGCTTGCTGCAGGAAGCGTCTAAACTAAGCTAATCTATGTTGAAAAGACAACTACATTTTGAAGATGGGTTAAAAGATAAAAGAGACACATATATAGTTAGCTAATGTTAGCATATACTGGCTAACTACCTAACCGATCGTCATCAACTGTTAGCTTGCTGGTTACATTTTAAAGCTACTGTATAAGATGTGACTCTCTATACACACGTGGCTTTTGCAGCTTTTTATCTTTTAACCATCTTCAAAATGTGGTTGTCTTTTCAACATAGATTAGCTTAGCACAAAGCACACAGCATATCTAAGGACAGGAAAGGAACATGTTCTGACTGCGGCTTGCTCAACTGTTATTGGAGCACAGCACAAAAAGGGGCGGGACTTAGGAAGGAAGCAACCAGGTTCCAGCTCCTTTTTATTTAAGATCATTTTAAATTAAATATATTTGGGTGAACGCAGCTGGTCGGATTCAACATATAAAGCCGACGACATCAGCTTAAACTACTTTTTCTGACATTTTATAGACCAAACTATCAATTGATAACATTAGAAAATACTTAGACTACAGACGCAGCGCAGCTACTCTTTGATTTGAGTCATTTTAAAGGCCGCTTCACAAGAAACATTGAAGACTGAAGAAAAATTATTCCTTTTCTGTCCTTTTGATCGTCTCACAACCCTCACACTTATCCTGTGACCCATCTGGTTGCAGACTGGGAACCACTACAGTACAGCAACCTGTGTGTGCTCGACCTCGAGTGCATCAGTGCGGATCTGAAGGCGCCCTCACATGTGAACAGGACAGGAGCTCCTTCATGATGTAGCCGTCGTATATCTGCCGGCTGCGGCTCAGCCTCTCCTCCTCGGAGTCCAGCTTCTCGTAGTCCTTAATCTGAAACAGACACACGGGGTCAGCTTAACGCCGCAAACAAAACAGGGCTAAATCTGAATGAGCGGGATTACAGGCCTAATCTCTCACCCATCCCCGTGATGCCATCTAATCCCGCAAACACACACACTCAGGATACTTACTTCTTCGTAGAACTTGAGCTGAGGCACGGCCTCGTCGATCTCATTCATACAGAAGTCCTTGAACAGCAGGAAACCTGGAGGACACACAGAAAGGACAGGAAGCGATGAGGACAAGAACCCACACTGTTGATTATTTGACAGAAATCTCTTGATGCTTTGGCTGATATTGTTCATTGTGTTCAGCACGGCTCTACAGGTGGCAGTGATGGTTGATCTGTTGGTCCAGACTGAAATATCTCAACAATATGGCTGCCCCCTAACACTGTGATAACCTTATCCCTCCTGCGTATATTCATTGTGAGCTTGCTGATACATGCTGAAGAAGGGCGGCTTGCTCAACGTCTGTGTGGTAAAATTTAAAAAAGTGCTGTCCTACGTATTTGCTTTTTGATTTTACACATTTAGGATTCAGCACCCGGACGTGTTTTCAGTTTGTAACCTGTCGTATTTACACACCTGATAAGAAAGTCTGAGGTGTGGTGATAATCTAATATTCTGTAGCTCTGTTACAACCAAAAGATCAGAGAGCATGAAGCCTATCAAAATCTATTCAAAATAAATATCAACAACTTATCGTCTGAAATTCAATTATCACAAATAATTCTAATATAAATTTCCCTTTATTGGCCTGATAATTATCGTGCATCCCCCAGTCAGGATCTGATATTTTATAACGTTCTGTTGTTCTGCACATCCAGAAGGTTACCCACTCAGTCCAGGTTCACACAGAGAAACAGCCGTCCTCTGGATAAACCCTCCGTTTCCTCTGCAGAGTTTCCTCCGTCTCGACAAGTTTAAGACAACAGTTTTTAGTTTTTCTGCTTAAATGTCACATGATATTTGCCGCAGTGGCTTTACTGCGTGCAGCGAAACATTTAAGATGTCTGAAACACTCACACATCAATACGACACAGAATAAAGAAATCACCTGAAAAGCTCATGCTGCTCGACATTTAAAAAGGAGATATAGACCGGTAGAGGAGCGAGATATCCACGTGGCCGCGCGGCCAGTGGATGATTTATGCGTACATGCGGATTCGGGTAAAGAAATCTGTTTTGTCTGTGATATCAAAGGTGATAAATAAATAAATAAATAAAAAGGTATTAATGGGTAATGGTCAAGGGAAGAAGGAGTTAAAACCAGACACACACACACGAACAGCTGTAAGACCACATGAAGATGAAAGAAGGGCAGCCCCATTTACTGTATTAGCCTTAATAATGGTTGAGGTTGTCGTGTTCTTATTAGGGACACTACAGCAGCAGATTCTGAGCTTTCCCTCCAGCCTACTAACACACACACACAACACACACAACACACACAACACACACACACACACACACACACACACACACACACACCTCCTAATTACAGAAGATGGCACCAGGCATTATTGGCTGAAAATGACACACTCTGTGTCACTCTCAAACACAACGACAATGGATAATAATCTCACGACGCGCAGTCAAATCCACACTCAATGAAACATTATCTGTGGAAGAGGAGGGGCGGTGGGGCGGGGAGGGAATAAAGATGCATCTACGTTTGCTCGCAGGGATGAGACCCGCTGTTGCCATGGCGATTGCCTCCGTGGCTACCGGCTATGTGTGTACAATGGTGCGGAGACACAGAGATGAGATGTACAGTGGAGCCGGGGCCGGCGAGGTACCGTCGATCCCCTGATGTCTGAGGCATTATCGCGCTACGGGGCGGTTTCACAGTCGGTTGTGGTCAAAACAAAGACGCGCTTCAAGAGGACAGAGACGAGAGGACAGTGTGGGGGTGGGTTGAGCGAAGCAGCAGCAGCGTGTTGTATGTTGCTGAGGCACAGTGGCGCTCAGTGTTTTGCATGCGTTGGTTAGACTTCCTCTCTGCGGCTTTACCCGATTAGCATCAGGTATTAGCAAAAAATAGATGGCTAACAAGATCTCATTCTTGACAAAAGGTCAGTCTGGCCGAAACTCACTGCCAATGTGGCTCCGGTTCCTATACGACCAGCAGCTAACGCACCCAATCACTGCGTAGATGTCAGTGCCTCGTTTCGGTACCAGAGTCTGGTTTTTAGGTGAAGCAGCAAGTAGCACCGAGACAAATTTAATCTCTGGGACAGAAATGATTATTTTCTTACTCTACTCGGGATGTCACAGGAACAGATCCTTGTTCAAGTTGATGCCAGAATACTGAAAACCTGACGTTTTCTTGTTTAGAAGTTCAAATTACTATTTAAGATCCAAACTTTGAAGACCTGAACACAAACTTTATTCACAGAGCCTTCACTCTCTGATAGACCGCCTTAAAAATCAATGAAAGAGCTGATAGAATAAGAACCAAACACCAGGGACAATGAAACACATTGTTAAAATTACATACCGCAGAGAGAGAACCGAGTAATCTGCTCAAAATTCATCCAAATCTTCCTACAGTTACTGGATTCACTATTTGGATTAACTGTACACAGTTTATCAGTTTTATTCTGAAATATCCATAAAATATGTCACTTAGGGGTCGTCAGTTGTCTCAGTGATAGAAAAAGGTTGGGAACTGCTGCCTGTAAGACATCGCAGTGTGAGAGCAGAACGATGGACTGTCAGACAATAAGGTGATGGAGGGCCGAAGAAGAATCGAGAACCGGTTCCAGAAAACTGGTTCCAAACTGTCCGATCCATCAGAACTGTGTGCCACTGAGCTTATGAATTCCTTTTATCAATGCCAGCCCGTTGTTCTGACAGTCGTGATGGCGCAGCACACACGAACGGGAGAATATATCACCGACTGTTGGTCTGACAGTTGCAAAACAATGACGTCAATCTCATGTGTCGAGGATGCGGGAAACTAGCAACAAGGAGGAGGTGGTGGAGAGGAAGAAACGATCTAACTACACTGAGTACATCAGGAATCAATAATGGAACCGACAAAGAATGGAACCAATAAGCAGAACCGATAATGGTATTTGTATCAGTACAATTCCCCCAATTCCCATCCCTGTGTGGCACACGTTCTCCATTAAATACGAATGTTTGAGTCTCATATCGCACACAACAGTGAAGTGGAGAGGGGTAGAATTACGTGTACAGCTGCACCATTGTGTTGTTGTACTGATGGAAACACGGAGGAAGTGTTGAGTCTGCATCACCAGCAAACTGAAGCAGGAGCAGATTCTTTTTGAAATATGACAAAATAACCTGATAAAACCTGGAAAAGTAGAAACGAATCTCTCCCTTTAAACAGTCTGTAACAGCTCGGGTGCAGAAATCCGCCACAGAACAAACAGAAAATGAGCTTCTTCGCTTCTAAAAAGTGGCCTTTGTTTCCATTAAGTGGCCTCACTGATTCAGTTTAAGGCGCGCCCGCAGCAGGAGCCATTTGTTTTTGGGGCCTCGTGCCTTACTATCATCCATTCTCACTTCTTCCCCTCTTGCTTTATCTCTCCTCCAGACGTGATGCATCATTTCCCCTTCGCTCCAAGCTGACACTAAAGCTCATACAAATAAACATGCTCACATGCATCCACACATGGCGTATGTACACAGCCGACTGCACAGGGCATCCTTGTTTGCAGAATGGGTGCTACTGACACACACACACACACACACACACACACACACACACACACACACACACACAACACACACACACACACACACACACACACACACACACACACAGGTTTTCAATAGCAAGGACTAAACATGCGAGAGAGGCATTAAGAGAGGGACAGAAGGGAAAAACGACAGTTCTTACATCACCGAGACTCAAGGATTAACCTTAATCGCTGAACACTTCAACACTGCCCAGCTAATTCAACAAATGGCCTCTTCCAGAGAACACACACACACACACACACACACAAATCAGACACGAGTTCCTGTGAGCTTTGTCTCATTAGCGAGATCACCTGAACTGTCTAAAAATACCACGCTGACGGCTGCCTCTGTCGTCCATCATCAGCGCACACACACACACACACACACAGGCCGAGCAGGTAGGGCTGAGGATCCAGAACTGGGACCAGAACCGGGGATTCATTATGAATTGTGGGATTTGATTTCTGAAAAAGTTCAAGGAGCTGCTGCACGTCCGTCCGTCTACATCGCCACTGACGCATCGGTCAATATGGCGGAAAGGCGTGGGCGCATATTAAGTACGGTTGAGTATGAACAGTAAAACGTGTCAATATCTTGTTTTCCAATAAATAAATATCTTATGTTAATAGTTTCTCTTAATGTTATGATCAGATCTATTGCTTTGGAGCTCCATTTGAGGCTGTTCTGTAAATCTGTCTCTAATAAACACAGCAGCCTCTGATCAGTTTCAGTGTAAGCCCCACCCATTATGGCTATACAGATAATAGTGTACTTGCTCAACCCTGTATATTAAGCATGGCCAAATTTCAATGAAGAAATTTCACATTCAGCAGCTTTATGGAAAATAACTGTTAGTTGAAGCCCAAATAAAATGTCCATCAGTTCCTGTTTTCCACCAGCAGTCCAAAAACACACAAATAGTCAAATTACAATAATTCAAATAATTAAATATAATAAATAAAGAAAAGCCATCCTCACATTTGAGAATCTGGGACTGACACATGTTTGACATTTTCGCTTGACAAACGAGTTAAAGTTCCCTCCGGTCAGAAACCAGCGTTCCTTCTTGTTCCTACAGTGAGACGTTTGAATGACGTCTGTGCAGAGTTGGAGAGTTAAAGGATGTTTTCACATTCTCGTCGAGCTCTTTGAACGTCTGATTTTTAAAGGGGCGGGGCCTACGAGCACGATTTGTGACATCACAAAGAGTTCGGAGGTCAATGCTGAATCCTTGTTATTCTACACGGAGGAGAGGAAGCACATCCACCCACAAATGTTCTAGTCTGTCGTAGAAATGCCACAGGAAGAAGAGGAGCATGAAGAAGGCAACTAGTGCCGCTGTACAGGTGAGTTACCCCCAGGTTTTATGGCCTACTTTATTAATTAGTTACTTAGTGTAAAAAATATAGTATATATACTTACTGGCTATAATTATATGGTATAAAAAAGAGCTTGGTTGTATGAAACGTTTTTCTACATTGAATGCAGAGCACCTATATTATTATTATATATTATATATATATATATTGGATCAGGACTCTGTATCAGCAGATATTAAACAGGGACCGAGGGCAAACAATGGTATCAAGAATTGTTTACTTATCGTATCGTGACCTTTCTACTAGCAAACCAGCCCGACAACTTTGGTTCCCAACGAAAACCACAGAGCGGTTCATTGAAATGAATGAGGGGGCAAATTAAATATGCTTAAGGATTCCTGGTAGATTATTCAGTCACATAAAGGACGTGTTTCTACAGCAATCATCAGGACAAAGTGATACTAAAATCCCGTCTCATGGTATTATAAATAAAAGCCTCACACCAACACATCCTAAAATACATACTATGTATTATCGACACACTAAATAATTCTTGTTTCTGTAGCTTTCAACTCAAAAGAAACAAAATATTAAACTTGATGGAGAAACTCTTAAAGATATCTTACAGAGAATATGCTGCAGCACCTTCAGACTGTCTCTGTCTTCTCACTCTTTGTTTCGTTTCTTCCCTTCAGTGTTATCTTTCAGGAAATGCATGTTTTCACCGGTGTTTAATTCACTCTCACCTCATTATCTTGCCCAAATATGTCGGGTTAACATAAAAGCATTCATTAACATTAGTATGGAGCTGAGACTTTAATCCTTTTACCGTCTGCAATTATTCAGCTGTGCATTTCTGCTCTATTGTGAATTGTATTGTGAACGTATAATCGGGGCTGCTGTTCATTTTGAGGTGAATGAGAACAAAAAAAACCCCAGCATTAATCAATTTATGGAAAAGAGAGAAAAAAGTTTCTTATTGAAGGGTCATGTGAGACAGGGGTTGACTGTGTTGCATTATACATACACTGACCTTTACTGGTGGAAGAGAGCCTGTGTGTGTGTGTGTGTGTGTGTGTGTGTGTGTGTGTGTGTGTGTGTGTGTGTGTGTGTGCACTGCACAATGGGACAGATATTCATTCAAGTACAAGATCAGGATTAGCAAACAATGTTAAGTATTCTCCCGGTCTTGCTGCTCTCTTGCTCTGCAGTCTCATGGTGATTGCCGAGTGTGAGTGAAAGCTAAAGAGACGCTACCGTTAGCTGATCACTAAGGTCTGGCAATTCAAAGTGGGTTTCAAACACAACGCTGGCACCCTATGTGATGTATAGGTAGAGCCTGGTCTGCATCTGTCTTGGCTTCCACTCCCTTTATATACTGGCTTATAGCATAGTTGCTACATGCCAAGCTGGGGGGGGTCGGGCGACGCAACTGGCCACCATCAGTCCAACAACCAACGATTGGCGATAAATTCCCGCATGCGGTCATGCTGCGTCTCAGATATGTAATCCTTTGGCGCGCAGGCAGCACTGTACATGAGCTATGACAGTTTATACGGTCGAGGTCAAGGTTGCTTTTACAACGCCCCCCCACGAGAGATACAATAGTCATAAAATACATGCACGCTGTTAAAAATACAAGAATTCCTATAAGTCACAAGCACACAAACACACATCTCACCGGCACGAATGAAACCTAGTACACAAACCCAGTTTATAGATCGGGTAAAAACAAAAAGGTACATTTGTATGGATTCTGTCACTTCTACGGTCTTCTTCCTATGGGAGGGTGCGGCTGTGTCGTGGTACTGTCACTGGGATCATTGACCAAGTTTAATGATGTGCTCTGGTCTGTTGACCTTATATTTGTGCATGTGCAGGATTGGCAATCCATTTCACCCAACGGCAGACTTTTGTTCCTCGAGTTTATCTTGAAGACTCTTTACCCGGGGCGACGCGCTGACTGCAAGGACACGCTGCCTGAAAGCCTTCAGCCGGGGAACAAGAGTCTGCAGATAAAAGATTGTGACATGACCGGCTGCAGCCCGGCTCTACGAGTTGGACAGCGGTAAGTATCTCTGGCTTGTTTCAGGCAGATCTTTAGTCCAACTTTCCTTCATTCTTACAGAATCCAAATGTCTTCCAAACGTTAGATGTGCGCTGTGCTAACGTTACTGAGACAAGAGCGATGAGATCCCGGCGCTGACCTTTTACCTTTCACGAGAGTGGAGACGCTGTTAGTGCCAAAGCTTCAGTCAACACATTCACAACCTTATCGGACCATCGACCGGTTAATGGTCCGCGTACCGATGTAGTCGCATCTATAGCGTTAAAACCGAATTTGTATCTGTAAAGATTTACAGCCCCTAGTATTAATATTCGAGCACTGAAGCCATTTATTAGCAAAGGGCACATGCAAACTTATTCTCATGTTGCTGGGTATGAATCCATCCTACACTGTGTGTGTAATTTCCCTGAGGTTTTCTTATCTGCTGGTTAAAAAGGGCAGAAAAAAAAAAACTAGATCATTGTATGATAATTAATAAAAACCTGTCAGTGCAGCCTAAACAAGAGGTCTGACTAATACGGATCAAATATTTATCAGACACAAAGCCTTCATCAGTGTGGCAAATCCTGGTTTTCATGTCTGAATTATTATTTCTACACAAGAATTAAATTACATATCTCATTACCCGGTTGGAAAAGCACACAAATATGAACATTTATCTTCCTGAAACCAACATCCAGGATTGTGCACTGGACACTGGACAGCAGGATCAAATGTTGGGCTACATTATGTTAGCAACACCTTCACAACAAACACACCAGAGTTCTAATTTTAAGGACACTTCCTTTCCGATTGTGAGCTGAGGTTAGAAACTGACTGACACGCACTGAAAGCTCTTTCCTGCAGGCAGGTACGAGGCTTTCGTGCTTTCAGCTTCCAACTTCATCACCACAGGGCTGTTTGCAAAACTTAAAACAAATTACAGAGCGGATGCCTCGTCCTGGAACAACTCTGACTGTTTACAAAGCCTGCTGCGTTGAATATGCAATATGAACACTGCAGATCTTGACATTTGAACACGCTGTATAAATGCAAGGCAGCTTACATCAAAATTATCAACACCTTGAGACTAAAAGTGTGCGAAAAAACAACAAGCTAAGAGCAGTATGCATTCCCCCACGCACTCAATCAAGCGCTGCATGTGGTGAGACAATATAGAGCAGAACCCGTGCTTTATGCATGTGGGTTAACTGGCTAAATAGACACAGGACACGAGCATATGGAGAGTGTCTGCAAGCCTGCTGGCTGGGCCTGACTCATCCACCTCCAATCACGTGCATCTAAAGTAATATTCGGGACCATTACTATCAATCAAACTGATGTGTTAACCTTTAACATGGCAGCTTTGTTCGTATTCATAAAAGATGGAGACAAAACACGATACGAAAAGGGTCAAAGGTACAATTAAGGACAAAGACTGTCTGAGAGACGCGGTAAATTAAAAGATCACACACGCACGCACACACGCATGCACGCACACTAAGAGTTGCTGCCAAAACGTGGAGGACGGGTCAGAGGAAAACGGAAAGCGGGCAACAAAGCGAAAAGCTGACATCTGTCTCTGCAGTGTGTAGAGGGGAGAACTGGACACCATGTTAAGCTTGTTGAGTACTGTGAAATACCAGCAACACCTGAAGGCAGCATGAGGTACGGTGCCGGCGGCATGAACGCAGTGACATTTTAGAGTGAAATACATTCAGATACTGTTATCAGCAAATTCACTGGCTGGGGAAATGAATCCAGATGTGTTTTACTTCGGTTGGTTTAGACAAACACATTAATGTCTGCACAGAGGATGTTTTTCACATTCATCTTCTAAATAAAGAAAGTTTCTCTGAGCTCATTGAAACCATTTTTTATGGGGGGGGGGCGGTGCGAGCATGATTTGTGACATCACAAATACTAAAGGAGGAATACTAAGGATTTAAATGCAAAAAATGATATTCATCATCCCTTTCCACAAAGCTTGCGGGCTATGTAACAGCAGAGTTTTGTTCCTCGAATTTATCTTCTCCTTACCCGGGGCAGACACGCCGTCTTACAGCCTTCATTCAGGGAACAAGAGTCTGCTGTGGGCAGCTGCAGCAGGAGATTACAGGAAAGATTGTGACATGATCGGCTTCAGCGATAAGTATCTCTGGCATGTTTCAGGTAGATCTGTAGAAAATGGTTTTCACACATGGGGCTGTGTGTTGGCCAGAACCAGGCCGTACAGGAGTTACGATTACATAAGGTTAGGATTAGTTAATACATATCTGCAGGGGATCTTTCTCACATGTAGTGTTGTACTGCACTGCATTGGAAGGTATATGCTGTTAAGTTAATCCCCCTCCCTCTACCCTTTTTTTTCTATGTGAAGAAACTCATTTACCATCAAGCCAGATCTTATATGACAACTCCTTTCCATGTGGTTACAGGGGTGAGAAGGTGAGAGTCTCAGTGTGTGTGAAAGAGGAAACTTCTTAATCAGAGAAGCAATGCTGGTTTTTTTTTTTTTTTTTGGTGCGAATGAGTCAATATAACTACGGTTTAACACAAGTCTTAAAAAGGTCCAGCGTGGAACACTGAGGAGGATCTATTGGCAGAAATGGAATATAATATTCATAGGTATGTTTTTATTAGGAGTATAATCACTTGAAAATAAGAATTATTGTTGTGATTGTTACCTTAAAATGAGGCGTTTCTATCTACAGAGGGAGCGGGGTCCTCTCCTGGCAGAGTCCGCCATGTTTCTTCAGTAGCCCAGAACAGACAAACCACAAACACTGGCTCTAGAGAGGGACTTTTGTGTTTTCATTTCAATTCGTTTCGCTTTGTAGTTTCTCCGACACCAGGGTTGAGCAATCTTTACTTTCCAAAGAGCCATTTTTGCTCAAAAGCCAACAAAAAAAATCTGTCTGGAGCCGCAAAACATATTTAAGACTTGTCTTTGTTAGAATAATAATAACTATATCCAGTCTCTCTGACGTGAGTTTATGTTGAACATATAGAGGCATTAGTATTAAATTTAGACTGGTTTATAACCAGATAAAACTCCTTATAGTGGGTTTAAGCCTTTCTTGCATTAACAGATGTAGTAAGATAATGAGTGCGATACTTGTTGACATGTTTTGAAGATAGAAAATGACTTTATCATCGCCCTGTTACTCAAACATACAATCTGAAATCAGATTCCTTTGATGTGAAGACAGTGTGAATCATGATGGATGAATAAAAAAGGACAGACGTTAGAAGGACTGGAGGCGTGGACAGTCTGTCAACACGAGCATCCTGGCCTCCGGGGGAGGAGGGAAACGCGGCATTCTGGGAAAAGGAGAACGGTCCGTTTATTGCTCTCCTTTCTAACGTCGTCCTCTCCATTTCCTCTCTCCAATTCTCATCGCCTCATTTTATTCCTCCTTTAATCAATTTCATTTCTCCCCGTCGACAAGCAAATGCAGCAGTTCTGGGTCGGGTTCCCATGGCAACCGCAGTTGCTAGGCAACGCGCGACTCTCCATCATCCATTCCAGAAGTCTGACAGATGGAGAGGGAGAATGCCAAGGCGAGAGAGAGAGAAAGGAGAGAGAGAAGGGGAGTGATGGGGGGCATTAGGAAAAGAATGGAGGGGAAGAAATGGCTAAAGCGTGAAAACAGAGGAGGAGGTGGAGGTGATGCAATCCTAATAAAACACAGCGGTGCCAATAACCTCGTCAATGATCCTCTCTACATTAAGGATTCCTCCCCAGACTCAAACCCTCTATTAGTCCACAGATTTCTGTTTCACTACGTTCATAAAGGGGGGCTTCATTTGTTAACTAATTCTGTTCGGGTCAGATTTTATGAATGATATTTCAACACTACGACGCGATGTAAAGCTTCGACCTGCTGTATTAGATTATATTCAATCTCATCATTGTACAAACCAAATGCAGTGAAGCAGTAATGTGCAGATGTATAGTGAGAATCTACAAACAGTGAGGGAGAGAAGATATATTCTGTGTGAAGATATACAGTATATCTATAACTTTATCTGTATATATCAATTACTTTTATTATTTTATTCATAATTGTAAAAAACAATGACTTAATCTCTTTATACTGTATGTAAATTACCTCGATGCTGTGTGCAAAATAAAACATTTAATTTGGTATCATTTCAACAACAAAAAAATAAGAAGAGCAAGATGAACATTAAAGATTTTCTTCTGAGGCATAAAAGGTAATATATTAAATTAACATGAGTCAAAAGGAGATGGATAATTAGTGTATTTCCCGGGGGAGGAATCTGCATGTCACGGCAGCAGTACACAAATGAAACAGCACAAAGTACAAACATAAAAGGGTAAAAAAAAAAAAAAAAAAAGTGTGTGCGGTAAGGTGTGTAAAAACTACTTTAATTGTAAGTCATTAGTTCAAAAGAAAATGTAATTATAAAGCACAATTAGCCAGTAAGACCTCAGCAGTCTCCCAGTCTGATGACAAAGCGGAGATGAGCTTCAAATATTAGCTTAGCTTCAGCAGAGGCAGTTACAGAGCAGAGGATATGAATGAGTGGTGGAGGAGTCGTGTTTCTGTCCACTGTGTTCAGGTAGTAACAAAAAGGGCTGAAAGATGCTAAACCGGACGGCAGAGCGGAGGGCAACTGCAGAGACCGAACTGTCGTCCTCATTCACAGACACAGTGCCGTCTGTACCCGGACACGTTAACCACATAATAAACAATCCGCTCGCCTTTTGACTTGATGAGTTAGGGGGAAACTTTATTTTAAAAATTATGAATCATTTGTCCCCTCTTGTAAATGTAATAAGTCATTCCTTTCTTTATATAAGAAAATATTGTGTCAGTTTGTCGCAGTGTTGTTGGAGTAGGCTGATATTGTCCGATATGATGCACATCTTCCAGCCAGTGAAGGCCGACTATCTTTCATGGCCACACACAAAGACATTTCACTCTCTCTCGGGAATACAATCTGTTAATGTGACAGGTCTTTTCATTTAAGTGCACACAGCCTGCATTGGAAAACAACAGCAGGAAACATTAAGTGTTAATACACATTAGTAAACCGGCTCCAGCTCTGAATAGTTATTGTAGAAAACTATATACATATTGAAAGAAAAAAAAGTATTCAAGGTGAAGTCGTGGCCAGTGTGCCTGCTATATTTAGAGCGTACAGAATGTCCATTACATAATGGTCATTCTGCCTGACCCTGATTCTGTCTGGCCCATGGACTCACAACCAGGCTCTCACAGAGGACCGGCTCTCCAGCTGATGTAACGACAGGTGGATCCTCAACGCTGCTTCTTCAGCTTTCTAACAAGCTGTAAAAACAGACTCTCTCTGGACAGCAGAGCTCATGGACTGCCAAAGACGCACTCCAGATGGATTTTTAAAGACAAAACAATCGTTTGCTGTAAAACGTTCAAGTTTGATTCATTCGAAGCCCACACTCGTCCAACTCAATCTAATCTAATTCACTGCTTGTCAATATTTCAAAATGACATTTTATTGTTGCAGGAACGCTCTGTAAACTAAAGATTGAGTAGTTAACAGTGTATCTGTACCCTTTGAGGATAAAACATTCCAGCAGCACTGCGCCGTCTCCTTCCTGACCATGGTTGTCATGACAGTCAACAAGGCTTGTTGAGCTCAAGGACGAAGCATGTTGAGAGGACTAAAATCAAAAGCAAAGTCACAGCAGAGCTTCTGCAACTGTTGATTAAAATCCACTTTCAGTTCTGAAGCCAAACCTTTCGATTCAACCGAAAATGACATACCGTAAAACTTCCAATAAAAGCAGGGTCCCTAATAGACGCAGGTCTCATTTAAAAGCCTGGTGTGGCTACACGTTTTGACAAATAAATGCAGGTCTCCAATAGAGGCCTGGTCTGGATTTTATAGAAATTATCTTGATGTATAAAACCTCTTTAAACCCACCGGGTCGCCTGCTTGAGGGAGTTTTAAGTCATTTTGATCCCCTACACAAATATAAATGTTTAAACTTCTGTCAATATGTACATGCTGCACATCATTAGATCAGTTATAGATTCTCCACAATTCAATCTTTCACTATATTTTATGAAAATTATCAACAACAAAGTATAATGTTAATTCATTCTGACTTACCGGTAACACGGTAAACAAGAGAGACGGAAAAAAAAAACCTCTGAAGCATCATAATCATCATGTTAGTTGTCAAATTTGCTGAACAAAACTCAATAGAAGCAGCAGTTAGTTTAGTTTAGTTTAGTGCTAAAGGAATTAAAGGCCTGTCCCCAGTAAAGGCAGGGGGAGTTCAGTGATTTAAGCAAATAAACACCCAGACTATTATTAGAAGTTTTACGGTATTATATACACAACAGTACCGGAGATGGTACGCAGGTAAACCCACTACCTGGAACTGTCTGAAGAACCAATGTATCCCCGTACAGTAGAGCTTCGACTCCAACCGAACCAGATTGGACCCAACACACCCTGCTGGGTTCAGGCCCAAAACAACTGCCATATGTCAAAAAATGTAAGTAAAAAAAAATATATATATATATTTCTCAATGGTTTGGGCTCGATTTTCGCAAAGGTTCACTGTAGTTTGCTCTACATGCTAGGAGGCCAAGCTGTATTCAGTTGGCTGCAACTTCACTGCAACTAAATCCTACCCACTGGACCTTTAATGCAACGCAGCCTCCAGAGTGTCTGTCCCCTCATGTTGAGCCAGGATAACTTTAAAATTGATATTTTGGATGTGGCGCAATCAGTTTCTGAGGATGAAATTAGGTGGCACATAAAATAATAGGATTTCTAAATGAAAGAAAAAAAATCAATTCTAGCTGACGATGGCGGCCAGTGTCAGTCGAGTAAGATTGGTGTGTTAAGGTCTCACAGATTAGTGTGTATCAAAACCGCGGCTGCAGTATTTTAAATGAGTTGAAGGGCAAAGCAATAATAGAGGCAGGCTGATTAATACAGCATGAATGAGGCTTTGTGCATGACGGAGCTTACTTTGGAAATGTAAATAAAACAGCTAAAAATGATTGACATGTGCTTTAAAACTAAGATCTTTGAGCTGATAATCATTTTAAACCCAGTATGATGATATTTAGATGCGTCCAGTGTAAAGCAGCAGGTCTAGGTTTGTGGTTATTGTTTGTATTGCTGAAACCGCTACATGCAAACCCCCACGGTCACATGGCGCTACGTTTGAGCATGTCTGACAGCTATGTGTTTCTACATGCAGAGCCGCACATTTGCCATTCAAATGTTTACACCACACAGGCTCTCTGTGGTGCTCTCGGCCTCACAACTATTTCCCTAAGCTGTGCCGTCTAAAGCTACACAGACTGGGCTCGCCACTGCAGGTAAGACGTGTGGGTGGTTGTAGGGGTTTGGGTAGCGGGGGACGGTCCCCTTAGTTACCGGAAGGCTTTTCATTCTAGCATGGCACATAATGCACATTACAGTACTCGTAGATTATCCTAAAATGAAAAGAGTTTATCGACTGTAGCTGGCTGGCTAATTAGCTCTGAGAGTTGGTGGAAAACTCCAGTCTTTATTTCATACGCACGCAAGCTTGGCTCGCCTCAGTTTGAGTCGACGCACCAGGACAGGGATTTTCATTTCACCAAAAATATGGCTATTGGCTTGGAGGTGTGTCTCTACAGGCAGAGCGCCGCGATGGTCCAGACAGCTCAAGACTGAATGAAAAGAGAGATTGGAGCAGCTACCTAAGCGCCGCTTCCGGTGACAATCACATTTAACTTCCTATAAGTTCTTCACAATAAAAGTCTCCGGTTATTTTGTTATTTAAACTCTTTTATTATGAAGCAGTAAAATAAGGAACTGTTGGGTTTCCATCAGCAGTAACTTCAACCGACTCCTACGCAGCTGAAAGCGAACATGAAACAGTAAAATAAAGCAGAAATCTGAAAGTACAAACAGGAGTGAAACTGAACTTCAAACCACAGAGATTCAGCTCAAGCTGAACACTCCAAGACAAACGTCTGTCTCTGCTCTCCTGTACAGACACAAGTCTGTGAGTCGAAGGGGGTCGTCACGGGTTGCCGAGAAGCCACCGCAGCTCGCTTAGAGGCAGGTCGCACGTGCTTAGGCCACACTCGGGAGAACGTCCATCTCAGGCACAACTCGGAAGTTTACAACCACAGTCTGATCAGCTGGCTACTGGAGCACTTGGGAGGGGCAAGAGATGCTTTTTCACTTTCCCCACCCGGATTTCGGTCACAAGCTCGCTTCTCTAACCTTTAGAGAAGGTCAGCTACACAAAGTTGGAGCCGAGACAGCAGACGATGCTTCAAAAACAGACGCTGCTGCAGAGAAACTCCTAATTCTAAACGGACGCTGCTATTGATCGGTCAGGGCTCATTGCACTGTAACAAAGACATCCACCTTACTGGAGACAAAACCAACTATTACATCACAAGGATTAAGCTGGGGATGGCTTCAGGTTGATTACCTGGAATGTAAATGTCCCAGAGGCAGAGGCACATCGACTGCGCCTGGTAACAAGTGTTTTCTGGGAGACGGGCTAATGAGAGCTGAGAGCTGGACTAATGACCAGCAGCAACCAGGGGACGAGCTCTGGCTCAAAGGAAGACAGTAAGATTGATAAGCAGGGAGATGAGAAAGGAGCAGGGCAATAATGCGGCTGCAATAAGAATCACGCGCCAGGAACAATAGAAGCAAAAATGCCCCAAAAATTCACTGGTTCCAGAATCAAGAATGTGCAGATTTTACTGTTTTATATAAAATTGTAAATTAATGAATTTCATTTTTTTTTTTTTTTTTTTTTTACTATTTTTTTGACATTTTAGAGCCTTAACAATTACTAGATATCATTACAGGTTTATTCAATTGTTGTTGGGAGGCAGCTCCATCGACTCTAAGAAAAAAAGTCTGATAGTATTGAGTCTTATGGAGAAATGAGTCGACTTCTCAGTTGATTTATTCCCTCAGTAAACAGTTTCCTGATGAGTTTCTGGTCTCAGTCTGTAGTTTCAGTCTTCTTCCATACAGCATGATGTTCATTTAGTAACTGATGGTCCCATTTAGAGTAAAACAGACCATAAAGCAGGGTATGCTTTAGGGCAGGGCTACCTTGTGATTGACAGCTCATTCTCAGTGAGTCCGTCCAGCTCAACGCACCAAACTCAGATCAAACAGTGCTGATCCGATATGGATCCAGATTCTGTTGTTGACTATTTCTCTCCTTAAATCTGTTCACAAACATATTTTAGTCAACTGTTTTCTGTAATATGAGAAGCCGAGAGCCACCATTGTTCTGTTTCCCAAGTTGAAACCAAACATTGCCAAAGAAAACAACATAGTTATGACCATAATGCCAAACTAGAGGCTGTAAAATGGTACTCCACTAACCAATAACCAGGACATTTTGCAAGAAGAAAACCCCCAAACATTGTAATATTTGTGATTCTCAGCTAAAATTGTTCATTATTATTGACCCATAAAGTCCACACCTACTTTTGGCCGTCACTCTTTTCAGTCTGACGCTCCCAGTGGAACCAGTCACTAAACTGCACAAACTGAACTTCCATTATCCTCCTTTAATAACTCAGTCCTCTGGAACACAGCACCCTTATCTCTGTGTACATACTGTATATATTGTGCTGTTTTAACTGTATGGTTTCTTGCATTAGCTGTATGTATGTATGTTTCACGTGCTGTATCGACTTGCCTCCTGACGCTGCCTCTTGGTCAGGTCGTCACTATAAAAGGAGAAATGGTTCTCCAGTGATTAAAAAAAGACCCTGATCTCAAGAAGTCTGTGTTGGACAGGCATTTTAATATGCTATTACAACTAGAAGACAAAGCCCAGAAACATATTGACAGTGAAAATATTTGTTAGTTGCAGCCCCTCATATGGACCGATCATTAGAAAGTAAACACTGAAGTCCCTTCTTCATCAAAACATTCTCAATTAATGGATTAATTGTTTGGTCTATTAAATGTCAGAGAATAGTGAAAAATGACATTCAACAGTTCCCCGGAGCCCAAGGTGACATTATCAAATTGCTTGCTTTGTCCAGGCTACGGTCCAAAACTCAGAGACATTCAACAATCCTCACATTTGAGAAGCTGGAACCAGGAAATGTTTGGCACTCTCGCTTTAAAAAATGACCTCTTATCAAAAGATAGTTTGTGTTCGATTGTCTGTCCATCAAACTTAAAGAATCTAGAAGTGAAAGTCGATGTGTGTTATTTTAAAACATTAAAGCAGAGACCAGCTGCACGTTTCCTACCGTTCACTCAGACTGTGATCAGCAGTATTCAACATATTTGCGGCTGACGGACAGATAGGCCAGAATACCACCTGGGAAGTGTTGAAAGATTGGACGGGTTGAGTGTCACAGGGTTCAAACTGGCGTCTAATAAGCTCCCGCCCACACGCAGTAGAAGAGAGGGAGTACGAGGTGAATGTACTGAAAATAAGAGACAGAAATGAAGAGAGCAACAAGTCTGACAAAGGGAGGGCTGAAGACAAAGAAGAGGAGGAGGAGGAGGAGGAGGAGGAAGAGGCAGGGAGAATTAACGCAGTCTGTTCTCACAGGGGGGCTGAGACCTAGAACAGTAAGTAAACCTAGTGGAAGCCTGCAGGGCGGCTGTGGTCCCCTGGTACGCCACAACTACTGGCACGCAGCCTGTCTGCTCAGAATGGAAACACTCGGAGGAGCCAGCACGGAGGCGCTGCTACTGACTGGAGGGCAGGAGGAAGCAGGAAACGACACTCAGCGCTCAGCGTCGGCAACCGTAGCGCTAAACACAAACAAAAAGGCGCCTTTCGATCACAACCACTAACACCGCACAGAGGAGTGACGTCAGGTATCTGTATACATACCAGAACAAAAGATTAAAACACCATCAGGATGATGAAAAAAAAAAAGGCTGATCTTGAACAGTCAGCGTTTCAGGACAATGTGAGAAAAGCTTTTTTTATTCACCATGTGCTCTGTGGCTAAGCAAAAATGAAAATACTGTGTCAGGAGAAAGAGGTGCGCTTTTGTCCAGTTAGGTACAACAACACCTCAACTCTGACCACAAGAAAATGTGCTAGATGCAATATCTGGTAGATGGAGGGACACAGTCCTCGCATGGCGAGTGCCACACAGCAGCTGCACCGACGTTACTGAAACCGCACCAAACCGTGGCTCGATTCAGCTTCCAACGTTTGGAACAAAGGTAAATAACTAAAAACAGTCCAACCCGCGGTGGTACCGGACCGATCGCCGTCCTGTGAGGAAGCTACAGGCCGTGGTTTGGTGCTAGGTGTGTGTAAGAAGTGGCTTAAAGAGGTTAGCGTAGCTGCTGCTAGCATCAGTTATATCAGAACTAGAAAGTATTTCTTCATTTCTCGGTGGAAAATACGTTTTTCTCTCCTCTCCCGACTGGCTTCAGTAAGAGTTTGACTACGTTATGTGGTTCGTTGATCATTGTTTCCAACAACAACTTCCCTGATGGTTCTGTGTAACAAAGCAGTAGCAGTCAGGGTAACTTTAATGATTATTAGCCACAGCTGATTAATTCGGTATGGGTCAGTGTAAGCCTGGTACCTGGATGTTTAGCACGTTGCCACAGTCATGCCAGCGGCTCTATGTACGTACATACAGCAATGCTTCAAGCTCCATGCTAACGTAAGCATGTTTAAAATGCTCCCGACAATCTTAACACACAGATGTTCTCCATCTCATGCTAACATTTGATAATTAGTAATAAAAAAGTACAACTAATGCTGATGGGATTCAGGGCTGTACATTAGCACTTGCCGGACTATCCGTCTATATTTCTTTGTGAACAGTGAGCAGGATTCATCCTCTGGACTAATGAATGTCTGTACAATATAAAGACAGTCCATCCAGCGACCAACCGACAGACTGACGCTGCCGTTACTAGAGTTGTGCTGCTAACGTGGTTAAAACGTCTCAGAGCTAAATGATTCCAGGTATTTTATCAACCTGGAGCCAAAACAGAAACAACCATCAGGACATGTGTTTATGTAGCTATACCAATATGTCATTAATGGATTTATTAAACTCTGAAACACTCATATCAGCCTTTAAAAGCCAGCATCAGTCAGTCAGTCATTGGCCGACTGGTTTCCTGAGCAAACTCCTTCAGATATATTTTCATTACATTTGGCTCAGAGGAGTCACGTACAATGCTCGTGTGAATGTGATCACATTCAAATAAAAGCGATTTCGACAATAGTTTTATTTAATTGTCTGTCGATGAGCGGTCGGAGAGGCTTCAGGCTGTCGGTCGTTCTATCCCGACGCTTACGGCTTTTCATCTGATTCTTCTGAGTGGATTTGTGATGTGATTAAAAACAAAAAAAAAAGGGACTTACCAATTTTCTGGTTGAAAATTTTGTCAAATGTCAGTTCGTCTCTCTCCTCCAGGTACTTCTGCATCACGCTGCGAATACTGTGAACACAAGGTGGCGGGGGGGAGGGGGGAGAGGAGAAGTGGATTAGTACACACCATCATTACCAGTTCACTCAGCCAGATGCAACAATAACCTGATCTCAGAGATATCCCTCCTCCACCTTCCACCTTCCATCTGTGATCCCGGCCGAGGTTTGGGACTCTCCCCGCCACCTGTCCCCTGACAGTCAAACTGCAGGGAGGGAAGAGGGACACGTGGGAGGCTGTTGGGGGGAACCTGGAGAGATACATGCTACCCTGGGAACGGGTGATAATGAGAATGAGAGTGGGGAGAATGAATCAATTAGCACCCCCTCCACGGGCCCATTAACACTACACCAGCACCCTACAGAGGAAAGTGGCCAGGCTTTCACCTGCAAACACCGCCCGGCGGCACGCACTGAGCATATGCGAGGAGGAACCTCCTTGGCTCTTTGTGACTGGGTCGTAATTTCTTCCAGTATTTACATTTTGATAGCGTTGGCTTACACGGCTAGTTACTGTAGCTTTCTGTTCCAACAGCAGACAAACAACACAATCATAAATAACCTTTTGTTTCCAGGATCAACGCCAAAGAAAATGTTACAAAACCGTACGAGCATTTACGGAGGAAAATGTGTGTGACTGCAGCGAGCACTGAGGCTGACTGGTGATAGATGTAATGGTTAGAGGATGGGGCCTTCATAACACTGGTGTATGAACACTTTACAGCAGCTAATAACTGAAACTACACTTAATGATAATAGGCTAATGTACAGTTGATCAGTGTGTAATATTCAGATTGGATTATAAGTGTTGCGTCCGCTTACAGGTGCTTAGTTTTAAGCCTGAATACCTCATAATAAAACCTGAACAGGGCATCATAATGAGCTCCTGTTTATTAATATGTGATCCTTCAAGAATCACACATGATTCAATATCTTCTTGTAGAAAAAAAAAGGTACTTTTTCGATACCACGTATTAAAACGATATGATACTCTCATTTGGTAGAATCGAAAGCACCGAAGCTGCATAAAAAAACGGATGTACAATCAGATTTGAACCCACGGTTGCACAGATAAAACAACGGGGGAAGAACATTCATTCAATAGTGATGATAATGTTAATTTCTACTAATATTATTACAAATGTGTTGAAAAAGAGGTATTGAATATCATTTTACTATATTTGTATTGCATCTAAGTTTGTGAATGAGCTCCAATTATCTTCTTATATATTCAACTTTGTGCACTTTCTTCAATGTTAAAAACCCCATCATTACTTCTGTAACTATATATGGACAGCTTGTGTAGCATAAACAGGTTTTCGTGTAACAACTGAGCAAAGACACGCTCAAAGAATGAAGTGCATGAGTGTGACTGTTGCTCCAGAAATGACACTAATAAAAGCAGCCTTCTTCCTCCTTTTTAAGACAATGATACGTTGTCCCCCTCTCTCTCCCTCTCTCTCTCAACCCAACCGGTCGAGGCGGCTACAGCCCCGGTTCTGCCTCTTAAAAGGAAGTGTTTGCTCGTGTTGGGCATTGCCGGCTTTCTGTAAATAATATTTATAGAGTATAATCCAGACCTGCTCTTCATTAAAAGGTATCCTGAGATAACCTCTGACACGATTCAGCACTATTTAAACAAACTCAAACGCAGGTTCCATATTTTCTTCAGCCAATAAAAACATCAAGGCCACCGGGACCTGCAGTGAAACTATAAAGTGATCTAACTCACAACGCCAGGAGTGGATGGGAGAGTGGGAATGAACGGTCGATGCAGCATTTCAACTGCAGCCACAGCTACAGGAACAAGAACCTAGGAAGTAAGCACTTCCTCTTTCAGAGAGGCCTGTTTGTTTGCCCCACTGAATCATTAGCAGCTGACTCTGGATTATTCGTATGAAACCTCACCACTTCAGAGGCTGTATTAGAACTGTTGTTTACTGTAAAAGCCTTATTAGGCCTACAGGACACGTACGGGGAGGGGAGGTTTCTGATACGGTATGTTTTGGTTGTTGAGGTCAGATATGAGCTTATATCAGCAGACAGTGGTGAGAACTCACGAGAACACAGGTGCATCAAAACAAAAGTAATCGTGTACCACATTGGTTTGGTTATTGTCTATAACGTCAGACAACTTTCTCACTTCGACACGAGTCGCATTCAGCTAGATAGTTTGTATTTTAACAGGGTTTCCACTCTTTAAGAAATCATTTTCCAGTTTTTCTTGACAATCCAGGACAGCACTTTCTGCCAGACAGTCATATAATTCACCGGTAGGTCCAGTACTGACACATTAAACCCCAGTTTTATTCCTCTTTTTTACTAATGAAGGTTTGAGATGAAGTGTCTCGGGGTCGTTACAGGTAGGTGGTCAGCGTTTATGGGACGCGTTAGCTCACTTTCGTGGCGCACTGGCCCGACTGACTCCACTTTACTACAGTTTTCCTCTAACATTAATGGGGAATTAAGTCATTTGGGCCTTTGACAAATACAAATTTATTGGGGAATCGTGGCCAAAATGTAGGAAACCGAGGCCAAAACTACCAAACAGTTTATAAAGTATCGGAAAAAATTAGCTCAACCTTAATACAGCAGTAAAATGCAACATTAATGCAGCAGTAATATTTAAAAAAATCATACATTGAACAGTAAAACAGTGACAGGAGGCGATAATTACGATTAATGTACGATAATTACGTACATTTTGCTGCTACTTACATACTTTTTACCTCAGTAAGCTGCTAGCAATGTTAACTTTCTGAAGGTCTCTCTAGAAATATCGCGCCACTGTTGATGTTTAGTGTGACGCGTCGCAGTCGTTTAAAGAGGAAATACACAACATTTATTTTAAGGGAACAACGGACAGTTCAAAACAGAGCGATGCTAAATGGGGCACGACTTCAACGGCTCTGCGATAGGGTATGAAAAAAAATCATAATGTGACTATTTTGACAGATATTTTGATTAACTGTGTGGCTCTAAGAAGACAATGTACAATGAACGTAGCTGGGAACCCTGTTAAATACAATAGAAGTTAATGGTGAAACGTCCCTGACTGACATGCAGACCTTGTTGTGAGCAGGTTTCATTGATTTAATCCCAAAGACAACCTCAGCCAACGACAGCAGCAGCTTTAGCTTACAGGAGCAGATGACCCGAGCGGAGCAGAAAACAAAGGAGACTCCTGCTGTGTCGATGCAGTTTGAGTGACAGAATCACTGCTGGCACATGGTGATAAATAAGGCGATATTATCTACAGGGGACCGCCGTGACACTGAACACGTATGAGAGGTGGCCTGACACATGTGGGATGAATGTGGCACCAACGCTGACCAGCCATCACGTTCACAGGATTTCAAAAGACTGAGATGAAACAATCAAATAGGGCTGCAAATAACCATTAATTACATTATGGATCAATCTGTGGATCATTCTCTCCATTAATCGACCGGTTGTTTGGTCCGTAAAATGTCAGAAACATAAAAGAGATTCAGTTTACTGTCTAACGAAAACCAGAAAATCACATCTGAGAAGCTGAAAACAGAGAATTTGGACATTTTTCCAACACAAATGAGTCAAAATAACTGGAGATTCATTTAAAAGCTGAAAACTAACTGATTAATCAAGTAGTTGTTGCAGCTCTATAATCAAGAGTACAGAATTGGGTCTTGACCTATTAAACAGTCTCACATGAAGCCTCAACTTCGTGTAGGGGTGTGAGAAAATATTTTTAAAAAACGTATCGTGATATTTTATCTTCATGATATTGTATTGATTTTGGTGTTTAAACCCCAAACTAACAGTGCTGTAAAGGTAAACTGAAGACTACAATACCACCATATCACCTGGCTTACAGTACCTCAGTACATTGAAGTACAGTAGCTCCAGCACGTCACCGCTGTTGGAGGCTATGAGCTCTGCAGCCACACTGAAACACCATAAATGCACAAAACTCCAGCTCTGAAGTCATCCTGCTCCTGATACATACACCCTGCTGCCCAACGCGAGCTGCAGTGGATTGATAATGTATCACTGGAGAATGTTTCCTACCCTCAACCAATCCAACACACAGATCACAGACTGCAACTCAACTCTGTACCCACTTCTTCAGTCAGTAAATTATATTTACAACTGATCATATCTGTACATTTTCTATTAATAAAAGGTAAAGAAATACACTTCTGGGATTTTTTTTCAATTAGTCAATCAACCAAAACATTAATCAGGAACTATTTTGATATTCGGTTGCTCATCACACTATCCTAAAAATAAGATATTCACTCCGAGGACGGGGTGCAACAGGGAGCAACTGGAAACGTGGTGTTGGTAACGGGGATAACAGCAGTGGGAAGGTCAGTAAATACAAAGATATTCTGTTGTTTTCTTGAGGAGTGAGAAGCGGATCTACGCTAGTACTGGCGATGTGCTTACTATACGCTTGGATACAGACGAGAGCCACAAGAACACACACTGCACCTTCCTTTTGGCTGCAGTTACATAATTGTGCCTCCATTACATCTGCTTCAGCAGCTGTTAGCACAGTCGGATGAGGGAACGTGCTCACCTCGCCAACAAAATGAGCACAACAACAATAAGCCAACAGCTACCGACGCTGCTTTAGTCTTCTACTGCCTCGTAGGTGACCTTATTTAAACCGCCGGCAGCTACTGCTGTGATGACCAAGCCAGCACGCTGATGGTGGGAGACCCTGACCTAATTACATCTCTTCCTAAATACCCATAGCTGCCAGTGCATACCTAAAAAGCTTATTGGTCTTTTTTTTAAGCACACTGGTTTTATTTACTACACATGACTGGACAGCAGCTCTGGCTACATTCCTATACATTTAACCCCAAAACCACCTTTTTGGAGGTATTTGGTCCAAATCTTTAAATTTTTTTTGCAAAACACTTACGTAAAATAAAAATGCAAAGCGACCGCCCTTATCACCAACCCCCTCTCCCCTCCCACTCCTATAAAACCAAGGCCACGACTCTGTAGACTGTGGCCTGCTACGTAGCCGTTAGCCTGACACTCTGCTCTCTTAGCTAACGTTACAACATGAATGTGCTTCTAGTGACAGTAAAAGCTCCAGCGGACTCTCTCTGTGTTTCTAGCACGGACAGGGAGAGTCTGACAGCAGCTGCTAATGGCTGGTTAGCTCGGTTTAGCTCTGAGCTGCTAGTTTAGCTAATGTTACAACAAAAAAAAAAACACGGTAACATTAACAAACGGCCTTGAAAGTGCTTCTGTAAACCCTCTGACATCAGCTGCTAGTGGCTGTTGGTTAGCTCTGGCTACTGGCTGCTGTGCCACACTGAGCAGTCTGTCACTGTGGTCAGTTGTTACCGCCCGCATCACACATACTCCATAACCACGAGGCCACGCGTCCCTATACGATCCTACCTGCTGTATATCTTTTAGAGAGCTGGCAGAGTTCAGGGGTTCAGTTACACTTTAAAAAGTTTTTAAAAAAATAATCTGGACCTGTACTAAAGTAAAGTGATAATGAAAATGTCTTCGTGCTGAGCTCCAGGTGGGTGGAAAGGGGCTTCAAACCACAAGCACACACATATATATATATATTTTTGTGTGTGTGTGTGTGTGTGTGTGTGTGTGTGTGTGTGTGTGTGTGTGTGTGTGTGTGTGTGACCACAGGTCTGAGGTTTCACATGAGTAACTTTCAGTACAGCAGTAAAAGGTCAGGGTACATGCCGTGTAAATCATTCTGAAATAGGTTAACTCAGAACTCTCACTTTCCACTGATTGTGTTTTGTTTTTGAGTCTTTAGAGAAGAATTAGTTAAAGTTTCAAACGGAGCAGGACCCAGTCGGTGTAAGGAGGCACAAACACCGAGCTTTCACTAGCTGCTGATCTCCGACGCTGACACTGTAACAACATTGTGTTGGTGACTATTTAACGATGCAGGAAGGGCGCAGATGAGTAAATATTTAACATATTAACAGGATGCCACTGACATTTCAATACCTGTGTCTGTGGGCATGTAATTGGACTGTGTTGATAAGATACCACCTGTTCAAATGGATTTTAGACTGAGCTTTGATTGTTACTGTATAGATTGTATTTCTCACACTGTTGTCTTCTGTTTCATGAGAAAGTTCAGTTGAAAGCTGACGACACAAACCTGACCGGGTCACACTTATTTCAGCTTATTTAAGACTCCAGACATGCGATTATTCTCTTTACCTGATAAACTAGTTAGACTCAGACGGCGAGCAGTAGCTCGAAAAACAGGTTGCCGACAGCAACAAGTGTAGGACTCGGGGGGCGTGAATGGAGACGAGACAAATTGAGCAATTTTCAGACAAGCAGTCATTTCCTGTTAATTCCCAGAGGCACTATGATGATTTTGAAGTTTTAGTTTCGCTTTAGATGCCTAACTTTAGAGCTGTTAAAACCTGCTACACTGCAATATTGTTTCCAAAAGCTAAAACAAAAGCTCTTAAGAAAATAAAAGCTATGTCAGTGTTGGCTGAAAACAGCAGCGGTAGTAACAATGTTACTTTCGGGATTTAGCACCATGTGTGATTATAACACGATGGCACTATCCACGTTTATTCTCAGGCTCAACTGCCAGATTATGCAACTGGCAAAAATAATCACTGGCTGTCCTGATTCGCTGCCTCAACAGAAACTTCAGATCTGCTAACACCTCTGCACACGTTAGGCTTCTGCTCTTGAGGTTGAAGAGGCAAATATAATTAAAGGGGGAACTCAATAAGGTGCCACCGCCGAGCTGATCTGGCGTCCCATTTCCCGAGGAGCCGACTGCGGGACGAGCTGCAGCGCCAACACTGCTATCTATTCTCTAATCAGCAAGTTCGGCAAAAAAAAAAGGGAAAAATTGACATAAAACAAGTTGCTAAAAATACTGAGAAACTGGCTGAAACTGTCTGATGGAAAAACCTCCATGACTCAAGCATGCTCCTCCTAAACTGCATGTATGTTAAGAGCGTGTGCAGCGCTGCTTCAAGTGTCTGAGGAAGAATCGTCTTGATGAGGTCAAATGGGCCCATTGGTGCTTTTCTAATGAGTCATCCAAAGTGGGGACATAAACAGTGCGATGAAACCCACACGACTGCGACAGGAGGAAATTAAAATGTTATGAGAATCAATATTAGACTCATTTTGTTTTCAATTATACTAAAAGAAGTTACAATTATAAATCACACAGATCAAAACGTGTTTTACCAGAGCTCAACTGTGCCTCTGACAAATATTATGTCTTTATTTTAACTTTGTATTTGACTTGAAACTTCAAAGAACGTCATCTGTGTGTTCAAAACCGGACCAATTAATATTTAATGATAACTGCTGTGTAGTTTTCTCTCATATAATAGATCTAATAATTCTCATCTGTTAAAGGTCCAGTGTGGAACATTGAGGAGGATCTATTGGCAGAAATATAATAATCATAGGTATGTTTTCATTGGTGTGTAATCACCTGAATATAAGAATCATTGTGTTTTTCGTTTTTAATTATTGAGCCTTAGCATTTCGCAGCTCCCACCCGATTATAAAGACAAGGTGAAGCGAGCGAGCTGCAATCTGCAACTACACCGCTAGATGCCACTAATCAGCTAAATTAAACCGACAGCTCTTAGCTTCCAGTTTCCATTATAACAGCTAAAGTTAGCTAACATGAGCTGATTCAAGAGTTGTTATGGTGGTGTAATGTAAAAGTATAACTGTTGGTTATTATCTGCTAGCATTGGCTGTCAGTCAGTCAGCACTAATAACGTTAGATTGTTTTTCAACCGGTTGAACCGGTACGTGTTTTTGAACAACAAAGAGACAAAATACTTTTGCTAACTTTAAATATTTAAAGAAAAACAGAGGAGTGTGGACGGATAACAAATATAGGTTTCATGGGAAAACGTCACAGTTTGGGTTCAAATAAGTACGTTACCCATGTCACTTAAGTTATGTACATTTCGTACGTTAAATATGTTGCACAATAATAAAGCAAGAAAAAGTTCAAAAAAAGTCACACGGGCCACGAACAGCGGTCTACGTCCTCGCAGTCTCAATGTTAGTCAGTAGCAATGGTGTCAAAAGGACTCAACATGCTGTGTGGTAACAGCAGGCTGATGCTGCCGTTGATTTTCTGCTAACAACTGGGCACAGATAGGTTGCACTAAAGCGGTCAACCCTGAAAAAAACTACTCTCAGTTTAAGTTTTCACTTGTATCTCCACCTCCTGGTTAACTCCGTCACATCTCCTCTATGGATTCGTCCATAACAGCGGGTCGTCCAATCGCCCTCCCCCAATCGCCTCTCATCTCAACTGCCTCCAGTGTTGCTGTCAAAATCTCACCTCGCTGCCAGAGGACACAGCCTTGGCCCGCCGAGAATGTAGCAGCACCACGCTATCTCCAAAGTGCCACATTTAACTGCCCCCCACCTGCACACACACTACCACCAGAGAGCCTCACACATGCACAACGGCTACTGCTAAAACCCTGCATGCATGAAAGTTTATCAAGTTCTGCTATTTCCAGAAAGTAGTTTCACAGATACCGTCCACACACACTGCTCCTCTCCGGCGTTGGACACATTATTCTCAGATCTTTCAATCCGTTCCAAATTAAAGTCGTTCCTCAGAAGCCATCTGATAGCGATATGTGAGATAAGGCTGCACAGAATAAACCCGAGTGTACCCATTTCATCCAGTTGGACACGTTATTGTCATTATAATGACCTAACTTACATGTTTTAAGCACATTTTCATATTACTGAATCTTGCCGTACGGACTGATTTACTCAACAGCGGTGCAATGGTGCTTTCACAAATCCATTAGCTGAGGCTTTTATCTCCGCAGCTCCTGTATTATAGCAAGCAATAAATAATAAAGCTCATATCTAACATGAAATCACTTAACAAAACCACGTTCACAAAAAGCAGTGCACAATGCTTGGAGTTTTTTTTCCCCACATAGAAACATCTCCGTCTGATCTCCTGCTTTCTGGTTGATAATGCGCTAATCAGTCAGATGGCCCGGGGTTGTCTTTGGTATTATTGTGAGCACCTCGGTTGCCAATCCTTGGATTAACTCCCAGCGTCAGTGTTTCGCAACCTGGATTCTTGACTTGAGCATCTAATGAGGAGCAGTGAACTCAATTAGGATGGCGTACAGTCTCACTGTCAAACAAGATGAACCTGATTAGATTCTCACGGCCTAAACTTAGTCCCCAACAACTCCACACTGTATGTGGAGGAGAGCGCATACAGCAGTACACAACCGCTGCTTACTAATCAATAAAAACGTATTATAACCATCACCTGGGATTCGATTTCATTTCTCATCGACGGCAGAATTTAATAGAGATTTACAGGTTTAATAAAAGTTGCTTATTTTGCGGTTGCTGGCCTTCAATGCCCAATTTAAAAAAAGGTTTTTAGGCATTTCTTTTGCAAAGCAACTGCGACAGAAAGTGGAAAATTGTATTTAATTAAGAAGAAAAATCAAAGGCAACTTCCAGTGAGAATACAATCAGTAGTTTGGGGACGTATGGCTCAACAGTTTGTTGGGGGCTGCTATGACGGCTGAAACTCACAGGAAACTACGATTGTTGGTCAGATTTGGGGAAAAGGTTTGGGATTGGTTGAATTTGTGTGAATTGTTGCGATTGCAGCATCCTGAAAGAACTGGTAAGCAAAGCGCTTCCTCAGTTTACTGATGCTTGGCAACAGCACTCATCACCGACTCCATCATCCAGATTTTAACTTCTAAATATCAAACATGATTGACAACGATTGGGGCCGCCCCTGATGAGTCTGGGAGCCGGTTGGGAGGTGAAGGACTGGATCTGTAAAACCCTTACATTACCAGAAGAGCTGAACATCAGTACCAAGGTCCCGGACTGGGTTTCTCCTGTGATTGTCAGGAGGGGTGAATCTGAGTTAAATCGGCCCAAAACTGCTGCAGTCTGAGCCCGACTAAAGGCTCTTCGATGTGTATGTTTGGTTTGCGCACCAAGGCTCTCCAGCTGTAACAATCATCACGTTGAAGGCTTGGTGACAAACACTTTTTTAATCTATTCTTAAACGTTCAATGTGTAATTGTCTCCTATCAAAACAACAACAAAAGCTGGAGTTTGATGACTTTGTGAAGTAGCGTGGGATCGTGGGAGTTGTTGTCAGGCAGAAATGATTCACGTACGAGCTAATTCAGGTTAGGGTTAGTCTCGTTTGCAGACTTCCTTCCACATTCTGATGTATTCCATTTATCCCACATATACCGGGAAGTTACAGTTACTAGAGGGAAGCAAGGAAACGCAGCGTTACATGAAGAAAATGACAGATTTCATTTGGGATCATTTAAGTACACAAATCAGCAAACTATATATAACATATGTTGAGTGTTTTTAGACATTTGAATATGGAAATGTTGCACATTATATCTTTAATGAGCTTTAAACAGCTGATATACGTTCTTCCTCTGTGCCATTGAGCTCCATTGTTGTCAATGAGGGACGCTGTAGCAATGGCTGACATGTTCTGTGTTTCCTAGAGTTTCAACATTATAGAAGTCGACATGCTAGACGAGCTCGGCCGGTAAACCTTTTACTGGTTTTCTCTGCCTCTTTTTAATGTCACCGATCATTCTCATTGTTCATGACAAACAGGAACGAATATGCAAATATTCTTAAATGAAAGCCAGAATTATTGCCCCATCTTGTTCCTCTACTTCACATACGGAAGGCGTCTGTGGGCTAAAGCACCTTTTGCTGGTGTAAGATCCTTTAATGCTTTGCTTTAAGTGCCCTGCCTGTTTAGTTTGATCCAATTTGTCCTCCAGAAAAAAAAAACGAATGCCTTGAAGTCAGCTCATGTCAACGGTTTACAGCTTTCATCGAGCGTAAGTGCATTTGCTATTTTAGAAGCTATTCATTAATTGATGGATTATTGATTGTTAACCCAGCAGACAATCGATGAAGGAAACTACAATTAAACTGCATCATTAGCACACAGACTATAAAATGTTATATGTTGGATCACAAGTCATTACATTTCACATGTACATCCTGAACTAAGAATACAGCAGAGTGGGTTTGTGGGGGGGTTTGTGGGAGCTCGTCATAAACAAAGTGGTCTCTACAGGTTGCTCCTCACATCAGCTCAATTACTGTATCCCAAATACAACAACAAGAGTGTGGGATCCCTTTCCCCTCCGATTACAGGTCCCCGTCCACCAACACATCAAAGTGTCTCACTGCAATAACGACTCATCTCATTTCTTCTGCAGTTAAGGGAAATATCTTTTTTTTTTTACAACCTGGGCCGTGGCCATCGTTCCATTAACCAACATGAAGGCAACAAAATGGAGTCCAACGAGGCGATGGAGGGTTAGCAATCCATCCAAACAACAACAAAAACACACACCTGGTCTGGCCACATTTGTAGACGTTAAAACAAAGGCAAGTATTGAACCTAATCCTATTTCTACAACAGTATGATGCAGGTTGTGATGTTTTTTTTTACGAATTCTTTGGAGTTGAATTACAAAGACAGTGGGATTTGTTTCTGTAACGCTTATTAAAAATCGAAGCCAACCGGTAGTTTGAGTTGATGTTTGTGGGTGGACTGCAGTGTTTGGTGAAACTCACAGGAAACTACAGTTATTGGTTAAATTAGCAGTGACCGGACGAACTCGCAGAAGAGCGCCGAATTCACAGGGATTGGTTGAGTTTGCGTGAATTGTTGTGATCGCAACCACCTGATGGGACTCGGTATTATCAAGATTATTGTGCCCGAGGGAGAATCACACCAAGAGACTGAATCCAGACAATGGCAGCTGTGGCCGGCTTGAAGACCCATTTTCACTGCAAGAGCATATTTTAAGATGTCTATAGACAGTTTGGCACCATATATTTGCAAAACTATTACGACGTACACAGCTTCGGTTTGTCGTTAGCACTGTTAGCTTCTGTCACCTGCAACCAATGTAAGAAAATGTAGTTAAAAACTTTAAAGCAAACTTTTTAAAGCAAACATTCAAGGTAGTAAAAACAGAGGTTTTCAGCCAAGTGTTCCTTTAAGGTGACCATGCCAGTCCTCCTTTAGAGTACAGAGGTTAGTTAGTTACAAACCGGCCACCGCCGCGAGCGGGCTGCAATATATCCCACGAGAATTTGGTCAAAGCGCTCAGTTGGCCTCTTTTTCCTAACCGTCAGGGTTGATGTGGATTTCGTTCTGACTTGGAGGAACTTTCACTGTAAAGAATTGGCGGTCTCAAACTAGCGTCAAGTTTCCCCACGTTTATATTAATACCTTACTGACGCGAACTGAAACCAGTGACTGGTTGAAGGAAGGAAAACCCCCATTTATCGACTCACACTTAGCGGCAATGTATAGAGTTAAGTCATTTGAAACAAATGAGGTTATTAAATGATCTCCAATGGGGAGACAAATACACATTATTAAATAATCGCGTTTTATAGTGCGTAGTTTGATGTTAACCTGCGTCGATTGATACTGACAGTATTTATGACAAACCTTTTGTTTGTGGGTGACGTTCTCTTAAAGAGGGCTGGGTGCTTTATATGATAGACGGATTAATGAGGTATAGTAGGCAATTAATGATTTTATATCATTCTAAACTCTAACGTATGAAAGGCAATTGATCTAGGCTAGCATATTTAATCAGCTATTATGAAATATCCTTTAATGAAATCATTTCAGTTGGAAGAAAACCCAACAGCCTTCATAGTCATTATTGTGTTTAACGCACTGTCCGGGTCACTGCTTTCTGCTGAGACAAGTCAGTTGGGTGAATGAACAGCTGACCACCTCCAAAAATCCCTCTTGTTGTAAATATAATGATTGTTAAAAAGCCACTAGGTTTAACAAGCGTGTGTGTGTGTAATAATAGTTTTCAGTTTGCGATCAACAAATGTGAAGCACAAGGTGTCCGACTGTAAACATGAGGAACGTAAATTCAATCTGACAGCGGTGCCAACTTGTGCTCCAACACAACGCTGCTGTTCACACAATGGTTGTCATTTGACTGAAACCCCAAACGCACCGTCACAAACTCACAAAACCCCTCGTATGAAAAGCAACCATCTCAATAACCAAATTTCAACCACATCCTCTTCAATCAAGTTGCGCGCTGTGTGACTAAAACCTGGCCTGAAGAGACACATTGAGGCCCCTGACGAGCTGCGTAGCAGGGGGACAAAAGGATGTGCAATTATGTGTAGATGTTTGGAAAGGGAGAGGAAGGGAGGAGGAGGGGGGGGGTGTATTATTGAAATCAGATTTTAGCTTTAGTCTCCTCTGATGGCCCACTCACGCTGGGTTCTTGCACAACAAGCAGGGGTTTCAGATCAAGGGCTGCATATAGTGCAACTGCATCAAAGGGGCTCGCACGGCGTATACACACCGCCACAGCCTCGGTGAATGTGTGCCACAACATATTTATGAACCGAGTGTCAGTCAAGCAAGCCTGGGAGAAAACTGAGGAATGCTTCTCGGAACAAAGGATGTCTTTAACGCTCGGTATTGTTGGAAAAAATGACAAATATCCTGCATCACAACCTGCTATTGTGTCCCTCAGTAAACTACATAGGATTCCCTGCACTGGGTTAACTTCTCTGGGAGTTGCAGTGTATATATATATATATATATAATATAGATCTATATATCAGGCAAACTGAGTGATTACATGCTCGCTCTGGAGGCATCGTGGAGCCAGGGGGGGGCCTGCATGTTGTGCAGACATCTCAACACAGTCATATTTTTACTTAGCATCTTACAGTAAGTCACAGGTTTGAGAGGAAGCACGCCTCCATCTCCCTATATGGCTGCAGCATAGCATGCACAGAAAAGATGCATCCATTAGACAGGCAGACAAACACAAGCTGATTTTTGGAGATGTGGTTACCTGGGCTCGGGCAGGATGATTTTCTTACTCGCCCGGGCCGCTGGAGTAGATTTGCTCTTCTCCATCGCCATCAAATAACTGACATCGGCGAGTACTGCTTCGAGGTCCGCCATGTTTCGACCCTGGGACGACCAAATCAATAAAATAACCGGGGCTGGGGATAGGGGGGGGGGGGGGAGAGGGGGTTAAAAAAAACAATGTCCTCCACCAGATATGACCAACATCAAGCGCCGAGGTGCGTGACAGCGGGCGACAGGGCTGACCATCGACTGGAGGAGGATGTGGGGGGTGGGGGATGCTGTCGTTGTCTCCGGCTGCTCACTTCGCCTCAAACTACCATCACTGTGACAGAAACAAGGAAACTGAGGAGGGAAGACATTGGGCGACAGGCTGCTCGAGGAATACACAGTCACCAGGCCCGCGGATCACCGTGCTTGTAATCCCATGTAGTAGTCCCAGTGGCGGGATGTGTTCTCACACGGACAGGCAGATGCTCCAGATGTTGGGTCTGGAGACAGCTGTCAGATCCTCCCCTGCTCCTCTTGATGGAAAAGCGTCCGGACGACTGGTGTGCGGCATGTGTTTGAGAAGAGAGAGAGAGAGAGTGGGGTGGGGGGGGTTTCTCTTTAAAGTGTAAACACTGTGCAGCCAGGGAGAGAAAGAAAAAGGGGGGGAGGTTTTTTAGTGGAGGGTAATAAAACTGGCACACGTGTAAACAACCTGTGAGACCCCCCCACCCCCTAAAAAAAACAAAAACGGGGGTGAAATCAGGGTTGAAATGTGCCTCGTCGTCCTTAATACCTCCAGCTGGTGCACCCCCCCCAAAGAAGAAGAAGATGAGCCATAAACAAAACCAAAAAAAAACTAAACTGTGTATCCTTTCTTCCTGTGTGTTTGTTGGAGGTTGAAATGACACAGAGGATGTAGTTAGAAGACACCAGATTCAGTCCGAGCACCGCCGGGGTTGTCACCAATCCGCACGGAGCTAACTTCTGTTAGCCTCCTGGCGACAAAAAAAAAAAAAATCGGTATCAGCTAGTTAGCCACCACGCTAAGCTAGCTCAAAATGAAACCTGCTAGCCAACTCGGCTAACTATCGAAAGAGAGGTTAATCGATAAGATGCGTCTGCGTTGTTGGTTTTGGAGTATTTCAGCTGGGCGGACACACACACACACACACACACATCCACCCTCCGTGTTGGCAGTTGAGTAGCTGGCAGGCTAGCTCTGGTTCAGGTTCACTTTAATAAGCTAACGGTTGCGGGCGAACTGGCTACTCGTGTTATTTGAGGAAGTCTCGCAGCGTTTCCGTAAAACTAAACGAGACTTCGAGAGTCTTTCGAAAAACAACGACAGAGCGGCGCAAAATAATCCATAGCTGCTGGTTCGTGTTTGCCCCGAGCGATGAGGGGGTTTGAGAGGGAGGCTCCTCGGTTGGAGACCCAGCAGAGAGCGACTGACTGCGGGCTGACGGTGACGCTGCTGTCGGTGGTGGTGGTGGAGGGGGGGGGGCGCTGGGAGATGGCGGTTGAACTTTTCTTAATCTCCGTGATTAACTGATAAGACAATTAAGAGCGACCCCGTGTGGAAGTTAAATAATGTCTATGTGCGCTGTCTCTCTCTCTCTCTCTCTTCGTGAACTCAAATAATTACCAAAAAAAAAAAAAAAAAATGGCACTCCGCCTAGCCCCGAGCGACTCCTGCCTGCCAGGCTATCCGTGCTGAGGGAGCCCGCGGTCGGCTACTCTGGAGCGAAAGTGTCGGTCCGCTTTGGTCCGTCCCGCTGCCTCCCGTGCGACCTGGCAAGCCGATTCTGTCCGCTCCTTTTCGGGTTAAGCTGCTCGTGTCCCGGCTCCAATATGGCACATGTTTTTAAGTTGAAGTCTCCCCCTCTTTTCGGTGTGTATTTGTCTGTATTTTTGCTGTAGCACAGTGGCACTACTTGCTTTGTGGTTCAACTTCCTCCCACTGCGGCGGGGGAGCGGCTCGTAAAACACGGAGCGGGTCACTGCTCGGCTGGAGCCGGACCGCAGGAGCCTATATCAGTGCGACCTTCCCCCCCTTAAAGGACCCCTCTTTATATCGGAGTAAACTCACTGTATTGTATTTAAACATATATTTATTTAAATATTAATAAAGGTTTTTTTAAATATCTACTCCGGGTATTATTTTATTCCCCATTTAATAACATTATTTGGAGGCTGCTACAAGTTGGCGCCCTCTCTTGCACATGGGCGTGGCAAAAAAAAACCTGGCCACGCCCCCTAAACGCACGTTTCACCGATATGTATGAAAATCGGTGCACACCTGTGTCATGACCAGACAAACAAAAAAGCCTCTTGGGCCCATACCCAAAACCCAACAGGAAGTCGGCCATTTTGAATTTTGTGTTTGTCATTATTGGCGATTTTCACGCGTTGTATTTTAACGAACTCCTCCCGGAGAATTGATCGGATCGACTTCAAATTTGGTCAGTGCAATCTAAAGACCATCATGATTAAAAGTTCTCCTCTTTGTGACTGTACGTTGAGCGGCGTGTCCGTGGCTTGGTGCCGAACTCCGACGTTACGCCATAGAAACAGGAAGGTGGGTTTTTTTGGCTTTTTCCTTTTATTAGGTAGGACAGCTGAAGGTAGACTGAAGGGGGGGGGGGGGTATGACACACAACATAGGGCCACAGCTCTACCAGGTGAGCTATCCAGGTGCCCCATGAAACAGGAAGTTGTTGTAACTTCATTGTGCTTTGTCAAATCTCAACCAAACTTCACATTTGATCGGAGTCCGAACACATCACATGCCAATATTCAGTCCCAAGTTTTACAAACCAATATTAATCCGATTTATAGTAAATAAATTAAATTAGCTCCCATTAAATAAATGCTAGGGGGGGTACATTAACATAGATACACTTACAATACTTACATAATATAATAATTTCTTTCAGCAGTATGAAAGATGTTATAATCATCCTTCCCCAGACTCGTCAAACAACTACAATGAATCCTCATGCTTAAGGCAACCTCAGCAGCTTGCATGTGGTTGTTTTTAAAGGTAAACACAGAGACATTCCCTTCAGCCACAGCACAATACTCGCTCTGCCAGTGTTTTTCCATGTTAATGCTTGTTTGGCTTGTAAAAGGCTGCAAAGATCAGCTCTCTGCCTTTTATATTATGTCCCTCCGGATAGATGCCAAGGACAAAAAACAGAAATAACAAATCCCATATATCAACACTGTAAATCCTAACAGCAAATCCTAATAAAAGCTAACATAAATGAATCCTCCTTAACTTATTTTACGGAAAAACTTCCTTTTTAATGCTTAAAATGTTGAATTTATAGTTAGTATTTGCCTGGAAAAGCCCCAAAATGAAGATATTTGAACTCAAAAACATTATTGTGGCACATTAGAGAAGCATTGAATAGAAATATCTTAAGGCGGTATTAGAATAAGACTATTTTATTCTAAAATACATACAACGTCTTTATTGATTGAATAACATATTAAATTAATCTCTATTATTTAACACATTATTTTTTAATTAACATAATTTAATGTGTTAAATTTGACAGCATTTGACTCCAAACTGGGGAGGCCCTGGCAGTGTTTAGGGCCACTCCTCCTGTAGATCCGCCCCTGTATATCTAACAGTTTCATAAGTAGGGATTTCCCTTTTTACGGACCATTTTGTCAGCGGTGCCTGGAAATAACATCGACCTGTCTGTGTACAGGAAATTTCCCAGAAGTGGGGATTTGAAAAAAGGGAAGACCGGCCTGTTGGATAAGTGAAAGCCTCACTGCAGAACATTTAGCATATTCAGTCGTCACCCCCCCCTCTGTGTCAGCGAGCCTGTTAAATAAGTTGTTTTTCACGTTGAATGTGAGCGTTGACGAAGCCACAGCCTCTGACAGTTATTATAAACAGCATGTTACAGCACAGTAAGTGGTTTTCTGTAGGATGCCCCAGTGAGACGCAGTGTGTTGCTTTGGTGGAAACGCAGTGCCGTTTCCTGGCCACCGGTGGTAATGCTCCCATGATACACGGCAGTGGATATAATGAGCTCCAGCAGGCCTTCACACACTGTAAGATATCAAAACCTGGGATGTTTTATTCCTTGGAAACATATTCTGCAACTTTTTTAATAACTGATTGAACACTTAAATGGACACGTCTCTGTATAAAGGGGATTCCTTAAGATAAAAAAAACCTCTCAAATTGGAGGTCGAGGGTCTAATGTGCAGCCATTTTATCTTTGCCTTTTTTATTTTTTCCTCTTGTTAGATAATTTTACTTCTTGAGGACATTTAAAAAACCACTTTTAGATTGAACTGATCATCTAGAAGTCATTTCTTTGTGTTTTAGGAATCAAATAATTTGGCTTAAAGAGTTAGTACAGATATTTAACAGGAAACAGCTCATTCAGTTTGAGCAAAAACATATGAAAATGCTTGAACTTTTATGCAGTTATTATAAATTATGTGTTTTAACCACAGCTGGAGGTAATAACTGTTTTCTTTAATATGTTGTTGTTTTTTAGAGTAATTGATTAAATCATTTAACTACAGGAAAATTAGGAAAAATGCCCAAAGTGTCAACCCAAAAGCATTAAATCTAAATTGAATGTTTGGTATTTTTGCTTAATAGCTGACTTAAGATATTAATTGATTATCAAAGTTGTCACAGATTAATTTAATTTCAGCCTTTAAGTTTGTGAAAATGTGTAAAACCTGATGAGTTAGTTAGTTAGGAAACTGATCGTCTTAAACCCTTTATCAAGTCAAACAACTTCAGTTAATTGAAGTTACTCAAATTTTTCCAAACTTGTTTAAAATGTGTGAACAGAATGAATAAAGTCACTTAAATCTTCTTTATACAAATATTGAATTTACTATAAAGTACTAAAGCTAATTATTACATTACCTGTAAAAACAGCTGACATACAATAAAAGTATTGATTACTAAAATTGTAGCCAATTAATTGTCAGTAAAGAAAATGAGTCAGTGGAACAAACTGTAATTATATCTCCTGTATTTAAAATACTGCACAAAGTAAGTTCACTCAAAACAACTGAGTTGCTTCAACAATGAATTTGTGAGTTGAGTTTAATTCATGTGAATGAGTGAGGATTAATTTACGTTAAATTTTATTACGACCTTTATAATCTACTCAATTTAGAATCGCAGATATATATTACAGCAGCTCCTAAAAACAAAGGAGGCTAATGCGTCTCCACTCTGACATTAATTATATTAACTGTGTAGAAGTATAAAGATATTAGTTTGTACTGTGGAAGAGGTAAACCTTCTGATAGTCAGATTAAAGCTATCAAACATAAGAGTTTTTAGGATGAACAGTTTGCTCTTTTGGATTAAAGACGTTACTCCAACAAATGACACAGCACAATCTTATAATGGTGAGTGAATACACCTCGGTGGACGCTTTCTATAAAGGCTGTGAGCTTTACTGAGAACATATTGGACCCATGTTGTCATCTTCCTTTTTCTTCCTTGTCATCTTTTTCTTTTTTCTTGTAACCTTGTTTGTTTGCATTTACTGTCAATGTTTCTTACTTTTATTTCTTATTCTTACACCCTCTTGTTTTACAGCTTAAATATCTTAGTGAACCGTATAATATAAACTCTGCATTACAAATGTTTTCAGCTCAACCTTTATTGCCATCCTGTGAACTGTGTGTGAGTGGGTGGGTGCAGATAAGCAGATACAGCGGTGGAAGTCAGTAAGGTTTAAGAAAGACAGTTTATTCAGCACTGGGAAGTAGAGGGGGTCAGAGGTAAAGGGTCACAGGGGAGAAAGGGAGTTTGGGGTAAGTTGTTACTGCTGAATACGGCGGATGGACTGGATCTGAGGGGTCTGGCAGTGGGAGCCAAACTCCCTGAAGTGTTTGAACTCCCCACAGTGACGATCACACTCCATGATATACTGGTATCCACGATAACCAGGATACTGGTAGCACACGAATCTGTTGAGACATCACAGAGAGAGAGGAAGAAGTGCTGATGAAATGTTGCAAAAGATTGTTGTTGTGAAAGCAGGATTATTTTTAAAACCCGCTGAACGGCGGCTGGGAAAAAAAACACACAAAAAATGTGAAAGTGGAAGTAAAAAGAGGAGCTGGTTCATCAGCCGAGGACACTCACGCTCCAGACTGGATCCTGAGAGAGCCAACTTCATTGTTGCACCAGCCCATGGCCTGGAGGGAGGGATAATCGTCACTAAGCTCACCCTTACGGCCCAGGAAGTTCTCACGCTCATAGATAGTCATACGACACTCTCTGTGGTTCTGCAGGGAGGAGAAAAAAAAAACAAAAGGACAAAAACAATGTGTATAAGTGGTTTTTCCAGTCAGTCACATAATGTGTGTGTTCAGAATAAATAGTCTGCTAGGAACAATAATGTGTGTCTGATGTGTTTTTGTTTCCTCAAGAAAATTATAATAGTTTCAAGTTTCTGCATCACATTCGTATAAGTTAAATAAAGGACCAGGATCTGGGGCGGATATAGATAAATATTCATCAGGTGGATGAAATATAAACTGATTTAAACACAAATAATCACACACACACATTAAACACAAAAGTCCCCAAACTGAAGATATTTAAACTCAGAAACATTATTGTGGCTGTTTAGAAGTTGAGACAACTTTTAACTATTGAAATAAACGTTTCAAAGTTTGCTGTCAATATAATTTACTTTTCTTTCTCCGAAAAACTCAAATCTTTAAGTTTTAAAAACAGACTATCCGATGCAAGTATCATAGTGTTTGCAGCAGATTCACACTGACTCTGACTGTAACTTACAGCACAGGCAATGGGTCTGAAGGAGGTCATCCTCTCAATGTGATAGGCATTGCTGCCTCCGAAGGCATCACACTGAGGGTACTCTCCCCTCTCCAGGACGAACTGCTGTCCCTGGTAGGAGGCGTGCTCGTAACCCACCCAGCTGTGGAAGAGCAGGACATTCTCAGTTAATAATAATATTCACTTTCACTCTGTATTTGGCGTTTTCTGCTCCTCTGTGCTGCTGTGAAACCGTTCCCTCCCTGTGTGTGTCTGTTTACTCACGCTCCACTCTCCACCCTCAGGGAGCGCACAGTCTCGAAGCCGAACTCCATCACGTTGCAGCACTCAGAGGTGAACTCATGGCGACGGCCCTGGAAGCACTCCTCGTCGAAGACAATGATCTGTCGGGGAGAAGCAGACCGATTCATCAGCTTAGTGTAAAGACAACAAACTGACCAAAGTGGCAGAAAAGGTTGTTTTTTATCCTGATAAAACCATTTATAGCTTTAGAATTATACTAAAGAAGGTTCAAATTAAGCTTTTATGCCAGATGATGAATTCAGCTGAGGCATTTAGAGACAGCCGCTGGTCTCGGGTGAGGAATCTGTGTTTTCCATCCGCAGACTCACCTTCCAGTGGCCGGAGAACTTGGTGCAATGGTGAGTCATCTTGTCTGGAAGGCAAAAGAAGATGGTTTGAAAGTGACCTTCGGTGCTGAGATTACGCCGTCAAGAGGATGGCTAAGACTTTGTGCACACAGCGCAAAGAGAGAGAGAGAGATTAACGGTGAAAAAGTTCAGAAATTCACACACACAGGCTGTTAAAGACAAAATAGTGGAGTGGAAATCCAGAAGCAAGAGAGCCAGGTGCTGCAGACAATACGCCCGCACTGCTGCAGTGAATGCAACATAATGGCCTGGATGCTAGAACCCAACTGGACTGAAAAGCCCCAGTGTCTATTTATAATTTCTAGAAGAAAAAAAACGAGGGGCAAATAAACTTTATCGTATTTTCTGCCCGCTTCCTCCCCGCCGCTGCTGCCCCACTGTTTATCTCACCCACTTAGTGCAGTGACTGCCTTTGGGCCCTGGAGCCCAGATAGCTCCTGTGTTTGGGGCTTTTATGTGAGTGTGGATGTTGGGGGGTGGGCGGGGGCTGTAGCCTGGCTGAGCTGCCCACCCTGGCCGTGCTGGCTGTGCCGTTGCTGGCTGTGCTGTGCCGGGGTGAGGGACTGGGACTCACCTTGCTTTGATGCCCTTGGGGATGTCCTGCCGTGAGAGTGAGAGGAGCCACGCGCCCCCACCCTTTTAAAGCCTCCCCTGGCAAGGGGCCATGCTGAAAGCCCCGGCTCAGCAGCGGGGAGGGGCTTTTCTTTGTCCCCCGCCGACAAAAGCGTTGTTAATCTGTGGAGGGGCAGAAGTGCAGACACCACATTATCACCCTGTAGTGGACATGGAGGCAGAGAAATATAAGATACAGTGAGAGTCTCTGAGAAAGTACTGAGGGCCAAGGACACGAGAGGGGGGGCAGAAAAGATACAGCTGGAAGTTATTTTCACTGTTTATTTGAATCTAGAGCAGCAACGAATAATTATCTCTATTACTGATCAATCTGCTGATCGATCTCTTGATGGTTTTTTCAATAAAATGTCAGATACTATGTACAGATGTATGATTTATTCAGTGACTTGTTTTATCTGATCAACACAACAAAAACAAAATTTATTCAGTTTACTGTCATAGAAAAAGAAAATGTTCACATTTTGAAAGCAGGAACCAAAGAAATTTTGGTATTTTAGCTGGAAAAATGAGTCAAATTATTATTATTATAGTATCAATATATTATCATAATACTAACTAAACTAAATAATTTCAGACATTCTTAGTGGAGAATATTCACATGAAATCAAAATACAGCCAATACAAGGCACTTTTTGTGTTGATTCTGGCGCCCCATGTGGACAAAAGCAGGAGTTTTTCCATCACCTTGTTTCATAGATTTCAAGGGGAATCCGACCAAGTGGCAGGTATTAAATAACTATGTAGAAATCTTTCTAACATTGGATTTTTCAAATTAAAACAATATCACAATATATGGAATCATAACCTCTGTATCGGGATACATATCGTATCGCCAGATTCTTGCCAACATGCAGCTCTAGTTTTTAAATCGTTTATTTATCTTAAGAAGCTAAAGTATAAATTAAATAATACTTCATCCTCCAGTTTATACACAAACATTCAAAATCAGCACATCTGGAGATACGTGGTTTCAACTGGACAGGAAGGGGATTAAATTTAACAAATTAAGTAGAGTAAAAAGTGAAATGTTGGACTCTGAGATGTAGTGGAGTACAAGTATAAAGTAACATAAAATGGAAATACTCAGTGTTGATTTTGGCGCCCCCTGTGGACAAATACAGTAGAGTTTCCACCGCCTCATTTCGTTGAATTTGAGGGGAATCTGAGCCGGTGGTGGACATTAAACAATAACCATACAGAAATATCCAATCTTCTCTCTCTGATGGTCTCGTTTGTTTACGTAGGTCACATAAAGGCATCAATATTTAATCCAGAACCACATAAAAACTCCTTGTTTGGAGACATTTTCTGTGCTGACAGTGTGTGTTTATTGAGCAAGACTGCAGACACACACTATAAACAACATACAGGAAGTTACTCATCCAGACGTGACACCGTACATTAATAATACTCCCCTGTAAGGACCCCACAATGATTCATCCCACAGAGAATAAAGTGTTCAGTTTGAGTCTGAAACACAGGAGGTTTTTGGACAGTGTGAGACAGTTTTATCTTCTGCTGTTAGCCAGCGCTGGTGTGTGTCTGTGTGTGTGTGTGTCTGTGTGTGTCTGTGTGTGTGTGTGTGTGTGTGAGTGACTGCTTACATAATCAACCACTTGTAAACAAGAGAGCAGAGGCACTGTATGGGCAGCTTTTATTTCCTGTGAGCCTGAAGGAATTTAAGCACAGAATCGTTCAGCACTTCAGGTTCTTCTGTGTACAATAATAGACACACTGAATCTGAGTGATTTACCCTATAAAGAGATAATCCCTTCAAAATAAGAGACCAAAGCAACGTCATCCCTGGAGTTATTGATATTCTGATTATTATCTTGACTCATTTTGATTCTCTGTCGTATCAGAAGCGACCAAAAGAGAGCGGAGATCAATTCCAAGGTTTAATAATTGGCCTAGTTAGCTGTCACAGTCACAGCCGTACTGACAGGATAGTTAAACAGGGGGAACCGATTGATAGCAGAGGGTCACGGGGTTAGGGAAAATCAATAGGTTGTGTTCTTGTTGTTAGCATGAATTTGAACATAAGACAACAGATTGAGGCATAAAATCTGATTCAATTAAGTCTTGGTGAGCAAAAAAGGATAGATTTAATGGCTCTAATGGATTTAATGTGTGCAGCGAGGCCTCGAGGGGCTCCGGAGACATAAAGGCTGGACCGACGGGGGGGAAAGTCCAACACATCAAAAATCAATAGATTTCTTCCATTTGGGAGGAGAAATGTGCTCAGTAGCTCGTGTCAGTGTGAGTAGACGAAAGGCCACAGAGTCAGTAGGTGTCGGATCAATAAACGTCTCCCTCTTGAATGTGCACTGAATTATTAGACCGGAATAATACTTTACTTTGAGACATGTAGACTTGATGCAGTAGGTTTGCTTCAACAAATATGACAGAAAGTTATTTTTATAAAAGTAAACCTACTGCAGCTTTAAAGGACCAGTGTGCAGGAGATTACAAACCCCTCGCCTCACTCTCATGTTCCAAGCATGAAGGAGGAACTATGGTGGACCTTCAAAGGATAATTATGTTCTGATATTTCATATTTTTAATGTCAAAAAGCCCAAAAGCAACGATGAAAGTACATTATGTCTCCTTCCTCTTCGCCATAGAGCGCCATTGTTGTACAAAAACTATTGAAAACACATCAGTGAGCCACACTGTTCATTCGTTTCCATGAACACACACTGTTTTGTTTACATGTGCAGACGTGTAAACAAGGTCTTTTCTGGTTTCGCTCAGGTTTTTGTGGATTTGTTTGAATATGTCGTTATTGAATTAACCTGAAATAGACCAGAAAAGGTTCCAGTATCCTGATTCAGTGCAACACTAAACACAACATGACCCCGATTATTGATTATTCTTTAATCCATTTCAACATTTGAAGATATTTTGAGCTCATTGTTAAGTGTTCTGGCATTTCACACAAACAAACTCTAAAAACAAATGTTTGAATCAATCTGTTTGAGTTATGACAACTTAAAATTAAATTATATTCAACTAATGTTATTACATTGAGTTTTGCGAATTAGCTTTTTCCTCTACAATAAAGGTATTTTAATGACCACTTAATTAATAATTGGTTGTATTTGGGTTGATTAGGCTGCACTGTAAAACCAGTTAATTTAACTCCAAACATTGTTGAAACTGATTAGATAAAACATTTTAAGTACAACAAACTCAATTTTGTAACATAAAAAAACATTCTTGATCAAGTAGCTTTAGTCTTATTTGTAACTTATTATGGACTCATTGAAATGTTTGCAACTTAAAAGGTTTATTTAAATCAATTAAATTATGATATTTATCTTGCAACCATGCATTTAATTAAGTGGTGATCCTCTGAATTACCTTGTGGAGTTCACCTGTATTCTGCAAAGACCGACCTCTGATTGGCTCTGACCCTCACATTTACTAATTAACTCGAACCATCTCACTCCTCATTCCTAAACCCAACCAACCAAATCGACACAGGAAACAAATACTCACAAGAGCACCAAATGTGGATTAATCCTCCGGTTAAAATAGTCCCTGACATCTGCACTATGTCCTCCTGTTTGTTTGATAAAAACTACAGTGAGCTGCTGTTTTAGGAAATGACTAAAAATGATATATTTGTGATCTTCAGTAGGAACCAGCGGGCTTGGATCTGTGAGCAGGAAGTCAGGAAGTATTAAGAGACGGACGAACACGTTGGTTTAAGACTTTTATTGGATTTATTGATAATTAATCATCAACCTTTAACAAAAGAAATATAAAATGTTGTTTCCTCAAATAAAATCATATAAAATGTTGGAACTATGTGATCTGAGATGAACCAGATTACAGCTCTATCCAGACGCTGCAATCTGTCCAGATTAGTTTTTGACACTTTTCCGACGCCGCCAAAAAAAAAAGGTTTGATACCCAGAATGCAACAGGAAACACACAGATTACACAGCAGGATTAGTTCACACCTAATCTGCACATATCAGACACAATTTAATCCTGCTTCCATAGTGGAAATAATCACAGTTGAGGTGATATAATCCAGACATAATCCGGCTGTAATCCAAGAATTATCAACAACAGCCTCTGTTTGACCTTTAAAGACCAACGAGGAGGGATCCTCCTGTACAGCATGTAATGAGTTTATATTTCTATAAATTCAAAACATATATGAAAGTGGATTTAAAGGGTCACACTTTAAATAATAATCTTCATAACCAATAAAACTGCAATGAAATCAACACTGCTCTTAATGATCTGGTATGAACAGTAGCTTATGTGAGAGAGAGAGAGAGAGAGAGAGAGAGAGAGAGAGAGAGAGAGAGCTTGTCGTTTATTAGCTCTGTTATGAGACCAGAGTTGATCATAAAACACTTTTTTTTTAAATGAACTGCGTCATCTTATTATCTCGTTAGCGACTGGTCTAATTAGCTTCCATCAGGGCAGTTAACCATCTCGTTAGAAAGCTTTTCTCCTATTATTAATCAAATCATCTTCAACCCCTGAAAACAAACTAATCAGCAAAGTACAGAGCAAACAGAAAGAGGTTGTAACTGACTAGTGTAACTTACAGTGGTTACACTGTTTCTCGGGGTTGCACAGGTGAATTTCTGTCTCTTTTCCTGGTGCAATCGGGCTCCTAGAGGTGTTGCAAGGTGTATTTTGTACCATTAACCGTTTCCTCCTGCTGCCAGTGTTTATGCTATGCAAAGCTAACCACCTCCTGAACTATTTATGTAAAGCACATAATAGTTAAATAAACTATATTATTGCTGTATATTATTTTTAATGGTCCTCGTTAGGGTTTAAACTGTGACATAAAGAGTAAAAACTGGTGTTTTAAATATGCTTAATGTGTGTTTATTGGCTGCTTTCTGGATTATTTTCTGGTTGAGATGAAAGTATAATTTAATAACAGCCTTGTTTTCAGTGGATATGTTGTATTTGTGTGCCTGTGTAGGTGATAGAGAGTAGGGATTACCTCTTTGTGCCCTCTGGACCTTTGCATTCCTCCTCTCTACATGCAACTATAGCTTACAGCCTTACCAGCCCAACACATGACAAAAATGCCTTGGTCAGTGGTTTCCTTTGATAGTTAAAATGCTTACAGGCAGGCCAGAGGGGCCGGCGGCGTTTCCAGGCTATGCGATGACCCGGTGGCTTTGGCACGGGCCAACTGTGATGACGAGAGGCTTTCTATTGTGCTGTGAGCCTCTACGTTTGGCCTTTGCCAGAGTATAAAAGCTCGGGTCGAGCGTTGAAGGGACCAGCACGAGCCAGCCTCCCTCACACGGCACTGCAAGCTATACTAACGCAGGTAAGGACACACAGACGCAGACATACGCAGCAGAACATCCATCATAGTACAGGGGGACAACCACGCATCCAGAGCCAGGGCCCACTCCCTGCCCACCACACCCAGGCGAACCACCCTCAGCCTGGGGGCGGGGAGGGGGAAAGGCCCAAATGAGCCTCCCACATAAACAGCAGTTAGTCCAAATCCCCAAAAACATACCTACAAGCCCTCCGACAATGTCACCGCCACGCTCACTCCTCCTTCCCTTTCACTGTCTCCTCTGCAGTCCTGTCACTTCCATTTACACCTCTATTTCTGTTCATCCCCTTGTCTCTTCCTCCATCTCTCACCCAGACTCTCCTGAAGCCCCTCACCATGTCTCAGACCGCCAAGTCCGCCTCCAGCCAGGGCACCGATGCCAAGGACAAGGGAGCCCCAGCCCCCGCTGCCTCCAGCAAGGCCACCAAGACCGGCGAGCCCGGCATGGGATCCTACAGAGTGAGTCACCGCGGCGTTAGTCTGCACAGACCGCCTTTTCTACACAATGTGTACATTTAGTTTGATTTAAAGGGCCAGTTCAACAATGTCACATCACTCTGAGCCGGTTATTTTCTCAGGTTTTCAGATGAGTTTTGATGCTTTTAGCAGAAAAATATTATTGTGTAAAGCAGATCATCGTTTAGATTAGTTTCCTACATACCAATTAATTTATTCAGTGGATTTAACGGGGTTGTTGACTGTGATGGAAGAAGTATTCAGATCTTTCACTGAAGTACAGAAGCAATAGCGGTAGAGCTAACATTAAATAGTTTATATACTGTTTGGTAGTGTTATATTTAATCCAACTAAAACACTACCAGAATATATTTTCTCATGTTTTTGTGGATAAAATCCATCTGTAAAAGAAATGCAGTGCAGTTAAAAGTTGAATATTTTCCTCTGAAGTTTGGTGGTGTAACTTGTGATATCTCCTCTGTGCAGATCATGATGTTCGACCAGGAGAACTTCCAGGGCAGGATGATCGAGGTCCAGAATGAGTGTATGAACGTGTGTGACCGTGGCATGGATAGAGTGCGTAGTATCATTGTGGAGTGCGGCCCGTAAGTGGACACACAAACCGGATTTAACCACACAAGCTGTTCACGCTCTCTCTGTTCACACCTGCTGTCTTTCCCTCTAATTCTTCTCTCCTGTGCTCTCTCCTCCCCTTGTGACCCCCCTGTGCCTGGCCGACCCCCTCCTCCAGCTTTGTTGCCTTTGAGCAGACTAACTTCCGTGGGGAGATGTTCATCCTGGAGAAGGGAGAGTATCCTCGCTGGGATACCTGGAGCAACTCCTACCGCAGCGACTGCCTCATGTCCCTCAGGCCCATCCGCATGGTTCGTTTAACGCTGTATTCATTCTCAGAGACACAGACAGTCAATATACTTTCATATATGACACAGAAAAGCTGCAAGTCTTAACATTTGAGAGGCTGGAAGCAGCAAATGTTTTGGCATTTTTGCTTGAAAAATGAGTAAAGTAATTAACACTACAGAATAATTGACAAATTGTTTCACTCTAGAGGCAACTTTGATACTTTTACATCCAAAAATGTCAGTTATAGCCAGCAAAGGTTCTGTTTCCACCCAAAGGAGAAGGATTTATTATCTGTACGGTGGCCTTTTGGGACATTTATCTAATTTCACATGCTAGTATTGTGTTTAAAAGCCACTGGATCATGAAACTCAGTAGGATTCATCATCTGGATGCCACCAAAGCCTGCACCAAATTTCATATCAATCCATCCCGTAATGCCGACATATTTCTGAGGGTGCGACCAGCAGCGGCGCCCCGAGAGCCACAGCATGGCTACAGCACGAAGACAGGAGCATCATTAATTCACATGCAGATGATGTAACATGAGGACTAACTCTTAATGCCTCATTTCCTCCCTGCAGGACAGCATGGAGCACAAGATCTGCCTGTATGAGCTCTCTGACTTCAAGGGCAACAAGATGGAGATCCAGGAGGATGATGTGCCCACCCTCTGGGCGCACGGCTTCTGCGACAGAGTGGGCAGCGTGAGGGTGCCCGGAGGATCGTGAGTACACACAAACACACTGAAATGAATGAATCCAGTAGCAGAGGATCAAGGCTTGTGTTTTTTAATGAGAGAAGCCTGGAAGCAAATCTATCGGCTCATTTTCCATATATAAATAAAATGGAGGCTGTGTACTGGAAACACCACAGGCCTCCAGACTTCCACTACAATGTGGTTGTTCATAGAGAGTACGGTGACATGTCATCACAAGGCTTAAAGCTGACTGCGGGATGAGTTGTTTGTTGACAAATTTGTATTTTTAGCCAGAAATGGTTCTTCATATTTTCATGCTTTCAAGGTCTCACAGTAAAATCCACATTGACTGATTTGGACTGTTCCACCACAGGCCTCCAGAACAGCTCTTTAAACACCAGTAGAGCCTCAGAAATGGCCCTTACAGCCTCCTCAGTGACCACAGAACCTCCTGAAGGACTTCTAGGACTTTCTAAAAAACCTCTAGACCACTATAGCATCTTATAAGAACCTTATAACATCCTCATTGACCTCCAGAATCTCATTAAATGACACTAGAGCCTTCTAAGGGAACCTAGAACCTCCTCAGTGACCACAGAACCTCCCAAAGTATTTCTAGGACTTTCTAAAGAACCTCTAGGACCTCCTAAAGGAGCTCTAGTCTCAGAAATCCTTTAATATGAAAGCAGTAGAGTAGCCACATGATAAAGATCCTATAATAGAGCAACATAAACACATTAAGGTCGGTGTAAAGCATTATGTGGACTATGAACTGACTCTCTCTCTCTGTCTCTCAGCTGGGTGGGTTACCAGTACCCCGGATACAGAGGCTACCAGTACCTGTTCGAGTGCGGTGACTACAGACACTACAACGACTTCTGCGCCTTCCAGCCCCAGATCCAGTCCATGCGTCGTATCAGGGACATGCAGTTCCACCAGAGAGGATGCTTCACCTTCACCTCCGCCAGCAAGTGAGCGACGCCTTCCGGCCGCCTGGCGCTGCGGTAGCCCCCTGCAGCCCTCTCAGCTTTTTATTTCTCCAAAACGCCCAACCCCTTTCCCAAAATCTCCACCATCATCACTCCATCCCGAAAGGAAAGACAGAATGAGAGCAAATCACACGGGACAACCTTAACTGACTTTTTATGGTGCTAAAAAATAAACATGTTGTGAAAGACCTGAAACCTCCGTGGCTGGATTACATTTATTCTTTGTGTATATAATGAATGGTGTGTGGGTGGTTTACTTTTTAAATATATGTTCACCTCTAAAGGCAGATCTAGCACTGTAAGTGTGTCTGTGGTAGACTGAGTGCAAGCTACTTTTACATTCAACTAAATTATATTCTTTTAAACCTAAAATAAAAACATTGACTTACCAATAGTACCAATAGTAGTCAATATAGTGTTACAGACTTACTTTAAGTCCAAATATGAATAGATCTGGGATATCATATATGATATGAAATTGAATAATGTATTTCTTACATGTGTTAAAACCAAAATGAAGAAATATTAACAAAAAACTGACAAATCATGACAGTAAAAGACCGTAAATATTAAATAGGTTAAAGTTTCTGTAACAGTAAAATGTAGTAAAGTGATATATAAGTCAAGGTAATAATGGTGAAATTAAAATATCCCCCCGGTTGAGAACCACTGCTGTAAACTGTAAAGGGCTTAAAGGAGCATGTGTAGGATTTAGTGACATCTAGTGGTGAGACTGCAGACTTGCAACCGACTAAACATCTTTTAGTCAACCATGGAGAAGGTAGGAGAAACTACGGTGGCTGTATGTACATTAATAAATATATAACTATATGTTTAGTTAAACAAACAGGAGGTGGTGGAGTATGTGAGTCGCTCCTCTGTGGGACGTATCGAGGGACAATCTTCATCAATATGTTTAACAGGATGTTTAATGTTGTTTTATGGAGGTTAAATCAGAAATATTTGCATCATCTTTTAATAAAATGACTAAATATATCATAATTCAACTGAATGAAAAACCTGAAACACACATTTGAGTTTATGTCACCTCCTGTTAATTTGGTGCCTTCAGTGGTCCTCATAAATTGTAGGATAATGTGGTTGCGTTGCTGTATTTGAGTATTTTAACAAATAGACTTTAAACCTGCAGCTGATTTCTGATTTTAATATTTTTAATCTATTAATGTCCAACATTTAACAATAAAATGCCAGAACAAAGGATTATTTTGAGAGAATACCTCCTAAAATGACCTCAGCAACCACTAGAACTGCATTATGGGATTCAGGGGAGAATATCGACGATTCAGATTTTAGAATATTTAAAGTGAGTGAAGTTTTAGGATATATACGCTTGGATGGTGAAATAAACTTTATTAAACTGAATTAGTGATGAATCATACACAAGGACGAAATTTAGATTTCAGAGGTGGGGGGGAGGGGGGCACAAGTATTTTTAATAAAACTCTTTCAGTTCACTGTGTTTTCTAGTAGTTCTTCTAGTTTTCTATTGCTACTTTTAAGTAATAATAATAATAATTATAATACATTTTATTTATCAGCACTTTCAATAAAACTCAAAGACACTTTACAAGATTATTGAGAGCTTTGTAATTGATGAGGAGGATCTTGAAGTGGACATGCTGCTTTACTGGGAGCCAGTGAAGGTGTTGCAGGATGGGTGTAACGCATTTCTTTGAGTAACTTACACTTTGACTTCTAAAGAAGTCTCTCATGTCCACTTTTCTTTTTTTAGACATCCTGGCTGCACCTAATTACCAAACACACACACACACACACACACACACACAGGACACCGATTCAAACGTTAACGTCAGATCATCAATTCCCCCAGTTTGGGATCAATAAAGTCGATCATATCTTATCTTATTCTTTAGAAAGGCAAGTAAACAAGCATTCTTAAACCAACAACAGAACCTGAAACACAACCATTCACAATGAACTCCTCACTCAATGTCACTCAGACTTCCTCTTCTGACGCTGCACAGAGCTCCCGCCCCTGAATTCCGATAATTCCGACGGCACGTAAAGGCAGCACCGCGCTTCATATAACCGCTCATTGACACAAACAGCGACGGTCGGAAACATGGCGGCTCTTCTCTCAGCGAGGAAAGGTGAGACAACCAACCGACCACAACCACAAACACAACCACGGTTAGCTTTATCTGAGCCGGTCACCTGTACGGGGCTGAATGTCTGCTAGCTGTGGCTAACGACGGGGTTCAGTGGCTGTTAGCTCCTCGGCTACATAAGGTTGTAAGTTAGCCGGCTAGCTGCGATCAATAACGTATCGATAAGTGGTTATGACGAGAGGAAGAGGAGCTGGAGTGGTTGTCGCAGAGTTTAACTGCTGTTCTGGTTCCTGTGAGGTTTCCTTTTTTAAAGCTGACTGTGTGAGATGAAGGTGACTGATGATGATGAAGATGAAGTTCACCTTTCACCTAAATAACCTAAAGCTAACCGGTGAGCTGCTGCTGCCTTCAAAGACCGTCGGACAAATATATATCTGTCTAAAAAACAATAACAAACTGTCTAAAAATAATAACAAACTTTATAAAAATAATAACAAACTTTATAAAAAAATAACAAACTGTATAAAAAAATAACAAACTTTATAAAAATAATAACAAACTTTATAAAAATAATAACAAACTGTCTAAAAATAATAACAAAGTTTCTAAAAATAATAAACTGTCTAAAAATAATAACAAACTTTATGAAAATAATAACAAACTTTATAAAAAATAACAAACTTTATAAAAATAATAACAAACTGTATAAAAATAATAACAAAGTTTCTTAAAAATAATAACAAACTTTATAAAAATAATAACAAACTTTATAAAAATAATAACAAACTGTATAAAAAATAACAAACTGTATAAAAAATAACAAACTTTATAAAAATAATAACAAACTTTATAAAAATAATAACAAACTGTCTAAAAATAATAACAAAGTTTCTAAAAATAATAACAAACTTTATAAAAATAATAACAAACTTTATAAAAATAATAACAAACTGTCTAAAAATAATAACAAACTTTATAAAAATAATAACAAACTTTATAAAAAATAACAAACTTTATAAAAATAATAACAAACTGTATAAAAATAATAACAAAGTTTCTTAAAAATAATAACAAACTGTCTAAAAATAATAAACTGTCTAAAAATAATAACAAACTATAAAAATAATAACAAAGATTCTAAAAAATAATAACAAACTGTCTAAAAAATAATAACAAACTTTATAAAAAATAACAAACTTTATAAAAATAATAACAAAGTTTCTAAAAATAATAAACTTTATAAACAAAATCTTCATGACAAAAACCCACCCGACAGTTAAATAATGCAGATAAACCTGTTTAGAGTTACTTTAATAATATTAGTTTTGATTCCCTTCAACAGCAAACATGTAAATAAAAACAAGAGAACAGAAATGTCAATAAGATTTACTGATGTCAGTTTATTCTATAAAATAATAATAAAAAACAACCTGATAAAACTGATGTATTTTAAACTTGTAATCTGGCTAATAATTCCTGTATTCACTAAATGTAACTGTAATCTGATTACGTTTCTTTTCTGTAACTAATTAATTACAGTTACCTTTTTTTTGGTATCCTGATTACGTCACTCACTCACACGTAAGCCTGTAAATATGGTTTAATATGATTATTAACAGTGGTGGAAGAAGTATTTGGATCCTTAAGTAAAAGTACTGATACCACGCAGTGAAAATACTCCACTACAAGTAAAAGTAATATCAGTAAAATGTACTTTAAGTATGAAAATTAAGCTTTGTGACATATTTTACAGCTTTTTCCAAGAGAGTTTTTAAATAGTTTATTTAGATTAATAAGTAAAGGAACACTTCATCCTCCAGTTTATCACAAACACAGTCATACATGTTTTTACTGGACAGGAAGGGGATGAAAAAATTACAAATGTAATGGAGTAAAAAGCACAATATTTGTTTTTGTGTTGATTGTGACGCCCCCTGTGGACAAAAGCAGTAGTTTCTGCCGCCTAATTTAATTGATTTCAAGGGGAATCTGTGGCAGACATTAAGAATAACTGTATAGAAATCTCCAATATTCTCTGTGGGGTCGTGTTTGTTTATGTAGATCATATATTATATTATATTATGTTATATTATAAGTATATAATATTACATTTAATAACCAGTAAAAACTCCTTGTACTACCTTTTAAGGACTGTACTTGAGTAAATGTATCTACTTGAATTCCACCACTGATTATTAACCTTTTCTTATCCGGGCCGTTGACATAAGACATGTTGGATCTAGTACCCATACCATACATCATTAGAAAGTTTAGAATCTCGTCTATTTATTGATCAAAACGCTTTTGGGATACAATCACAACAGCGGGCACAATCGGCACCTCAAACTAGCGAGCAAGCCATCATAAAATTGAGCCAACTCACCAAAGAAGCCTCACTGTAATCCTGGAATCAGTAATAATCCAACAAAAACAGTCCTGTTTCATTACCAAAGGTCCAATATATCCACTCCAGTAAGATTTATTGTCCATCTACACGAGCACATAGAGTGATTCTGAGTGTTATCTTTTAAATGAGACCAAAACCATTCATATACTGCAAATGGTTGAAGAACAGCTTTTAATTTACTTTGGGTAAATGTTGTTTTTAGGCGTTTTTAGGTCATTTTACAGAAATGGTAAGAGGTTAAATACTAACATTTAACCCATAAAGTGTAAATATTCAGAGAAAAAGAGCTAGAGACTGTTTGCTACTTTAGCTTAAAAAGTCTCTCAAACAATGAATAAGATACATTTTCTATTGATCCATTAATGGATTAATCAACTAATATTTCAGCTCTAATGTTTATTATCGATTAATGAATTAAATGTCAGAAAATAGAGAAAAATCCCACTTTTTAAACCCCAGTGTGACCCCTTCCTATGACACAGTCATAGTCTCATAGTCTCCGTGGTAACCAGCCGCCTTTTTATAATCAGATTATTGATCATCTATCAGCATCGTGTTCTCTCGCCGCTCCCTGTTCTCGGCGTCCTGACAGCCTCGTTAAATCTGACCCCATCATAACAGATCAGATCTGAGCGTGAACTCTGTGAATCATTACACCCGTAATAACATCGTGTGACACTTCTGGCTCGCCGCCGGGCGTCTCCGGAGCCACAGCTGGGTCTCGCCGCTCAGACCGGTTCGTCACCTCGGAGAAACAAACCGGATCTGATCGGAGTGGACGTGTGTGGACACTGAAGTTTAAAGGCCGTTTTATTCTGTATTTCCTTTTTTAATCTCCTCGAGATTGATTTAAAAACCAACTTTATTGGGTAATTTATAGAAAATGTTGCTCTCATATTTATATTTATATTATTAAGGAAGACACAAGTGTTGGATCTGGACGAGGTATCAGCAGATAATCAATATTAAACGGGGATCAGGGGCCAAAAATACTCGATGAGGACTATTTACTGTGGTACCGTGATCTGTACCTGATTTAAGACCACGTGGTTTCTACTGTGGAAGTCCATTTCTACCAATGTGACATAAAAGAAGATTGTGTGAACTTTAACTGGACATAGTAAATCAGTATTTTGAGAACTTTTCTCATTATATTAACTTTCTTTCTGTCACATTGGTGGAAATGGACTTCCACAGTTGACACTGAGCTCGAGTGTGAACAGTCCTATCAGAGTCCCTGGCACTCTTCTGGCGCTGTAGACTAATATCCGTCATGCGGGTGCACTACAGCTCGCAGTGTGAGAGCAGTCGTTAATAAATCAGATCTGAGTCACATAAGCAAACCCTTTACCGCATGTCACCCCCCTCTCCCTCTCTCTTTCCCCACTTTCCTGTCTTTCTACCACCACTAATATCAAATAAAGCCAATAAAAGCCTAATAAATAAAGTCTGAGGGCCTCGTCTTAGACACGGCATAACTTGGTGCACAGCCGGGTTTCACTGATTGTCTCTGACCCACAACGTTGTTATTTTCTGCACCCTTTCAGACTCTCTCTCCTGGTTAGTTCTGCAGATCATAAACAGAGTAACGTTTGCAGGTGATGGCGCTGGATGAATTGTGAGAGTTAGTACGGTTCCACCTGAGGGGAACGTGAATGTTTGACAGCTCGTCTTATATTGCTTCTGGGAGATTTCAGTCCGACATCGCGGGTCCACGTTGCGATCACTGAACTGAGATCTGTTTCTGTCCCTCAGCTCTCGGCTCGTGTCTTCGAGGTTGTCGAGGTCTGTCTCAACTCGCCGAGTTACCGGACACTCATCAGCTCCTCAGACAGACCTGCAGAGACTACGCCGACAGAGAGCTGAACCCCATCGCTGCCAGACTGGACAAAGAGCATTCCTACCCAGCCAAACAGGTACGCACACACACACACACACACACACACACACACACACACACACACACACACACACAGGTGAACAATGTGATGCTTTGTGAGTTATGAGTTGAAATTTGATCCTGGTTTTATTGTTGTAGTTCAGTGTTTACAGGCCAAGATAAGAACCAAGGAGGTGGTTTATGAATCAAATGTTTGACATGACGATGTGAACGGTGTTTCTGGTTTACGGTTCGGCACCAAACTCTGTACTTTTAAGGGCACTGACCGAATTACATCTGTAATATGGAGCACTGATTCAACGTTAGGTTGATCCTGTGCTTTCAGGTAATGAAACCACTGGCTCTGTGACTCTCAATAAGTCGGTATCCTTGTGTGAAATAATGAATGTAATTGGGAAGATCCCCAGATACCCTGGTTAGGTTTGGCCTCCAGTTTCAGGCTGTGATGTCTGGATGTTGGCAGGTGATCAACTTATGGCCATGTTTACTGACTTAACTTGATTGTTATTATTCATATCAGATCCAAAACCATCAGTACTTAAACTGTAAATGGTCCAGTTGTGAATTATCAGTTGATCCACTTTACAGAGAGTTTCAGCTCATTGTTTATGTCTCAGTGTCGTTTTCACTGTAAATAACCTGCTCAGCAGCAAACAGCTGGAGACCAACTGGTGAACATAGGGGAGCAGATATTTCCCTCAGGAGTTGGTGAAGACCAAAAACAGAGCGAATACTGAACTGACCCGACCCTAAATGATGATTATGTTGCTCTGTGTAAGTGAGCAACAAAATGTGACTAACTGCTGCCCCCCAGTGGTCAGAATAATCAGGTTTAAGGTGTCAAACACACGACTGTCGATTGCTCTGTCGACTGTTCAGATCCAGGAGTTGGGGGCGATGGGGGTGATGGCCATAGAGGTGCCAGAGGAGCTGGGTGGAGCTGGGATGGACTATCTGGCGTACAGTCTGGCTATGGAGGAAATCAGCAGAGGCTGCGCCAGCACCGGTGTGGTGGTCTCCGTGAACAACGTGAGTACAGTCTGAGAGCGTAGATACACACTGTGAATATAACCGGTGTAATACTCAGTTCAACCGCCCGCTGTGGGCTCTGTGATTCTCTTCCTAGTCTCTCTACATCGGGCCCATATTGAAGTTTGGTAGCGAAGAACAAAAACAGCAGTGGATCACACCGTTCACCACCGGAGAGAAGGTGGGCTGCTTCGCCCTCAGCGAGCCAGGTAAACGAAGCTTAAAGCAGTAGTGCCAACATCAGGTATAACTATATAGAAACTTTATAGAAATAGCCAATGTAGCAAGTTTTAAGAAGATTTTTTTTAAAAAACCTGTTAAAAAGTGGATTTTTTCTGTATTTTCTTACATTTAATTAATTAACCAATAATAAACATTAGATCTGACATTTTAATCGTGTTCATCAGTTTTTAGTGTCTCCTGGTTTCTGTAGTTGTGTGTATGTGTGTATATAAATACATAACCAGCCGCAACGTACCACCGACAGTCCCTGGTTTTAGACCAGCAACGTGTTCGCTGGGAGGAGTTTTCCTGGCTGAGAGTCGGTTCTTTGGTTATTAAAACCTGAAGAACTGGTTCCAGGTTAGGCACCGGGTCCAAACCGGCCCTCAAACTGTCTTAGTGGAAGAGTGAATGAACCCTGGTACTGAAAACAACATCTGATAGACTTTTAGAACACTTTCCCTGATCCCACAGACTGAAACTGGTTCCTTTTATAAAGTGATTGAATGATTTGTTGCCAGGTAACGGCAGTGACGCGGGCGCAGCCTCCACAACAGCTCGTCAGGACGGCGATGAGTGGGTCCTGAACGGAACCAAAGCCTGGATCACCAACAGCTGGGACGCCTCGGCCACTGTCGTGTTCGCCACCACGGACAAGAAACTCAAACACAAGGCATGACGCGGCACATTTTTTTTACGTTCAGATGACGGAGATAAAGAGTTCATTGTTCTGTAACAATGGGGATCTTTGTGCTTCTTCTTTTTATCTTCCGTGTGCAGGGAATCAGTGCGTTCCTGGTCCCCATGCCACACCCGGGCCTTTCTCTGGGGAAGAAGGAAGATAAGTTGGGCATCAAAGCCTCATCCACCGCCAACATCATCCTGGAGGACTGCAGGGTGCCGCTGGGCAACATGCTGGGCCCGCGTGGAGCCGGGTTCAAGATCGCAATGGTACCTTTTTTATTAAAAGCATTTCATTATGTGGAGACACTAATTTCAAAATAAGAGCTGAACTAAACATCACCTCAGTACTCAGGTAAACCTTTCAGAACCTGTTTAACACGGAAACGTCCCAGAGTGGAGTTTCCTGAATATCAACCACGCTTCTCGACTTACTCATCATGTGACTTTATTGGCTCTTCGTCCTGTTTAAACAGAAAACATTAATAACAATAAAAACAATAATGGTGCTAAGGTGCAGTTCTGTCCTTGTGAAAAGTTTCCTGAAGTTGCAGTGTTCACTTCCTGAACTTTATTGAACAATCATCATTCAGATGTTCAGCTCCCAGTAGAGTTAGAGAACTACAGCTTCACCTTCTAATGCAGTTTTGAACTGCAGGACAAAGTCAGACTGTATCTGTGTCTGTTCCAGTAAACAGTGAAGATGTTAATATAGATATAATACAGACTCACTCCCTCCAGCAAGATTATTATTTTTTAATCACTTTTTGTCTTTATATATCTTACATTAATAAATAAAACATCATACTTTAATTATTGTGACAGAAATTTCACTGAAAAACTATTAAAATTATGATGATGAGTTTTTTGGGGTTTGTACCAAACTAACATGTTTTTGTTAGATGCACTAAAAATCTTATAAATCGATATTTTTTTCCACTTTAAATGAGTCAATCTTTTAGAACTACTCCTTGAAATAAACATATCAAATATGTATCATATTTTGAGTATTTTAACCCTTTAAAGGCCAATATGTTTACACAACTCCGCTGTTGTGGAAATCTCAGTTTGTTTGGGACCAAGTCCATTTTGCTGCTGCTTCATCAATTCACATCATCATCAATGGCAATACGCACTTACTTCAGTAGCAAGGCACCCTCACACAAAAAGTAATGCCTAAAATTGAAAGCTTGTAGACCAAAATGAAACCTTAATATAAAGGAATGCATTAGTTTATGTAAAGACAGATTTGTGCGTAGGCTAATCTAAGGAACTAACGCCAGAATTCTAAACACAATGCAAAATTAATAACCTTTGGCAAGTTTGAGCTTCATTCATTGAATACAGCCAAAATAGCATGAAAATAAAAAATGGAATAGTAGAAAATGTTCCTAGGAACCTCTAAGGGTTAAATATGACGTCAGTAATAGAAATATTTGCTCTTTCATGTTGCAGCGGCTTAAAGACAGTTTGAGTTTGAGAGCTTGAGACCCCTGAACCGCCTCCGGATGCAGTCTTTATCCAAATATCCTGGAAATAATCCGACTAATGAAGACTGCAGAGGGGAAATGGATAAACACTGAACCACCCTAATAAACCTGAGACACTTCCTCCTCTAAAAATGTCTCTGTCTGTGTCACACAGCAAACTCTGGACAGTGGACGGATCGGCATCGCAGCTCAGGCTCTCGGTATCGCTCAGGCTTCTCTGGACTGCGCCGCCGACTACGCACACAAACGCACCGCGTTCGGATCCCCCATCGGCAAACTGCAGGCCATCCAGGTAAACCGCCGACCCGTCACACAGAACCAACGCGGGTCAGCTGACGGCTGATAGACGGGATGTGTTTCACTGTTTCATCAATATTAGAAAAGCAGCTGTAGCCGTCACCTCACCGTCACTACTCATCTTTTAATAACAATCAATAATATTTATTAATAATAATAATAATAATAATTATAACCAGTTATATAAAGAGCCGGATCAGCCGGGACCAGTTCACACATCCTGATTTTACACTCGTCAACAAAACGCCCTCAGATAGGAGCCGAGGGGACGACGGGGGGGAAACTCTCTCTCCAGACAGGAAGCAGCAAACTGGTAGTTACCATGGTAACAGGCGAAAAAATCTGTTCAGATTCTGACTTCAGAATATGTTTTATCTTTATGGATGATATTGATCAGTATACACTATCTTTATGGATGATATTGATCAGAATACACTGTATCTTTATGGATTATATTGATGATATTGATCAGTATACACTGTATCTTTATGGATGATATTGATCAGTATACACTGTATCTTTATGGATTATATTGATATTGATCAGTATACACTGTATCTTTATGGATTATATTGATGATATTGATCAGTATACACTGTATCTGTATGGATGATATTGATCAGTATACACTGTATCTTTATGGATGATATTGATCAGTATACACTGTATCTTTATGGATGATATTGATCAGAATACACTGTATCTGTATGGATGATATTGATCAGTATACACTGTATCTGTATGGATGATATTGATCAGTATACACTGTATCTTTATGGATGATATTGATCAGAATACACTGTATCTTTATGGATTATTGATCAGTATACACTGTATCTTTATGGATGATATTGATCCTGTATTGACAGTCAGACTGTGGACATATGACGGCCTTTAGCTCGTGTTTCTAGAGTTACGTGTTGTTACGGACACGTTAGGAATTGTTAAAATGTGATATTTCTTAAAGGGAGTTTGGTGCAGGGAGCTTTTAGTTGGATTCAAACTGTTAATATGGATCATTGTTAACGTTTAGTCTCCACTACAGAAACTCTAGCTAACTGCTGAAGGCTGATCAGGTTGTCTGACCTGTTGGTTACTTAAATCGAGTATTTCTCACATCCTTTAGTTTAAACTGGCGGACATGGCTGTGGCGATAGAGAGCGCTCGTCTGCTCACCTGGAAGGCGTCGCTCCTTCGAGACGCAAAGAAACCCTTCACCAAGGTACGCAGTCGCCTCTCGTCTTAACGGGTTCTTGCAGAGTGACGCGCATTAACCCGCCTCTGTTTTCCTACAGGAAGCCGCCATGGCCAAACTAGCGGCGTCTGAAGCCGCCACGTTCTGCTCCCATCAGGTAAGAAACCACCAACGAATGTAAAGATCCAGAGAAGAGAGACAAACATTTAATTTTTCTTTTCCGCTCTTTCAAATCAGGCCATCCAGGTTCTGGGGGGGATGGGTTATGTGGCGGACATGCCCGCCGAGAGGCACTACCGCGACGCTCGCATCACGGAGATCTACGAGGGCACCAGCGAGATCCAGAGGCTGGTCATTGCCGGCCAGTTACTGAAGGAATACCAGTCGTAGACGTGCTGCTGTCGGTGCCTTATACATACAATCACAGGTCTGGAATCAACCCGGAGACATCAGCTCGTCCTTAAAGAGAAGAAGATCAACTTTAATATGAGCTGTGGTGAAGATTTTTATATCGTTATAGATACAGAAGCTCATTAGAAATTCAGATGATTGTACGTGTCCATTATCTGCCGTCTCAAGGGAATTCAGGATATAACACAGAAAGCGAAATAACCTCAAACTCGTCTCCGCCGCCTTAAAAGGATATGAGTGCGTTGCCAGTTTAAAGGTTCAGTTCACCTACATTTAAGAAGAATAAAGGCCATATTCTCTCCTGGTGGTGTCGAGCCACACAGATAGTTCTGGTTATGTGTCCCTCTGTCTTGGTGCTCAGAGACCTTTTAAAAAAAATGTATTTAATGATATCTGATGCTAAAACTTCATTCTATGTAAATCTATATAGCAGCTGGTAACATATGAAAGGAACTGAACCAAGAACCGAACCCTTCTGGTTCCTTTAAAGATCAGTTTATGGGGACAGAAGGATTCAAATCGAAGCAGCAGAAAACCTGGTAGAATCATAGAAAAAAGATCCTTCTTACGGCTGCAGAATCATCATGATAACTTTTCTTCAGTATCAAAGTGATTCAGTGAGAGTCACACTGCAAACAGAAAGTGCTCATGGATAATTCAGCACTCTTTAATCAGTCCCTCCAGGATTTCTCTGGCTTCTTTTGGGGAGTTTTGATCTGATTTCACCGCAGATTTTCAAATTAAATTGCAAAAGATAAGAGAGGATAATAAAAGGCTTCATAAAGTCAGATCACCGTTTAAATCAAACTCATTTCACGTTGAGATGCAGTTTGTTATTTAGGCTTTTTGTTTTTCATTTCAGCTCCGAAATTACAGGAAAGTGAAAATTGTTCCACCACGACAAAAACATCAGGGAACTTTTACAGTAATTCTTCTTGGTAAACGTAAACTAATATACTTCCTCTCTGGGTTCAGTCGGGTCTCGGCTCTTCTGAACGACTTTATTATCTGTCTGATCATAAAGTAACAACATAACAGCTCAGAATCAGTTTATCTGCAGATGTTCAATAGTTTATTATCAGAATATGATAAATCAATCTTAAATCAAGAATTCATTTCCTCTGTTAAGTTCTGTGTTTTTGGGTGAACTGACCCTTTAAGACTTCACGAGGAACCACAGTGTTTGTGCCTCCTGTGAGAGGTTGAACCAGCAGAGGGCGACGGCGTGCCTTCACACAGACTCACACTGATCACGGGCATTGTGTTCTGGATGTGCTCAGTTGTTGACTGCAGTTTCACTCAGTGTGACACTAAGAGGTTGCGTGTGACGTTTAAAGACAGTCAGGAAATAACAGTGTGTCTGCGTTAATGGGCTGGAGCTCACTGACCCTCTTGTGCCTCAATAACTTGTACATATTTGAATGTAATTTATTGTGATGATGATAATAAAACACAACCTGCCACAGAGGAATCATGGATTTTATTTCACCATTGGAAAACAAACTTATTTCAATAAATTAGACATTTTCTAAGGAAGTTCTGGGCCTCAGGAGGAGACATACGAACACATTTTCTCTTATTTTTAAGAAATAATACGTCGAGTTCACCGCTGAAGATCCTCCTCTAGATACAGAACTTAAATATTAATTTCCCACCATATTTATCATCAATATATTAACATCTGATTATTCTGTGTTGAGCAGTTTTCATTCATTTTGTCCAGATGTTTTCTATCTTTACTCTCTTCTGGTGTTTGTCTCCAGTTATTACCCACGTCCCCGAGTGTTTGCACCCCTGCCCTGCTCTAGTGTTTGGGGGGATATTACCCGGGTAGGAGCGTGAGTTAACTTCCAGGAACATGAGAGGAATGTGTGTGTGTGTGTATGGAGGGCCCTCTGTTCTCTGCTCTCTCTTTCTGTTCCTGTTTCATTTTGAATGTGTTGCCATGGAAACACAGGGGATGTTAACCAGCGTTGGCGAGCTCCGGCTGTTCCTCTCCCTCCTCTTGTGTGTTGCTGTGTGTGTGTGTGTGCGTCCGAGCACGCTCTCCGGCCTTGTTGATCCACGTGAGGGCACTGATTGCCCCGCTGGTCCAGGTCTGGGCTTCCTGACGTTGCAGTTGCTCCCTGCTGATTGTGCTGATGTCTGCGGGGAGCATTGTTCGAACCCCCGCCGTTCACTGCCCCCGTCAGGGTGTGTGCGACAGCGTCTTGATTATTTTGACGTCATTTTCTGGCTCCTGTTTGTTGCCTTCATTTCAAAAACAAACAACTGCATGTGCACATGATAAATCCTGATGTATGTGTAACATATACGTGTCCTGGAAAACCTGGAAAACCTGAACAGACCTGGAAGTTGATTAAAATGAACGAATATCCTGGAGATAATTTATGTTTTCCTGGAAAGTTGTTATTGTATTTTCATCCTGTGCTGTGGCCAAGTTAATGTTACTGTTAGAGGAAAGCTGTACTCAATATACCTTTCTCACAGCAGTAATGCCTGTGTTTACCCGACTATTTCATGTCAGAATGGCTGCTGTGAAAAAGGACTATTTAACAAACATTTAAAGTAAAACAAACTCGATTTTGTAAGTTAAAAAACCTCCTTGATCAAGTAGCTTTAGTAACTTTAAGTGACACTGAAAACATTAAAATTACTAATAAAAGCTCCTTCATCAAAAATCAATTGAACTGAATTGGATTATTTGAGTTAAAGTAACTTATTACACATTATTTATGTCAACACAACACAACTTTAAGAATATTTAATTAAGTGGTCTACTGAATTAAACCTATTTAAACATTATAATCTTTAAATATCAGATAACAGGTTATCAATGAGGACAGACAAATGTTTCTTTTTTCTTTCTTTATTAGAAAAGTATGTACATTATTAGAAAAGACTAGAAAAACAACAACAGGAAGTAAAAAAACGCTGCAGATGCAAATTGCATATTGAACCGCCTGCTGCAGGTTCATTGAGGGGAATCGAACTCACGAGCAGAACAACGGGGGAGAAAAACAACATAGTTACACTGAAGCTCTCTGTAACTTTAAAAACACTCTGGTAGCAAATATCAGCCTCCAATCAACAGTTTTTATCTATAAAACCTTTTTAAATCTAGATCAATTCATTTAACTCAAAGCAGCTTTTTGTAGTTTTAAGTGACACAATGGAAATAAAATACCCAGTAAAAAGTTCATCAGGAATGTTTAGTTAGTGCCACTTAAAATCACTAATAAAAGCTGCTTAATAACTCATCGTATTACAGTCCTGGAAACTTCACTGGAGGAGACAACAGGCAGTTTGGAGCACAAATTAAAACAAACTCAGTTTTAAAGATTTTTGATCGAGAAGCTTCAGTAACTGTAAGTGACACTGAAAACAAAATAAAAGCTGCTTCATCAAGAATCCTTTTGAACTGAATTGAGTTTGTTACTTAAACCCAAAGTGAGTCCACATTAAACCCAAATTGAGCCCAACGTGAGTCCACATTGAACCCAAAGTGAGTCCAAAGTGAGTCCACATTAAACCCACAGTGAACCCACATTAAACCCACAGTGAGCCCACATTGAACCCACATAGCAAGTACACATTAAACCACATTGAACCCACAGTGAGTCCACATTGAGCCCAAAGTGAGTCCACAGTGAGTCCACATTAAACCCACAGTGAACCCACAGTGAGCCCACATTAAACCCACAGTGAGCCAACATTGAACCCAGTGAGTCCAAAGTGAGTCCACATTAAACCCACATTGAACCCAAAGTGAGTCCACATTAAACCCAAAGTGAGTCCACAGTGAGTCCACATTAAACCCACAGTGAGCCCAAAGTGAGCCCAAAGTGAGTCCACATTGAGCCCAAAGTGAGTCCACATTAAACCCACATTGAGCCCACATTGAACCCACATTGAGCCCAAAGTGAGCCCAAAGTGAGTCCACATTAAACCCACAGTGAGCCCACAGTGAACCCACAGTGAGTCGGAGCTCCAGCAGCATCCTCCCCACCCGGATCATCCGGACCTCAGTCCCTCATCAGAGTCTCAGTTTACACATAAAGCTTCTTGTCGAACTCCCCGTTGGCTGTGATGCTCTTGGTGGGGACGTATTTGATGGGGTAGTTTCCTCGGGCCCCCTGTGACAAGGAGCAGCACAGCAGGGTCCCCCCGAGCAGCAGCAGCGCGGTGGCGGCCCAGCCGATGTAGATCGCCGCCCCGATCTCCCGCTTCTTGGCCGACGGAACCTGCGGGTCGTGGAAGTCCACTATGATGTTGTTGGCCATCCAGCAGAGCGGGACCAGCACGAAGAGCCCGCTGACGATGTAGATCACCCCCCCGGCGTTCACCACCCTCGCCTTCACCGCCTCATCCTTGATGCAGTTGGTGCACTGCGCCCCGGCCACCGTCACCGTGAGCGCGACCACCCCGAGCACGGCGGAGATCACCGTGAGTGCGCGCGCAGTCTGCAGGTCCCCCGACAGAGCCAGAACCGAGTCGTGGACCTTGCACTGCATCTGGCCCGTGCTCTGCACCACGCAGGACATCCACAGGCCGTCCCAGATGGTCTGCGCCACCACGATGTTGGAGTCGATGAACGCGGTCACCTTCCACGTGGGCAGCCCGCACGCGACCATCACCAGCAGCGAGCCCGTGACGCACAGCGCCAAACCGAGGAACTCCAGACAGGCGGCGAGCATGGCTCCGTGGTTGGGGGGCTCCGGTAGTCCGTGTGTGTGTGTGTGTGTGTGTGTGTGTGAGAGAGAGAGTGGGGGGGTGCAGTCAGGGAGTCTGTGCGTCCAATCAGCGGTCAGTGCGCGCGCTCAGCATCCACTCTGCTCACTGAGTGCGTGCGCTCCGAGGAGGCTCATTTATGGCACCAGCGCGCAGACTGCACCCCCATCCCAGTGTGAGCCAATCAGCGGCTGCAGGGGGGGCTGCAGGGGGGGCTGCAGGGGGCTCCCTCAGAGTAAACTCAGAGGATCTGTGTAGAATCAGATTATTTCCTGTTTATATTTCAGTCTGTTTGAATGACTCAGTGTTTTCTTCTCCCTGATGCTATAACCTGTGACTCATCACTAGTACTTATATTACTTTATAGTAACTGTAATCGTGGAGGAAACATTCACATTACTTTGATTTTAATAAATAAAACTGGATTTGGGGAGAAAGGAAACAGTTACTCTTTTTGTTGGAATAGCAGAAATGTAATATAACTAGTAACTAATTACTGTTGGCAGGGAGGTATATGTAAGGTAATGACATTACTTTTTAAATGAGTAATGAGTAATAAATTCTTATTATTTTAATAAATTCTTATTTACCCCTCCATGAAGCTTTGGCGAACCCTGTGGGGCTCCTGAAGAGCACAACTTTTAATAGTGAATGTGTTTAGATGGTCCGATAAACGCCCTAGGAGGAGTTCGTTCAAATACAACGTGTGCAAATCGCCAAAAATGGCCACAAAATCCAAAATGGCCAACTTCCTGTTGGGTTTGAGGTATGGGTCCTTGAGGCTTTTCTGCTTCTTTTATCATGGTACACATGCGTACCAATTTTCGTACATGTCGGCCTTACGTGTCTTGGGGGCTGATTCTGGGGGCGTGGCTTTCGCCATTTGGCGGCGCCCGTGCACGGGGACAATGTCATATCGGTATTTTCGCTACATTTGAATTTTGTGCAAATTTTCATGACTTTTTGAGAATGCTGCGGGGGTCAAATATGCGTTAGAAGGCGGCTAAAAATAATAATAATTCCTTCAGGAACAATAGGGTCTTGCACTTGTCAGTGCTCGATCCCTAATAATAATATAGAACGCACTCTCTGCGTAAAGTAAACATGAACCTGCTTGCAGACGTTGTGGATCAGATACGGGCACTTCCTGTTGGTCCGGTGCTCTGAGGAGAATAATGCAAAGCCACATCCTGGGTTCAGATCCGGCCGTAGTGAGTCTCCCAGTTTTCCCATCGTGCTCCACTTTTATCTGTCCAAGGAAACCATGAAGGATCTTACAGAGAAAGCAAGAACACACATTTGGAAATAGTCTTTTCTGTGAAGTTTATCAGGATAAAAACGCTGTAAAAATGTGTTTTTTGGGGGTATTTGTTTTTTGTAATGAGGCAGAAATAGAAGATGTTACTTAAGATCCAGACGTCCGATGACTAAAATCCTTCATCCGAGTTAAAAAGCACCAAGATCTAAACAGTGGATGGTAAAAATATGGCTGCAGACTGGATAAACAGTCAGTGTGTGACAGCTTCTGGCAGACAACCACAACAACCGAACACAGACGTTATCCACAGTTTGATGCAGAAATCTTCCTTATTAGAGCTTTAACTCACTGTATGTGTTGAACTGTTGGACAGAGAGCTGAAGGCTCCTGAAACCGTGACACAGATTTCTCTCATTTCGTCCTCACCAGCGCTCACAGGATGAACGCTCCATTGTTTCTCCGCTGTGTTGTTGAAAAATTCACTCAACTCTCTTTTTGTTTTTGTACTTTAAGTGAACTCAGCAGAGATAAGTACAGACCCCACAAACACGTCCTCTACACTGTGATGAGAAAGCAAAGCATTCTGGGCCGTTACCGGGACCCTTTAACCTTTTGTTTTCTGGTATCATATAAAACTAGACGATCCAACGCATCCACTGGTACCAACCATGTTATGCTAGCATGTTGGGAAGGGGGGGTCATAATGTTCCATACTGAGGCAAAATGTTGGAGATGGAAAAACTGGCATGGTCATTTTCAAAGAGCACTATTGACCTCTGACCTCAAGATGTCTGAATTAAAATGATTTCTATGGGTACAAAGTGGGAAACTATTGTGACGTCAACCATCGGTTTGTGGATTCTTATTTTGAAGCCTTGAGTTCGGCGTTTTGGTTGTTACCATGACAGTTTGTTGGAGCCAGCGGAGGTCACGTAAAGCGAGTTGAGCTGCTCTCATTGGCGGCTCGCCTGCTCACACAGGATCTGGTATTCCAGATAAACAGTAAAATATGTTTGTTTAACAGGTTTGAGGAGAGAAATAGTCAACAACAGAATCTGGATCCATATCTGATCAGCACTGTTTGACAGTTTGATCTGAGTTTGGTGCGTTGAGCTGGACGGACTCACTGAGAATGAGCTGTCAATCACAAGGTAGCCCCGCCCTAAAGCATACCCTGCTTTATGGTCTGTTTTACTCTAAATGGGACCATCAGTTACTAAATGAACATCATGCTGTATGGAAGAAGACTGAAACTAGAGACTGAGACCAGAAACTCATCAGGAAACTGTTTACTGAGGGAATAAATCAACTGAGAAGTCGACTCGTTTCTCCGTAAGACTGAATGGTAATGGAGTATTGTCAAAAATTGGTACCCATGAGTCGCCACTGTGCAGACACTTCATGCTAATCCAATGTGGTTTTAGTGCAGACTGGGATCCATAAACAGTGTTTAAATTGGGAATGACTGGAAAGCTGAGACACATACTTGATGCCACCTCAACATGGACACTCTCCTGCTCGCAGTACGATCCGATAGATCTGAAAAATACTCAACTGACTAATAATGACCCTAATCAGTAGCTCATAATGAAAGTGGATCCACATAGGACGACTGCGACTCTGAGCTACATGAATGTGTCACATCCTCCGTTTGTTCTAACAGGTGGAGATTAGTCAGAGGAGGAAGAGGAGGCACAGTGAGCATTAAAGGCTCGATAACACACGGCTTCTCTCTCTTATCAGGGCTGCTTGATGACTTTCTAGTGTTGGGATTTCCTCCAGTCTGAGTCAACGGCTTGTTAAAGCAATAAAGCCCCGTGAGTACAGCTACTTATACTGTGTGTGATACAGGGGGCTGCTCAGTTAGTCATTTTATATTCTACACTGAATGAATCACTAGGTTTCCATCCAAATGTAGCTGTATTGGTTAACTTGTTCTTGTTATTTATGAAGTTTAGATTATTATTTACGATATAAACTCAATCTCACAGGATAAGGACACAGAGAAGACCTGAACACAGTCTGCTGATAGAACAATGAGACCTCTTTGCAGGGATATACAACACTTATAACTTTATGATGTGCCATAGAAGAATAAAAAACAGGAGCGTGAGGCATCGATCCTGCTCGACCCGGAGCAGTGACAAACACACACACAGTAAGAAAACAACAACTCATCGGTTAAAAGCAACTGTACAGGAACATAAACATACTAATAAAGGTGTTTAATCACTATTTAATGTTGTGCATTTTAAAAAAAAAAAACACAAATCAAGCAACCACACACACACGCAAACAAACAAACAAATCTGTGCCACACCTACCACTCCATAATTAATTTATTAGTTTGGAATAGTATGACAAAGATACATAAAACTGACAGAAAATTGAATAAAAAGCATTAAAAATAAAATAAAATATTCATAAAATGTAGTCAATAATAGAAAAGAGCTCCCTTAAAGGTTAAATATACAAAATCCACCACTGGATGTCACACTAGAGCACCAGCATCTCAGACCAAAACAATCAGACAGAAACAGAATAAAACTCATTAAAAGCGTCTCTGTTAGTGTTTCCAACAATCACCAACTCTGGTTTGGTGGAAATAAATCCTTAATTCACTGACGTAGATGATAAAAACAGCAGTTTCAGTCGGAGCAGACCGGCTATGGAAACAAACCACAGAGAGGCTGCGATACAACACAGGCAGAGGGAGAGAGACACCATGTGACTCTGTAAATATTTAAGGAAAAAGGTTGAGATCCAGAGTTGCTGGAGTTTTGACCTTCAGAAACATCGGCTGCGACACAACGAGAATCTTTTTAATGAGTTTATTAATTTCACCTTGAATCAAACAACATTCAGCAACGTGAGCGCACACACCTGTGGTAAAAGAAAGAGTGAGTCACTGTTGTTGCCCTGCACAATCCTCCTGTTCTTCTGCTGCACAGGACAATTCAGATCAACAAGGTCACACACACACACACACACACACACACACACACACACACACACACACACATTATATTACCAACACTTAAGACCAACATTAAAGGCATCTTGAACCAAACCGCCGGCCCACGTACCAAATATTGGTACCGGACAGACGCACAACTCAACAAAATGCCAAGGCCTCGCATCTCTCCGAGCGCCAGCAGGTGACATTTCATTGTGGATAATAAAAACAGCTGATGTGGAAAAGGAGGAGGAGAATATTCCCGGCGGCTCGGAGAACAATGGAGTCGAAGGGAAGTGATAAGAGACAGGACATCCTAACGCTGCTGCATCTCAGCCCTCCCACCAGCCGCCGACACGTCAGCAAGCGGCCCCGCAGCTGTCAGTCAGCTTCACACACTCGAGAGCCAGAAAAGTGTTTATGAAGTTCAGACTGATTCATTTCATTACTGTTCTGTTATACTGCAGCTTTTAATCAAGATACTGCAAATATAATGCTAAGAATTCCCAGCAGACTCAAAAAGGACAAGAAATCTACTTCAGAATTCCACAGATAGGAGCTGAGATCATTTGAGTTTAGTTCACTGAAGAGTTGATTTCTTGTACACAAACTGCAAAACAATATAAGAAATATAAAATAACTGAAGTCACCTCCATTGGTGTCATTGCAGTCAGCTTCTCCCGGTTAGGATTCCTTCAGTGTTCATGGTTCAGGAGGTTTCTACCGGGAGCCCAATGATCCACAGAGGTCTCCTCCTCTCCAACACAAACAGACCCGCTGATTAAAACCACCAAACACACTGAATTAAGCAGTTCCACCTTAAACACACTGAATAAAGCAGTTCCACCTTAAAAATCACTGCTTCTCCCACACTGTTGGACAGACAAAGGACGTCCCGGAGGGGCTGAGAACCGAGTTGCTGCTAAACTTTATTCACAGTTTGATGCAGAAATCTTCCTTATTAGAGCTTTAACTCACTGTATGTGTTGAACTGTTGGACAGAGAGCTGAATGCTCAATGTATGACAGCTTCTTAGTGAATTGTTGTAACTATGGCGCTAACAGACTGTGGTTATGATATCATGTTGGACCGCCATCTAGTTAACATGTTCGGAGATAACTTTTCCCGAATTTACAAGAAGGCCCAAATAATGAACAATCTGTCATAGATAACGTTTCACAAAGTTTATAAAGTCTCTTCTCACTCAATAACTCCCAAAATTGGATGTTTTTTTAAGGGAGTCTGGTGATATAATGGTTCGGTCATCACAGTGAACCAATCAGACGATGTGTTTCGAGTACAGGTTGAGTCGTCCTTCATTGTGGTCGAGGACACATCTGTGTTTACAGTATGAAAGATATGAGGTTGAATCCCAGATCTATTCAGCAAGTGGTTTTAGTGTTTAGATCCTCCATGTTAACCACCAGCTGTAAATTCCTCGTGTCCAGCAGGAAAACTTTACAAATACATGAGCATATTCATAGATTCTGGGCTTATTAACGAGGTGCAAGGGGCCGATGACCTTTTAAGGACTTTAATGTAGACTTTATACAGTTTGTTCTGCAGCCAGTGGATCAGTGTGTGCGTGTACCAGAGCTGAGTGTCGGTATCTGTCGGAGCTGGAAGCTGTAAACACTTGGCCGTATAGAGGAGAGGAAGCATCTGGCCCTCTGAGGACACATATACACACACACACACACTGTTGTTTTCATTCTGCCGGCAGTGATCACGGTCCCCGCCTTGATTAACATCGCCAACAGGAACGCCGTTTTCATGACCCACTCACCTACTACGTGATATCATGACTTCATTCCCCTCGCGTGCTCGTGTGAGTGCGCTCGAGACTTAACGAGCTTTCCAGGCCGAGACCTGATTGTGTTTCTCTGCAGGAATGTTGTTGACGTCCACGACGACCAACAACACCTGCTACCTGCTACCTCTGGCCTTCATCTGAAAAGGCCATCATCATCATCATCATCGAACGCTCGGTCATCCGTCATCAGGATTATTATCGTTATTTGACATCAAAGTGAAACGAGGAGCATCTCACAGATCAGATTCTTTCTCTCTCATCCACGCTCTTTGCAGTTCTCTGTGTTCGGACTTCAGCTGGTTCCATCAGCCCTGTTGTAGCCTCTCTTTGCTGGTTACCAGTTAGGGTTGATTTTAAAGCTGCAGCACTCAGTGGATCTATCACCACCACTTACCTAAATGCATTGTTCTGATTAACTGATTTATATAAACCCTTTAAGTTGCAAACATTATTTCAATGAGTTGTGTTGACATAAATACTGAGGGAAAACTAGCTCAAACTAATTTTTTAATTTATTTTTATTATATATAAAACAACAGTTGAAACTGATTACATTGAAGATTTTAAGTTACAGAAACTCAAATTTAAATTATAAAAGATTCTGGATGAAGCAGCTTTTATTAGTGACACTAACTTTAAGTTACAGAAACATTCCTGATTAAATACTTTTTACTCTATATTTTGTTTTCATGGCACAAATAAAAATTACAAAATTAACTCAGTGTCAGTTAAAATTACTAAAGCTACTCGATCAAGAATGTTTTTTAACTTAAAAAACTGAGTTTGTTTTACTTTTTTTGATCAGTTTCAACTATTTACTTCCCAAATCAACCAAAAAACATGTTTTTCTTCTACCAAATATTAATTTAGTGGTAATTAAAAATACCTTTGATTGTAGAGGAAAAGCAAACTCCCAATGTAGTAACATTTGTTCAACTTAATTTCATTTTAAGTTGCCTTAACTCTGAAAAAAGCTGAATGTGGCAATCAGATGTATTTTTTATTATTTAAGCCCATCACTGAGCTAGTTTTAGTCTGCTGGAGACACACGAACACGGGCGGGGGGGTATATGTAGTGTTTCTGCTCAGATTTGCTCCTGTTGTGGTTATTAAAGACTTTATCTTGGCAGCCCAGCTCTTCCTCCACCCTGTTGGTGTTTATCTGCTGCTGCATCCCAATGAGTCAGCGGGCGAACCCCCCCCCTCCAGACCCCCCGGGCAGATACCAGAGGTCTGATTCAGTCTATATAAGGGAGGTTGAGAGACCTCATGACTAAAACTGAAAGATTGAGAGTAATTACAGAAGGTGTGGTCCAGCTTTAAACACCACACATCACTTTCTGTGCAGTAAACACTGAAAACCCCTCGCACCGCTGCACAGGACGCTGATAACGAGGAATAAAGTTTGGGCGTGTTTTTATTTAAAATTCAAACAGGGTTAGAAGAACACATTTATTTATAAAGTTAATCCAACGAACAGCGAAGTGTAAGAGTAACATTTAAGAGCCAATCAGAGATAACGATGCTACAATAAAGCAGCCGCTGACTCAGCAAGAGGGGAGGAAGCTAGCAGAACTGAAGGGTCTACAAACAATATGCTTCAGTTTATGTATTAAATATTTAATATCTACAGTAGCAATTATTGGAAATGAATCTAAAGATATAACATATATACATCCTGTTGGAGAAAGACGTTCCGGAGGGGCTGCGAGCCGAGCTGCTGCTAACGTTAGCTCAGCTTGTTTCTCTGATAACTTAAGATCCAGACGAGCGATGACTTTACTTCACAGACCTGGAAGCTCTGTCCACTACACATTATATACTGTCAGTGGTTCCTACCCAACCCTGCTGACTCAGCACAAAGGCTGCCTGTCTATGAACTGAATAACAATGAAACACAGCAGTGAGAGACATTATTAATCATAAATCATAAATGATTACGGCATCTCATACAAAGTGAAACCTTCAGAGTGGTTGTAATCCCTTCTCAAGATTAGAAGATGGCCATTACAACACCACTATTTTTTATTTAGGTTAATTATATTTAATTTTATGCAGCTTTTAAACACGTGAAGATCCAAACGTCCGATGACTAAAATCCTTCATCCGGTTGAAATCTAGAGTTAAAAAGCACCAAGATCTAAACAGTGGATGGTAACAATGTGGCTTCAGACTGGATCAACAGTCAATGTATGACAGCTTCTGGCAGACAACCACAACGCTGACGCAGGCACAAAGGGGATATTTGAAGAGTTTGAACATTGTTGGAAACGTCACTCGTGCTCTCTTTAACAATAACAATGAGACGTGTGAACATGTGAGTGAACATGGAGGTCGAGGCCCAGAGGCACGTTCATGTTGACCTGAAGGAGTAATCAGGCTAATGCTCTTGGCTTCCTGTGACTGTTTGTTTCTGTCTGTTGCTGCTGCTGAATGTGAACACTCTTATTTTGGATAATTTCGACTTTACTTTTTTATTGTGATCATTCTCTCTTTTAATCAATAACACTGAGTTCAGACTGGACACAAAATGGCCTTAAATTGTCTTTATCAAAAGATTATTCAGTCAAAATGTTGAAATATTCATATAAGTATGACTTTTAATAAAGAAAGTAACATTATTGATGAGTTTTACTTAAATATAGAACCAAATACAAGACTTTCTATGACTTTTTATCATTAAATTGTACAAATTACGCAATGTCTCATTAAATATGCGTTCATTTGCACATCATTAGAAGCCCTTTTCAGGCCAAGTCAGAACTTTTTTTCCTGCTTTAATTGTGATCGATCATTAAATTCTACTCGCTCGCCCTTTCCCGCTCACACTCAGTTAATGAACAATAAAGTGACCTGGACAATAAATCGAGAGCTCTGCAGATTCTACAAAAATGTAAGTTGTTTTCTGATGAGAAAATAAAGATGTCCTGAAACAAGAGAAAGAGGAAGATTGTTCCAGTTGGATGACGCTTTAAACTGAAATGATCTGTGTAATATACCCGCAAGCTCAAAGTGGTCGCAGTGTGGATGCCAACTACTGAATAAAACAGAAAGGAGACCCTTGAAACAGGTTCCCGTGTCCTCTCAGCTGCACCAGCACAAACCTGTTTTGATTTCCGGAGCCATTTTCCCGCCTTATCTGTCCCATCGGCTCATTTCCTGTGTGTAACAGCACCATTTCCTGTCTCTGTGGACACAATCACAGAGATAACACACAAAACCTCCTTTTTCTCCTTGTTCCTTTTTGTCTTTCTGGGCCTCCACGTCCTCCCCTGTCTGCCCTCTGGCTTTCATTCACATCTAATCTGAAAGATTTTCAACCACTTTGGAAGTCTCCAAACGCTCCGATAAATGAAAACGACCGTTTGGTTATCTCTCTCTCTCGCTGTTGGCGTCTCTATCCTGGTTATTCCTGGTGCTCTGACCCACATACTGACTTCATAGAGAGCAGGAAACACAACCACACAAACAAACGGAGCAGCAGTGGAAGAACTATTCATAAAGCTTCCTACAAGTGTTAATGCTTGTGATCAAGATTCGGTGTTCAAACCGTTCAAATCGCCAAAGACGACCACTTAATTCAAACTTCCTGTTTGGTTTGGTGAGTCCAAGAGGCTTTGTGGACGTGACACATACATATTAGTGAAACGTGCCGCCGCCATCGCTCTTTAGGGGGCGCTATCGAACCAGTTTGACACGTCCAGGTGCGAGACCCATCCAGGTATTCAGGTCCGGTAGCGGCTACAGGTTTATACCGTCACTGCAGGGACGAGAGGTGAGCTGTTTCCATGGAGGATGAGATTAGTTATCATCAGTGTACAGCAGCAGACGGATTTTTGTTTTGAAATGATAAAACCAAAACTCCCTTTTTAAAATAAAAACTAGAAAACAAACTATTTTGTTCCCATATTAATAAACTGTAGTCGTTTCAGCTTTGACCTTTATGTAAACCAATCTCCAATCAGATCTTTGCACAACTGCGTAAATAAGAATTAAATAAATGCTGTAATCTTAAACTTGTCTTTTCATCTTGTTCTTCTGAATTTGTTGTTTGTATTTACAGTAAAGTCTATTTATGTGATAAAGTAATGTTTGAGAATTTATTCAGGTTTGAAGCCTGGAATCAGTTTAATGGAGTAAAACTAAAGTAAACTTATTTATAGGTTGCTAAAAGTAACCTGTATTTGTTTTAATTAAGTTCAGGATCACGTGCGAGTGAGTTGCGTTTACCAAGAAAATTAAGTTAATCTAACAAAGTAATATCAGTATTATTAACTTGATTATGTTGGGTTCATGTTAACTAATGTTACAGTGTTTATTCTACTTAATAAAGTCCAATGCAACCAATTACCTTTTACACTTTTTAGATTAAGGCATTATTTTTTAAAGTGTATGACCGTATTTGGGACCAGTATCTGACTTCAGATTTGGGCCTCAGTAAATTCTGCTGTGTGAGACATCGAGGTCGAGTGTTTCTATCACAGAAAACCATGTAAGAAGTTTTATTGTCACACACTAAAAAAACTCTTTATCATGTTTTTTTAATGTAAAATCTTCTACAAAGTAACTCCAGCTGTTGGATAAATGAGTGAAAACTGTAGTGAAGTAGTTGTAAATGTCACTTTCCTCCACTGGAGCAGAACAATAAATAATTCAGTGGGTTTTCTCTGTAATCCTGCGTCTTTTTCACAGAATAAATAAAAATGTTTTCGCTCTCTCTCCTCCTCCCCCACCTCCCCCTCCATTGTCCCTCCACCAGGGGAACTCACAACAATACAGCACTTCCTCCTGCGAGGTGGCGTGCTCGCCGGCGGCCGTGGAATCGGCGCGGAGCACATGTGATGAGCTATTGTACGGTGCTGTGCTGCGGCCTTCCTGCGTTAGCCTGCTTCCTAACTGGAGTCATTGTGTGACCCCGATCTCTGTCTGTGGGGAGGAAACGCCACAAACGCACACTGAGCTCACAGTTTGTGTGCACTATCACCCTTATTCACTCTACATTGTATAATGTATATATAATGTCTCACTCTGTTTATCCTTCTGTTCATGCTGGAAATATCTTACTGTCTGTGTAAGGTTGTTCATTATCAGGAATGAATGGACGACGGTTGCCTCCACGAAGTCCATTAACTCCTGATAACGGACTCCTTGAATGGCATTATCCCGCTTATACCACGGCCACTTGTCAAAGAACACAGACAAGATCATTATTTTATATTTCCATGCATTTTTCAGTCAAACTCTAAAGTTTTTTTATAAGCACAGCTCAGTGGTAACAGCTGAGGTCCTTCCTAATACCAGAGAGCTAACATTACGTTACGAGACAGAGAACAGGCTTTACCCTCTGGTTTGCCTCAAAGCTTTGCAAGAACTGATGGAAGACCGACGAGTCCTGATCTCAACCGTAGTGAACATTTACGGGAACTCTTAAAGACTGAGAAAGATAAATATTCTGGTGCAACACAGGAAGCTCTCAGGAACATTATCAGCTCATGCGTGGGTCATGCAGCTTGTGTGCATGTTGGGGGAGCAAATACTAAAATATTCTGATAATTCACAAACATTCAAGACTAAACTTTTCATTTAAATTGTTAAGCTGATATATTGTAATAAAATAAAACATGATTACACTCGAAACAAATGCAAAATAGATCAAATAGAATCTGTGGTCTCAGACTTTTGGACTCATTCACATTAAATAAACCCAACTCAAAAATGTGAAGTTAATAAGTTAATGAGTCAGTTAAACTTAAACAGTTTGAGTTGAACTGACTCATCAGTTTTAACAGTGTATATTTAGATATGTGTTCGTATATCTGTGAATCTTTTTAGAATTTTCCTTTTTATTTCTACCTTAAGTGCTTCTTTTATATCCTTTGTTATATTGTATTGCCTATTTTATTGTTTTCTGTGTGTAACATGGAGGAGGCTGCGACTGCATTTCACTGAGCAGTCCTGTTATTTAACCTTTAAAGCTTTTACTAATAAATATAAAGAGGAGAGAGATATTAAAAGGCTATAATTCTCTATTTGTCTGTCTATAAACAGTTATCAGGAGCACATTTAAGCATTAAAACAGGTTTTGCTTGCTGTAATCATCCCTCCTGTTCATCCCTTACAGTTATATTACATCCAATATAATGAATGTCATTATGAGCTCGGTTCCTGTTAAAGTACTTTATAGGAGCTGGACTCTCTAATGATGATACTGTGAGGACATTTCTTGGCGTTCACTGTCAGCTAACGCAGATTAAACCACTAAACTCCAGTTTATTATGTCGGTCTGTGACCTCGAGGCCAAACGGCTCACGTTAATCCCAGTTTATTACATTAAAGCTGCTCGATGCCATGACTGAGCCGCGAGTGCCGAAAGAGACCGAGCTGCAGCACCGTGTGGGCTTTATTAAAGAGACTGTGAAATAACAGTGAATAAAATCATTGAAATACAGTTTCTACCTTTAATTTTGCTTCTTTTTTGTCTTTTTACTGTTTAATTAAAGATATTTACACTGTAAAACCAATGCAATGATCTATAAATACAGGCGAACTCTGCTATAATACAAATATCAGGCTTACATTTACAGCAGAGTGCTGTTATTATTTGATATTTCTTATTTTAATGTGAATTTTAAAAGTTATAGAACTGTAATAAAAGTCATTATCTGTGAAATTAGAGTAATTATTGCTGTTTTCACTGATAAAAACTGTATTTGGACAGTTTACCAATGCTTATACACTGATAAACAACAATTATTCAAGATTTTTGTTCCATAATTATACAAGATATCCATCAGTTAACAAACAAATCCATGTAAAATTACATAACAAATACTTTTTTTAATGTTGTCACTAATATTTTAGAAACATTTTAACAATATTAAACCTGAATTTCTATTAAATAAACTCTAAATTATAGATTTCCAAATGTATTTTAATCTTTTTATGTGGGAAAAAAAGTAATTTTTCTTTAAATAAGCAGTAATTTTATGATTATTTACAATCACAGTGTAAAGGATAAAATAATTACATTATTTTTCATGTTATTTTGCATTATGCATTTAAATTGACAGGATATTTTTGTAATTGCATTAATATTTCCATAAAAATCTTTAAAATAAACATGAAATCTGTGAACTTTTAAACAGATTTCAGCACCGTGTGCATTACAGACACATAAAAAGCGATCACAGTGTTAGTTTGTTGGTGTGCAGAGGTCACTGTGGACCTAAAGCCTCCCCCCTGAGATCAGAAGAAATCCGTTTTGGTTATGTTGGGGGGGGAGGTCGCTCATTGTCTAAAGCACCCGAGCAGCTCGCACAGGAAACAGAGTCAGTTATGGCGGCCTGCTCCCGCCTCCAGTCCCACGCTCTCGTCATTGTTCGCCTCCTCCTGCAGGTAGCCGTCAGGACAAAGCTGGTGTCTGTTTGAATCACTTACTGTCACTGATCGCTCGGGAGTATCCACTCTGTGATTGATTAGGAAGTGTTTGACAAACAGGAAGCAGGGACATGATTGGCAGGTCTGACTGTGTGGCTACATAAACACAAACAAATGTTTTGGTTTAGTAAAAATGTTTAATCTTTTTGAATTATAACATTTTCTAATGTTCAATGAATGTTACTACAATGAGTTCAGGGAAGCTTTTTCTTTACAATTAAAGGGATTTTTAATTACAACTTACTTAAAAACAAGGTGTTTGGTTGATTTATGGCTACGCTGTAAAATAAGATTAATTAATTAATTTAACCTTAAATAAATGTTGAAAGTGAAAATTAAAACATACCAATAGGTAAATATTCTTGATTTAAATGACGCTGAGTTAATTTTGTCATATTTATTGTTGTTTGTATTCATAAATATCCAGTAAAAAGTACTTTAAAACAAGTTTCTGTAACTTAAAAAACAAAACTAGTGTCACTAATAAAAAGCTGCTTCATTAACTTTTTTTAACGTTTGTGTAACCTCAAATGTTTAATGTAATCAGTTTAAACAATTTTTTTAGTAAAAATAAGTTATTGCATTAGTGTACTTTTTTTTTTAACTGTCTCAACTAGTTTTTCAACATTATTTACGTCAACACAACTTATTAAAATAATGTTTGCAACTTAAAAGGTTTATTTAAATTTTAAAACAATTAATTGTAATGTTCATCTTGCAGTGATTTAATTAAATGGTGACTGAATTATTTTTTACAGTATTAGCTCACGGTAAAGATGAGTTTACTCTTTCAGTTTTCTTTTTCATTAAGAGAATATAAATTAAATTAGAGACTCTGTTGTCACTGACAGCTGCAGAGTCAAATTCTTCTACTTACATATATTTTTCCCACTCAAAGGTTTATTAGTGGGTGGCATTCCACACAGAGCCACACAATACTGCATTGTTGTTGGATATTTTCTTCAAAACAGTGAGTTCCTATACCAGGATGTCTAAATTCAGATATGTGAGGGCACGATGCCGTCTGTGTGTGTGTGTGTGTGTGTGTGTGTGTGTGTGTGATAAATAAATAAACTTTCATTTTGACCCCAGCAGGGAATAACAGTGAATATCTGTCCGCTCTGTCCTCAAACCATCAGAACAATCTGATGATAACCTCAGATAAAAAATACAAAACAAAAACACAACTCAGTTAAGAATAAGAAAATGTTAATCTGCATCAATCAGTAAATTATTGTCACATCTGAAAGCTAATGTCAGTAAAATGCTAGCTAATCTAAAATGCTGGATGTCCCAATTATAAAATGTCTGTTAATAAATAAAATATCACAGAAAAAAACATTTGTTATATACATTAATTTATTTACATTGCCTTCATTCATTCAATTCATAAATCAACAGTTATTTTATCTGTAAACATGTTTTAACCTTTGTAAACACTGTTTGTGTGCAAGAGGAGGTTTTAATTAAAGTAAAACTAATTCACACTTCCAACATCCCTCGCTCCGAGAGAGAGAGAGAGAGAGAGAGAGAGAGAGAGAGAGAGAGAGAGAGAGAGAGAGAGAGAGAGAGAAAGAGAGAGAGAGAAGAGAGAGAGAGAGAGAGAGAGAGAGAGAGAGAGAGAGAGAAAGAGAGAGAGAGAGAGAGCGAGAGAGAGAGAGAGAGAGAGAGAGAGAGAGAGAGCGAGAGAGAGAAAGAGAGAGAGAGAGAGGGAGAGAAAGTGCATAAACTCAGTACAGTTAGAGTCCCGAATATAAACCCGACCCAAACCAACGCAGACCACGAGCACTACAACAACATAAGTCATCAAACAGGAGCCTTTTTGCTCTGAGCTCTTTGTGCAACTGCTGGAAGCTAATGTCAGTAAAATGCTACATAACTACCTCGATAATCTACATCAATTGCTACACAGCAAAACACTAACTAACTACTAACTAGCAGATACAGTAAATAAAAACATTTAGACTTGCCTCATCGTTTGCTTTAGAGTAAATAGGCTGCAATATAGCATTAAATAATTACTGTGTGCAGTTTAAAGAATATTACAGATCCAAGAAGACATTAGCAGTTAGCTAACGGGAGCTACATTAGCAGTTAGCGGAGTTGAGGTAAGTGAGTAAATCAGATTTTGGTATAAAAATACAAAGAAAGTTGAGTTTTTGTAATTTTTTTGGTCCACATTGTTCAGTTGGGGTACAATACAACTGAGATCTAATGTTGTTTGCAGTTTCAGTCATAAGCTGCATCTGATTGTCTTTATTTCACCAGGTGAGCCTCTTTTAGTCTGTTCTGATCTAAGGTCAGTTTGTTATTGTGTGTTTTCTGTAAACTCATTGGTCTCTCGTCCGGTTCGGTTCAGGCAGAGGTCAACAGTGATTGGCTGTTTTTCAAATATCAGAAAGTTCAGTTCGACCGGTTTCACTATAAGCAGCATCTTCCCCCCAGGTGTTTACGGGACTGCCCACAGAGATACTACACAGTCCCTCCAGAAAAACGTGATTATGCGATCCCATAATTCAATGCATAATCAGCCAAAGTCCGCATATTTGTGCGGGGGCCGCATCTTTTCAAATACGCCGCACTTTCGCCGCATAAATTGCTGATTTCGGCACAAAATATGCGGGGCTTACATGATTTCATAATCCCCGCATTTTTGTTGCAAAGACGTCACAAATATCTGAGCAGTAAGTTGAAAAATGTTGCGTTTACTTCACACAAGAGCAGCCATTTACCCCCGTTGCCATGGGAACGTTATGAAGTGACGTAATTACGCAACGTGAACGTCATCGAAAAGCTGCAAACCCCGCGATGAAGCCGCAATTTTTGCAAGTTCCCGCAATTTCATCGCATAAAATTGCATAAATTGCCGCATATTCCATCGCGTTTCTTAAGAAGATTTGCTGCACAATCAAGGATTTTGGCCCGCAACAATCGCAAAAAAACTCCGCGTTTTTCTGGAGGGACTGACTACACTGACACCGACACACGGGTTGTTGGAGAGAGATCATGGAGGATCTTCACCCCACCTTCAATTTCAGACTTTCACATAAAGACTCAGTACTATCTGTTTTGCAGCCCATGTAGCTGCCCCCTGCTGGCCATTAGAAAGAATGCAGGTTTAAGACACTTCCACATGACCAATAAAAGTACTGAATTGGTTTGGCTCCTGGCATCCCGGGACTGAGTCAGTTAGGTTCGCTACACGGCTAAACAACCGAACAGCAGTTGGCTACTAATCAATCTTTCCATCAGGAAACTGACCTCCGTACTGTAACGTTGTTCCCTGTCGGTCTTGGTGTTCAATCCTGGTGCTGTCCACCGCTAATGGCAGATATAGATAGTAGCAGTTAATTAGTGGTTCGCTACTTTAGCTAGTAGCAGTAAGAATTGAAGCAGAGCAGCCGGAGGATGTCAGAGGGAAAATGTTTTCTCCATAAAATCTGATCCAGTTTCACCAAAATCACTGAATACAGTTATAAAGTTTGTGCAGTAATCGATGAGGCCATAGATAGATGTAATACATCGACCCTCAGAAACAGTAAGTTATTAAGACCATTAAAAATGCTGTTACCTGTTGGAAGTCTATTGCGAAGCACATGTAAAAACTTGATTAAAAACCTGCTTACCTGAACACAAGAAACCGGCTTGTATCTACCTGGGGAGATCAGGTTTATCGCATCCCCTACCACGATTACAAAAACCAGGTGTTTTGGTGTTTCTTACAGGTAATTTGGTGCAGGGAACTTTTAGTTTAATTCAAACTGCTAATATGGATCATTTGTAATGTTTTGTCTCAACTACAGAAACACTAGTTAACTGCTAAAGTCTGACAAGGTTGTCTGACATTGACTACTGTCAGTTATTAGTTTTACTACGTCACATGACTTTGACGGTGGGCGTGAGAGTGATATAGGGTTGGTCAAATGGCACCGATGCAGCAACCATTAAATACTACAGGTTGCAAACACATTTGATGTTTAAAGTCAGAATGATGAGTTTCACCCATCGACATATGAAAGATGGATGCTGCGTCTCCACTTCTTACCTCTGTACAAAAATGAAGCTATTGTATTGGTATTCTATGGAATTGAATTGATAAAGACCTCGAAAGAGTCTGTGCAGTCGTGATCGGGGCTGGTGCCGCTGTATTGATGTCCCGCCAATACGCCGAATCATCTTTATATATGTTGATGGTTTTGCCTGCTTCATTACTGCTTCACGGCTGTTTTTAGTTTATCTAACATGATCTGCAATCCGTCTTTGGTTTTTTGATCCACTAGACTTTTCATCTTCTTCAGTCTGTTGACCTTCTCGTCATCTTTTTTCTCCTCCATCTTCTCAATCAGGAAGTCCAAGTAGACGTAAGTGGACATTGAATTAACCTTGAGGGAGATCTGATCCAGTCTGACAACAAGCTGAAATGACTCTTCCAACAACTGATCTTTTTCTTTCTGAAGTTCTTTCAACTGGCTCTCACTTTCCCCGTCTCGTGAAGTCTGCCGAGCTTCCTCTTTCATATGATCGGATACAGCACACCCACACTGAGTGCAGCATCCATCTTTCATGACCTCACATTTTCCTAGATCTGAAGACACTTTGCACGGATAGTGACAGGTCTTCTTACAGTTTTTACAGTAGGTGGCACGCCAACCTCTTTTTTTATTGTTGTCGTTCAGCAGGATCTTCCCCTGTTCATGTTCAATCTCTTCAATCCTCTTCTGCAGGTCTTGGATGAGGCCCGTCAGTCGACTTTGCTCTTCCCTAATAACTGTCTCCCGCTTTAGAGGTGCAGTTATTTCCAGGAAGGCTTTAAACTCCCGCATTTCTTTCTTTATTTTAACTGCAAATTTAAGAGGAACCGTGTTCTCTGTCCTGTCTTCACTCTGACAGTTATTCAACAAGAAGTGAACAGGCTGATTCGTAATGTTCTTAATGTTCGCCTCCTTGAGTGCTTTCAGAGCATTTTCGGGTGTTCTTCCATCTGAGTGAGTGATGAAGGCGACTACGTTCTTTTCCACATCTTTTCCAAACAGAGACGTCACTGAATCAAAGACGTACATCAGTCGGTCACTCAGTCGATTCTCAGTCGCTTTCAGCACCAGACCCACAGCATTGATCTCTTGGACTCCGTCATCTGCGTTGAACAAGTCAAATAATCTTTGTCTGACGATGTCGTCTCGCTCGGTCCCCGTGGTGCTCCAGTACCCAGGAGTGTCGATGACAGTCAGAGAGTAGGGCAGAGTTTCACCTTCAAAACCAAAGATCTGGTACACGATCACATCTGATTCCTGACTTCTCTGCTCGTCCTCTACGATCTCGAACCAGACATCGTCCTTCCAGTCCACTCCCAGGGTGTAGTTGACCAGAGCGTTGATCAGAGTAGATTTTCCTTCTTCCGTTTCACCCACTAGCAAGATGGTTTTATTTTTCTTGTTCACATTTCTTTCACCAAGGGTCGTTCTTCTCACAGTTCCAATATATTCTTTCTTTGTTGGTAACTGGTAGCGTCTGGGAGATCCGGACTGGATCAGATTACTTTTAGAGATGATGTCATATTGTTTTAATGTGTATTTATTCCTGTAGAAGAAGCAGATCATGTACATGTTTAATTTCATGTATATACTTTATTAGCCTTCCTTCCTTGTACATTTCAAACTTACTTAATGATCTAGCCCCACTGAAAGGATTAAAGCCATATTAAAACTCTGTGTAACTGTGAAATGCAGCTGCCTTATTTGAGCTGGATTTAGTACCTACTTCGTCTGTAATGTTTGATTCCCTGTTGAATGTGTTTTTATTTGTATTTAAATTGTAACTGGTGTGCCGTCTTGGCTAGGTTTCCCTCTGAGAAGAGAAAGAAGGCAATGAAAGCATTAAAGGCAGCACTTTCACTTTAAGTTTCCCCATTCAGCATTCTTTAAAATAAATAGCTATAACCAGGGACGGCTGATATATATGGGCTAACAAGGCTAAGCCCCCACTATCTTTTACTATAAAGAAAAAGAAAAGAAAAACTATTATTAAAAACCTTAGAACATATTGTTTTGAATTTTGGTAGAACCTAGAGCAGCAACAGCACCAAAAAGTGACAGAAACAACCCAGGATATATGATCTATGTTGGTTCTTTCCTGTGAATGGGCTAAATTCATTCAGTCCAAGCACAGTAGCGTAAGCTTCCATTGACTTTTGATTGACAGGTGTCCTGACACACCCCCTTCATATGCTGCCCATTTGGACTAATTTCATTCAGCCCAAATGCTGACCTTCGACCAATCACAGCGCAGTAGCTACAGTACAGTGAGGCTAGTTCGTAGTATTGCGGGCGTTAGCATGAACATGAACGAGACGGATTATTTACTTTCTAATCAATTTCTATAAAGTCTTTGGAGGAAAAATTGGAAGTACAGAGATTGGGAACACATCATCCAAATGATGTTCAAATAACACAAAAGGACAAACGGCAAAATCTTAGTTTTGTGTTACTGGTTTCAGCTAACCGACTGGCTAACAGCAAGTGTAGCTAGGAATTCACTTTTCTGTTTCCATGTTTGCCTTTTGGAGGAGACACGGCTTGGACCCAACAATGAATTGTAGATTTAAAACATTTATCCGACAAAACGTGAATGCAGCAAGAGCCACATTGGAAACAGCATTAAGTTGTCTCTGCTGGGTAAAGTGAACATCACCTGTCAGCTTAATGAGGGTCACTGCATCCTGTACAGAGACACAACGAGCTGGTAAATAAAACCAGGCATTCACTGTCATGGACTGTGGACTGTATTACATTTTGTGGGGGACACAAGCTCGCCCTGCGGGGTTCCGATTAATCTCCCACTTCACTCCAGCGGCGACCAGTTCTCTTTTTTAGACAGTCAAGCAGCCGATCACCTGTCAAACACACAGGTTGCAAAGTACACGTCTAAGACCACAGATTGTCTCAAAACGAGACAGGACCTGGAGAATGTTTCCTGCTTCATATCTGAACTGCTGACCACAGATAACAATCAGCCACATCCAGATGCGGACACAGCTGCAGCTGCTCTGATAATGTGTCAGTAGCCGGACAGCGCTTTGAGAAAGCCAGGCACTTGTTGTCTTCGCATGTGCACATTACCTATTGATCTGCAGGGGGAAACTGAAAGGTGAGCTGATGGTGAGGTACAGCAGTGTGGACTTTGACATGGTGATTAACCTGTTTGCGTCACAGAAAGGCCGTCGATGTGAGCGGCGTTTTAAATAAGGTATGCCCAAGCTCTGAAACAACTCTCTCTTGTACAAATAATTCTTTTTGCTTTGGTTTTATGGATTTATTTCTGGTACATGGTGCAAATTGTTGCTGGTACTTTTCTATATTGTAGGTGTAGCGCAATTGGCATGTGCTGATGTGTACAGAGGAGAGAGAGAGAGAGAGAGGGGGATTTTTTTAGCATCAGGCCATTCTTTTGGGTTTGTCTCCCGAGTGTTGCCGTAGAGCCCTTGAGTACAAGTACAATGTTGTGCTGTAACTTGATGTGATGCTGCTATTGCTGCTGTGTGGAGTATTGATGAGTGTAATGCATTTGTTAGCCCACCCACCAGAAATCTCCACCAGCCGTCACTGCCTATAACGGTTTATAACACACTATAATGTAGTTGTTAGTGGTTATGTAATCAGTGGGCCCTGATCATTTAACTAAATGTTTTATATTAAGCAGTGCCTGAAATGGGCCGTCTGATTTTGGTCCACATGAGTACCCTTACTTCTTATTGAGTACTGCCACCACTGGCGAGCGTGGCTGTACCCACCACTGAGGTCCCGATGTTTTCCGAGGGGTATACAATAAAAGTTGTGAAATAATTGCCTAAAAATACCTACCTTGGTGCTTTTTTGATGCCCCAAAATTCTCCTAGCAAATTCAGCTTTCGAACCTTTGTGTTTCTAAAACCCTGCATACAGTTGTGTTGTGTTTTGGGTTATGCTGAATTTGGGTCCTGGCACCTTTTTTCTGTCCAATTCAGGCACCGTTATTAAGGTTGTTGTGTGCAGTGTGTACTGGGCTATATTACACTGAGTGCTCACAATGATCTCGTTCACTTACTTCATTTGAGAACCAGCTGCTGTTAGTTGGTAGTTTGCTCTGGTTCCTGTATGCACTCGTCTTTTCATCTCTTCCAGTTTCTGGACCTTCTCTGTGTCTCTTTTCTCATTCATCTTCTCAATCAGGAAGTCCAAGTGGACAAGAGTGGACAGTGAATCAACATTCAGGGCGATCTGCTCCAGTTTGACAACATGCTGGAAGGACTCTTCCAACAACTCATCTTTATCTTCCTGAAGTTCTTCCATTTCTTTCTGTAGTTCACCCAGATTGCTTGTCATAATCTCACAGTCTTTATTACTCTTTATATACTTTTGTCTCATGTCTTCATCGATCATTTCAACTTTCCTTGTCTTCTCCACATAGGTGCGGTCATACATATGTTTTGATACCGGACACTGCTTCGGACATACGGTGCAGCAAACATCTGTACTGACCGTAGAGCGTTGTGGACTTTGGGTCATTTTGTATCTGGGACTCTGACAGGTCATCTCACAGACGGGACAAGAGACGGCTTCTTTATATAACAACCCACAGCCCCACCAACTCCTTTCACCATCGATAGGTTCTGCAGCTTTGTAAACCTGATCAACTTCTTCAGCAAAATTCTTATTGCTCCTCATGTCTTGTTGATGTTTCTGCAGCATTTCCTCAGTGTGTTGGATTTCCTTCTGTTTTACTTCAATTGAATCAATTCTTTCTTGAAGTTTTTGGATGCAGGTCGTCAGTTTGAGTCGCTCGTTAATAACGACCACGGTTGTCTCCAGCGTTTTAAGTTCAGTTTTGGCCCGAAAGGCTGCGAACTGCCTCATGTTTTCTGTCGTTATTCTGTATGCATGTTTAAGGATGTTTGTGTCCTCTGTCCTATCTTCACTCTGACAGTTATCGAACAGGAAGTGAACAGGCTGATTCGTTTCATCTTTGGCGCACTTCATGTTCGCATCCTTGAGGGCTTTCAGAACATTTTTAGGTTTTCTTCCGTCTGAGTGAGTGATGAGGGCAACAATGTTCTTCCCCATATCTTTTCCAAACAGAGATGTCACTGAATCAATCAGTCGGTCACTGAGTCGATTCTCAGTCGCTTTCAGCACCAGACCCACAGCACTGATCTCATGGACTCCGTCATCTGAGTTGAACAAGTCAAATAATCTTTGTCTGACGATGTCGTCTCGCTCGGTCTCCATGGTGCTCCAGTACCCAGGAGTGTCGATGACGGTCAGAGAGTAGGGCAGAGTTTCACCTTCAAAACCAAAGATCTGGTACACAATCACATCTGATGTCTGACTCCGCTCGTCCTCTATGACCTCGAACCAGAGATCGTCCTCCCACTTCACTCCCATGGCGTAGTTGACCAGAGCGTTGATCAGATTAGATTTTCCTGCTCCTGTTTCACCCACAAGCAAGATGGTTTTGTCTTTCTTGTCCACATTTCTTTCACCAAGTGTCGTTCTTCTCACAGTTCCAATCAACTCTTTCTTTGTTGGTAACTGGTAGCGTCGGGGAGATCCGGACTGGATCAGATTACTTTCCGAGATGATGTTGTCATATTTACTCCTGTAGAAGAAGCAGATCATGTACAACATGTTATTTTCTATTCATGTTTAAAGCTATAATATGTAACATTTCCTCATTAAATAGTGTATAAACTCTTTTACTATGTTCTCTATGTTACCATCCACTGTTTAGATCTTGGTGCTTTTTAACTCTAGATTTGAACCGGATGAAGGATTTTAGTCATCGGACGTTTGGATCTTCACGTGTTTAAAAGCTGCATAAAATTAAATATAATTAAACTAAATAAAAAATAGTGGTGTTGTAATGGCCATCTTCTAATCCTGAGAAGGGATTACAACCACTCTGAAGGTTTCACTTTGTATGAGATGCCGTAATCATTTATAATTTATGATTAATAATGTCTCTCACTGCTGTGTTTCATTGTTATTCAGTTCATAGACAGGCAGCCTTTGTGCTGAGTCAGCAGGGTTGGGTAGGAATCACTGGCAATATATACTGTGTAGGGGACAGAGCTTCCAGGTCTGTGAAGTAAAGCCAGTGCGGAGGTGTCTTAAAGGTCCAGAGTGTAACATTTAGGAGGATCTATTGGCAGAAATGTAATATAATACACAGGTATGTTTTCATTAGTGTATAATCACCTGAAAATAAGAATCATTGTGTCTTTGTCCCCTCAGAATGAGACGTTTTTATCTACAGAGGGAGCGGGTCGTCTTCTGGCGGAGTCCGCCATGTCGAATGTTTCCAGGCTAGATTCCACTAAATCTTACGCACTGGTCCTTTATTTCAACTCTTGTGACATTATGTGGTAAAATGTGATTCAGCAGTATTTAACGCCGTAGCTCATTTCAACAATATAACCGTAAACCCTGAAACACTTTGTGTTGTCGAGGGCGGCGCCTTGACACTGGGACCAGTATCAGGGGATTGTTGCAACATGGACCTTTTCTATACTTATTTTCTATTTTCTATATATATTGTTGATATATAATGTAGTATATTGTACATCATTTTACAGAAATGAAACATAGAAACATTAGGATTACTCACGTCGCCATGGTAACAGCTTCACAGGAAGTTGAGGATGAATCTCTGGATTCTGGATGAAGGACAAACAAAAAGTCAGCTTTGATGTTGTTAGCAGTTATTATTAGATTAAATAGCGTAGATACCGTATGAGCAAGTACACTATTTTATGTGTCTGTCCAACTACTGAGTGGGCGGGGCTTAAACTAGAAGTTGGAATAATTATTAGAAAACTTATTTGAACTTATTTTCTCTATTTTCTCTTATATATTGTTGTTATAAACCGTAGTATAATGTACATATTTTTACATACTTAGAGTTATTTTCTATTGTCTATTATATATATATATTTCATGCAATTTGTTTTGCAACTTGAGCAACTGTAACGCAACCAATTTCCCTTCCAGATTTCCAGAAGTTTATGATTCTGAAGTTAAATTAAATAAATAATAAATAAATTAAATATGAGGATGCTACTAAGTTCTGATATGATAATAATAATAATCGGTATCTTTATTTTTTTATCCAATTGCCAATAAAATAAATACATTTTCAGATTTGCTACTGTAGCTCTGATTCAGTCTCAATTTAGGATAACATTGTAAAGTTCTCTTTTATCTTTTAGCCTTTAATTAAAGTACTCTGATCTAAAGTAAAAGTAGTAAACAACAGTGTGAAAGTACTCTATTGCAAGTTAAAATCATACAGTGGGTACGGAAAGTATTCAGACCCCTTTAAAATTTTCACTCTTTGTTTCATTGCAGCCATTTGCTAAAATCCAAAAAGTTCATTTTATTTCTCATTAAGGTACACTCAGCACCCCATCTTGACAGAAGAAAACAGACATGTAGAAATTTTTGCAAATCTATTAAAAAAGAAAAACTGAAATATCACATGGTCATAAGTATTCAGACCCTTTGCTGTGACACTCATATTTAACTCACATGCTGTCCATTTCTTCTGATCCTCCTTGAGATGGTCCTGCTCCTTCATTGGAGTCTAGCTGTGTTTAATTAAACTGATTGGACTTGATTCGGAAAGGCACACACCTGTCTATATAAGACCTTACAGCTCACAGTGCATGTCAGAGCAAATGAGAATCATGAGGTTGAAGGAACTGCCCAAGGAGCTCAGAGACAGAATTGTGGCAAGGCACAGATCTGGCCAAGGTTACAAAGGAATTTCCGCAGCACTCAAGGTTCCTAAGAGCACAGTGGCCTCCATAATCCTTAAATGGAAGAAGTTTGGGGCGACCAGAACTCTTCCTAGACCTGGCCGTCCAGCCAAACTGAGCAATCGTGGGAGAAGAGCCTTGGTGAGAGAGGTAAAGAAGAACCCAAAGATCACTGTGGCTGAGCTCCAGAGATGCAGTAGGGAGATGGGAGAAAGTTCCACAAAGTCAACTATCACTGCAGCCCTCCACCAGTCGTGGCTTTATGGCAGAGTGGCCCGACGGAAGCCTCTCCTCAGTGCAAGACATATGAAAGCCCGCATAGAGTTTGCCAAAAAACACATGAAGGACTCCCAGACTATGAGAAATAAGATTCTCTGGTCTGATGAGACCAAGATTGAACTTTTTGGCGTTAATTCTAAGCGGTATGTGTGGAGAAAACCAGGCACTGCTCATCACCTGCCCAATACAATCCCAACAGTGAAACATGGTGGTGGCAGCATCAGGCTATGGGGATGTTTTTCAGCTGCAGGGACAGGACGACTGGTTGCAATTGAAGGAAAGATGAATGCGGCCAAGTACAGAGATATCCTGGAAGAAAACCTCTTCCAGAGTGCTCAGGACCTCAGACTGGGCCGAAGGTTCACCTTCCAACAAGACAATAACCCTAAGCACACAGCTAAAATAACAAAGGAGTGGCTTTGGAACAACTCTGTGACCATTCTTGACTGGCCCAGCCAGAGCCCTGACCTAAACCCAATTGAGCATCTCTGGAGAGATCTGAAAATGGCTGTCCACCAACGTTCACCATCCAACCTGACAGAACTGGAGAGGATCTGCAAGGAAGAATGGCAGAGGATCCCCAAATCCAGGTGTGAAAAACTTGTTGAATCATTCCCAAGAAGACTCATGGCTGTAGTAGCTCAAAAGGGTGCTTCTACTCAATACTGAGCAAAGGGTCTGAATACTTATGACCATGTGATATTTCAGTTTTTCTTTTTTAATAAATTTGCAAAAATTTCTACATTTCTGTTTTTTTCTGTCAAGATGGGGTGCTGAGTGTACATTAATGAGAAATAAAATGAACTTTTTTGATTTCAGCAAATGGCTGCAATAAAACAAAGAGTGAAAAATTTAAAGGGGTCTGAATACTTTCCGTACCCACTGTATATTCATAATCTTAATAAAAGTACAAAAGTATCAGTCAAAGTGTAGAATAAAATTAATAAAAATAAAATGCTATATATTATATTTATTTATAATTACTGATGCATTAAAGTATTGCAGCTGGAGAGAATATTTTAATTCATAAAAGACATTTCCTGTATTTATTTATTTTAGTTAAGTACACAATATGGTTTCAGGTAGCTTTATTTTTTATTTTGATGGCAGTTCATTAAAAAAATGTTTACGCCTAGTTTTAATATAGTTTTAGTCAACTATAATAACTTTGATATGGTCCTTTAAAGTAGCTGCAGGATACGGTAAAAACTTCCCATTGCAATTATTTTGACACATATTGCGAAATGATTTACGATTAGTGTGTGAATGATAATTTTTGCATCACTGAAAAAAAAGATTAAGTAATTTTTTATGTCTGTATTCAACAAACATGTTTTCTTTTGTCATCTTGAAGGTCTCTGCAGAACTACAACACTTCATTGTAACACTGTTTCTCTCACATTTTAACAAAAAAATTGCAGCTTCTTGCACTTCGGATTTTAATAGTATTTCGATTAATTGTGCGACCCTACTTTAAAGCTTTGAAAATGAAGATGTTTAGTCCAATCCTTCCATGGATGCACTGATTGGGAAATTCTGCACCGATGATGGTGCTGAAGGTTTTTTTTCTTGTTATTTATACATCCTTTTGTACCAGAAATCCACATTGATATGTTTTTCTGCCTTGCTGCAGCTCAGTCTGTTTCTGGTCTCACCCAGGATGTGAGACTCCGAACTGAAAACACAAATGGATTCGACACAACACGCAAGCATCGGCCACTGATGAACAGAAATATTAGCTGATATATTGGTGCATCCCTGTTGGATTCTGAATGAAAACAGTTTAATTTCAGCTCATTTCAACATTATTCCATCATAAGATATCAGTGAATCACAAGAATGCAAAGTGCACGTTCATTTATTAGTTATTTCAAATACATTTTTCATGCATATATATATCTCCTTCTATCTGCTGATCTTAATAAAGTTTCATTAATAGTTGTTCTTACCTGTTTTTGTCTTCATGAAGCGCCTAATTCTGAGGTGGCAGAGCACAGAGCAGCTTTTATACCAGAGGGTGGATGCTCAGTGGTCATATGATTTCCTAGAAACAGTCTGAGAGAGCTGAGTCACTGCAGTGGATGTTTGCTGTGGTCCTTTTTGTTAAAACATCTTTCACTTTCACCTGCTGTTGAAAAAAGAGTGCTGTTGGGGAGATTTCAGAGAAACGATGTGACTTCAAACCATCGAGCTCTCTAAGTTCCATAAGTTTCCAGTAAGATCTGATTAGACTGAAACTGTTTACTGAGCTCATAAATCCACTGAGAAGTCGGGGTGAGTATTGGCAAGAACCTCACGGTACATATCACGATACTTTGGTCACAATACAATAGTATCACCATCTATCACGATATCACGATATCACGATATTGCGATATAGAGATGAAAACACCTGTATATGTACATCAGATGATATTGATCAGAGGACACATTGAGTTAAAAACTATTTCATTCCAAACAGCCTCTTCATTTTATTAATTTCGATGACATTCACTGCGGTGAAATGCGGTGTTACACACTGCAGTTGAAACCATAAAATGAAGTGCATTAAAGTTATTGTCACTGAAACTACTGTAAATATCTCAAAGTAACCATTAATCTCTTAATGCGCTTTAGTTGAGCGCGGAGACTCTAATGTTTGGGTAAGATGATGACACACACAACTCGATGGGTAGCTAGCTGAGCAAGTTGGTAATCAAAATCATTCCCATCATAGGAACGACTGTGTAGCCCTTACAGGTTAGAGAGTAACAGATATAATATATTATTAGGGTTGCCACCTTCCATGCAGACTAGCTGAAAGTTGTCCAGGAGGTTGTATACGATGAACAAGCAGTTACTCTTCAGGTGCTCTGAGGCTAGCAAGTGCAAAGGTAGAAACTAGCTCACTACTCACTAAATAAGGAGTGAAACTCTAAATCAACATATTTATTTGGCATTTGATTTAAAAATAGTATAAACCAGGTGAGTTTGCAAGTTTACCTAGCATGATGGCTAATTAGCGATTTACGTGAATATAATACACATTCATGAACATGAGTGCTATTCTTTGTCCATGACAATCTGACAAACACATCAGTAATGACAAACTAGCTTCCATTTAGGATGGCCTATTTAATGTTTAATCTTCAGTGATGTTAGCTGAGCTGAACTCCACATTACTAACCAGTTAAACATCCTTTAATACCTCTGATCTGTTACTCTCTAACCAGTTAAACATCCTTTAATACCTCTGATCTGTTACTCTCTAACCAGTTAGGGCCAGACAGTCGTTCCTATGATGGGAATGATTTTGATTACCAACTTGCTCAGCTAGCTACCCATCGAGTTGAGTGTGTCATCATCAGGGGCGGACTGGGACAATATTTCAGGCCGGGAGTTTGATACCATCCCAGGCCACCACCAAGAGTGAGTTAGGTTGGGCGTCTACTGATGTAAGAGTGTATAATAATAATAAAGCAAAGGCTCCACATGCGCACACACACAGCTTGTTCTGTTTCTGTCCCCTACAAAATAAATGTTTCTGTTGTGCTGCAATAACCTGAACTCAAATCACTTTTAATGTTAACAGTGTAGTAGTAGATTAAATAAAATGTTACACCATCATCCACCTAGAAACTTGAGACCAATCCTATTTTTAATGTAACAGGTACCAGACTAGTTATACATTTGACCACTGTGTCAACCATAGTATCAGACCACAAGTGAGAGGTACACAGGCGGCGCACTGCAGATGTGTAGGTTTAGAAAAGCCCACCCATAATTTCACAGCTATTCAAATTCACTAATTGACCATTTGTATATGCATTGGCTATGTTCATATAACAACAAATATGTTCCTAATCTCAATGGGATTTTACCTGGTTAAATAAAGGTTAAATCAAATAATATAATACAAGGATTTCAATATTTAAATAATTTATTATGTTGTGTCTATGTTAGTTAACCATATTCTAAAATTTGCAATATCCTTTGTTACAACTTAAAACATTTGTTTTATTAAGTTAGTTTGTGTTAGTCAAAGTGGAACCAACCTCCTCATGAAGTGGTGCTGGATAGACAAACAGATCAGTTATTTTACAGCACTTCGCTGATCTGTGGTCAGTATTTTTGGGTGCTTGGACACAAGTAGGAAACTTTTGATAATTTAAATACTTCAGACGGGATTCGAACCGGCTACACTGGGAATGCTACGTTCAATTTACCCAAGGGTAATGAACTGTCATTGACGTCACAATTACATTCATTGTTATTTCTGCATGCATTCTCTGCTATTTTAAATGTTCTAGGCTTACTAAGATTTCAATTTAGGCTTCTGTTTATATATAAAACTAAGAATAAATACTAAATAATTTCATATGTGAAATGTGTCATATAGGCAACATTATTAATGTAAATAATGAATAATTATTTGTTATCGTTTTCTACCTCTCCCACCTACCTGAAGGTCTGGAATGCCCTCTGCAAAGGCTGATATCATGACTTGGATCTTTCCCTACATCTCCTCTATGTGGCGTATATCAGAAACCACCTCCCATACAATTTTATAGTATATTACTTGTCTTTTTCTGTTTGTGGTTTATAATGTATTGTCTTTTCAAGTATCAAATGTATCAATGAGGTGAAATTAACCTAATAAATAAATAACATACCATCTTGCTGTTACCAAATGTCACATCACCACCATTATGACATTATTATCACACTTATTGTTGTTGTCAATAAAAATACCCACTAGTTTTGTTTTTAATGGACAAAAAGGAAGCAAGGGAAAAGTTTAATTCAATTCTATTCAATTAAATTTTATTTGTATAGCGCCAATTCATAACAGAAGTTATCTCAGGACACTTTTCAAATAGAGCAGGTCTAGACCGAACTCTTTAAAACATTTAGCTAAAAATGTAATCAAAACAGATTATAAAACACTTCAGAATCAAAAAATACTGTTTATTTACAGTGAACACAGAACGCAGAATAACAATAACACAGCACACGTAATAATAATAATAATAATAATAAAACAGCACAGAATAATAATAAAACATCTTTTAAACTATTTACAATAAACCTATTTATAGTGGCATTACTTTCTCCTCATTTCCGCCAACCAGTCCTCCTTGGAAAGTGTTTCCGTATTAGCAGTGAGGAACTGGCCACACTTTTTGTTAGTGTTGGCTTGCACCGTTCGCCTGTAAGGCCTTTTAGGGCACCAGCTCCCTGTGTGTCTGCTGGTGCACCTGTTTGTGGATTAGTGCCCTGACATGCTGCCACTACAGGTATGAAAAAAACAGCCTGTCCTGCATGCGCGATTGGGGTGCTGGGGTGGACCAAGGGTGCTGGTGCTGAGGGAGTGGCAAACAGCTGTCTCTTTGCTGCCCCCCTTGGGAGTAAGGGACGCGGTGTCTGCCGCTGTTGTGCCTGACCGGCTGTGCTCTCCGGCAGCCGGTACTGGTGTTCCTGGTGTGCTGGAACGGGCTCAGTGGGGAGCACTCTTGCCTCCTGAAGAGGCTCTTCAGCCACGGCAAGGGCTGGAGGCAATGCCGTGCCTTGCACCAGTACAGAAAGCTCCTGCCTCTTTTGCCTATCATTGTGCCATTGTATCAGTGTGTTCTGATTGACTTCTACCAGCTGGAGTCCAGTTCTCTCCATCACCCGGGAGTTGCCAACCACCAACTGCCTGATCTTCCAATAGTCCCTGAGAATTAAGGACCACCGGGAATCTGCCCCCTTACCCTTCCTCACTGGGCTTGGGTACAGATAGCACAGTCTTATAAAAATGTTCTCCACTATCCGACAGCAATCTGGCCACTGGGCAGGTGCACTACTTGCACCTAGCATGCAGCAAGTGGTGCTCTCCACACCAGGAGTTTTTGAGGGCTTCTTTGGTGTTCTACAGCGACCACTCAAAAGTCTCTCTTGGTGTTGTGCAGCATAAACCACCCGCTTCTTGTCTCCTTTGTCCAGGCTCTCCCACAGGTGTACAATTGTGTCCGCCTGCTGGTTGCTGAGGTCTGACCACATAGCTCCACCAAGTACTCAACAAGCCGGTCTACATGCTGGTATCAAGGCACATTCTGGTCTTCCACAGCCTATGAAAATTATTAAACAGAAAATAGAAAATCGCAATGTAAAACCTTCACTGACACTTTAATGACACTTTTACTGATGTAGTGGATTTAACGAAATATGTGATATGCATACATACTCTAAAAATAGTGCTGAGAACTTCATTTTTTATCCATATACATATTTTAAAATGATCATACGGCTATTTACCATAGTTTCATCTTCGGCCTCAGTCAATGAACCTGAAGGCGGAGAGGAGGTGCCAGGGGCCAGAGTGGTTCTGCCAGGGGCCAGGGTGGCAGTGCCAGAAGCCAGGGAGGAGGTGCCAGGAGCCAGGGTTCTGCCAAGGGCCAGGGTGGCAGTGCCAGGAGCCAGGGTAGGTGTATCAGGAGCCTCTATGTCCAGCAGTGTGGGGTCGTCTATGAGGTCAGAGAGGCCCTCATCTTCCCCCACGTCATCCTCCACATCATGCTCTTCAATGAGCTGAGCTGTCACCTCTGAATCAGGGTGCATATCCTGCAGTGCCTGACCAGTCTGCCGGAACAGATACTGCACCCCTATGAGCTCACCTAAAACAACAGATGATAAGTTAATCAGGCAAGGCACAGATGCAGCAACAGTTTTTGTTTGGCATAGTAATACTGATGTACTGCAATCACAGGTGTATTATTGTAAAATATTTCACAATTGCTCCGAACACGGCTCTGCCAAACATAATGAAAACAGATTTATATTACCAATTTGTCCACAAATTCTTATCAGTGTAACGTGATGGTGGGCAGAACTCTGGTGCCACTTTCCTGCCGAACAGCCTCTCCTAGTTACTGTTAACGCAGGTAAGCAAGTCCCCTGAGTAATTGCGCAGAGCAGATGGTCCTGTACACAGGGCAGCACCACCCCGGTCCTGGTTCCACCTGTGTAGCCCTTCCAGCAGGTAAACTTGGAAGTTTAGGCTATTGGCACTAGTCCCTAGAAGTACATTGACTTATACATAAAATATTAAATAGGAAAATATTCTTGGACACACAACACAACACATGAATCAGCATGTCTGACAGGCACAAACCTGGTATGAATCTGTTGAGGTGTAAATGGAAAGACTCCAAGGACGTAGAGCCTCTGGCACACCGGAACATAGGTAGCCGCACACCTCCCTTGGTCAGCTCCCCTGGCAGTCCACCAACGTTCACCATCCAACCTGACAGAACTGGAGAGGATCTGCAAGGAAGAATGGCAGAGGATCCCCAAATCCAGGTGTGAAAAACCTGTTGCATCATTCCCAAGAAGACTCATGGCTGTAGTAGCTCAAAAGGGTGCTTCTACTCAATACTGAGCAAAGGGTCTGAATACTTATGACCATGTGATATTTCAGTTTTTCTTTTTTAATAAATTGGCAAAAATTTCTACATTTCTGTTTTTTTTCTGTCAAGATGGGGTGCTGAGTGTACATTAATGAGAAATAAAATGAACTTTTTTGATTTTAGCAAATGGCTGCAATGAAACAAAGTGAAAAATTTAAAGGGGTCTGAATACTTTCCGTACCCACTGTATGTGTTTGTGTATACAGCGATAACATAACATTATGATCCATGAATCTATTGGTGATTCTATTGTTGGTTTATTTGTGGTTTTAACTGATGTGATTATGTAAGAAATTAAGTTTCTAATGTATTTGTTTTATTGTTCTTACCTTGATGTGTCCTGGGAAAGCGGAAGTTTTATTTTGAAAGGACACAATATGCACATTAGACCATTCTAAGCCCCATAAAGTAAATTGAAAATCAATACATATAATCATTATATCAATAAATAAAGTGATAATAAACAAACTTTGGCTGTGATAATGAACTGGCCCTCCCCTCCCAAACAGTTTCTACCCACAAACCATCACTCTGAGTGAACACACAGGGTCAGAAACAATCTCTGTAACATCCACTGCATCTGTAAACTGTTTGTTATTTATGTTTTCACTGTTAAAATTCAGTTTCTTTTTTAAAGCATAAATATTATCATAAAATCATTCACACATACAGGATTTATATTTATACTTATTTATACTGTATATCCTGTCTTATGTAATGTAAAACCTGCACATAAATATTTATTTCAGCATCCTTTGCACTATTGTCCACTGTCTACAAATGGTATTGGTTTTGTTTGTTTATATATAACTGTACATCTTGTTGAGCTTGTTCTGTTTATTTATGTTTATTCTGTGTTTGTACATTGAGAGCAATGGAGTCAAATTCCTTGCAGGAAGTTTGTGTAAAACCAGAGAGTATTTCCTGAATATTGATCAGAGATGAGTTTCACTGATATTTTTGTACAGTTCTCTGTCTGTATTGTGTATTTTTCCAATATAGTTTTATCAAACAGACTTAATAGGCTTCTTTTTTTAACAGATCCAGTGTTTTCTTCTCTGTTCTTGCAGCTCTTTGGTTGTTTGATCGGATGTTGAAGTTCTGTGAATATAGTTTGTGTTCAGGTAAAGTTTATAACTTAAATATAAATTGAAACTTTAACATTTTTATTTAGTTTTCTTCACACAAATAAACAAAGTGCTGATATAAAGGTCACATATAAGTACTTTGTGTATTTTCTAAGTTTTATTAAACCCCTTAAAATGAAGAAGACCCCCCTGTGAGGCTTTGGGGACCTGTAGTGGGGGTCCCGCCACAGGTTGGGAACCACAGAGGGGTGGCAGCTTCCACAACTAAACAATCATGACTCCAGTTTGCTGTCTAATTGAACTCATTGATTTATAAAATAAGGTGTAAAATTGATCTGCTGTGGCCACATTTTAGACTCAGTGATCAGTTTAATTTATTGATTTCTAATTTAGATATTTCACTGCTTTAGTGTTCAAATATCTTCATTTGTGGGCTTTTCAAAGCAAATATCAATATAATAGGGGTCCCAACCTGAGGGTCGGGGCCCCCACTGGAGGTCGCCAAAGCCTCACAGGGGGTCTTCTTCATTTTAATGAGTGCAAGAAAAGTTATAAAATATACACAGTAGGTCTATATCTCAGTGTTTGGTTCATTTCTGTGAAGAAATGTGAAGTAAATAGAACAACAGTGAATTATTAAATAATACAGAATACAGAGGGTTGTATAGAAAGCTTTATAAACAGGAAATAATCTGCTTATAATTCATTTAAATCAATCATTTCACTGTTTGCGTTCATCGTACAGTTTTAATATAATATAAAATAAAGATAAAATATGTCTCAGAGTCAGTTCATTAATGAGAGAACAGGTTGACAGTGTGCAGATCGATACCGCCACCGCCTGGTGACTGACAGGACCTGCACCCAGAGTGTGACACAATAAAGGCTGAGAGCTCAGAGAGTCCGGTTGGATGATCCAGTCCTGCGTCCGCGGCACCATGAGCGATGCTGGGGGGTTATTTTAATGTCATATAGATCCATTCCCCGCACGTGAGAGCTTTTATTGGACGCTTCTCCTTCCGGTGGCGGTGGAATATCGATCAGACCCGCCCCGGTCCTCCAGCTCCGGACGCAGTCTCTCCCCCCCCCCTCCCACCCCCGAGTCCGAGGATGACGGCCAACAGCAGGTACAGGAGCCGCGCGCCCCGGTCAGGTAAGCTCCCGCAGGTAATTAATGACCCAGAGCGCGTCACAGATGGGATGCTGAGGTAATTAATCGATTAATGACGGTGCGTTCGTTCCCTCCTCCGGTACCGTCCTGCTGGGTGGATGCGGCTGTCGGTCCAACCTCACACCGGCTGATGTCTCCTGGAATTCGGCTCCATGACACAGATGATGGAGAGGTAAGATACGCAGCGGGCTAATGTGTGTGTGTGTGTGTGTGTGTGTGTTGTGTGTGTGTGTGTGTGTGTGTGTGTGTGTGTGTGTGTGGTTCCTACAAAATAAAAGCCTGCTGTGTCGCACCTGCAGGACTGTGCCTTTGTTTTGGAGGCAGTGACCCGGCTCTGTCATGTCAGACATCCCTTCTTTGTCTTCCCCCTGTCACTGTGGACTCACTGTACACATCTGTACACATCTGTACACATCTGGGACTCAAGAGCAGAGGCGATGAGTCGATATCAAACATTCAGTGAATCCAGCTGCTTAAATGTGACTGTAATTAATAAATAGGCAAAAAAAAAAAAAAAGCCTCAGTTGTTACAGGATTCATCAAGAGTAGAAAAAGAGCTTTTTAAATCAGAATTTCTACATATGAAACTATTTAAAGGTCCAGTGTGAAACATTGATGAGGATCTGTTGTCTAATGTAATATAATATTCTCCTGTTCGTAATTCTACAGAGGAAGCTGAGTATTTCACAGATTATCAGGATGTAGTGACAACGTTTCAGTGAATATGACAGAAATGTATTTTTCTGAAAGTTACCTACTGCAGCTTTAAAATATACACTTTCACAACCACATAGCCAATCCTAGCAGCTACGCTCCTTGCCATGAAAAGCACCGGGATCCGTAATAACCAGTATTCACCGGTACACTGTAATCCCAGATAAATTAACAAAAAATATATATATATTCTCGATCAATTAGCTTCAGTAATTTTAATTAATACTGACTCAATTTGTATTTGTACTCTGAAAACAAAATATCTAGTAAAACGTAATAAAAGCTGCTTCATCAAGAATCTTCTTGAACTTACAAAACAGAGTTTGTGTCACTTAAAATGTTCAGTCTAATCAGTTTAAACAGGTTTTTTAAAAGGAGTTAAAATAACTTATCACATTATAGTGTACAGAGTAAACACAGCCAGCTTAATGCTAAGAAAACATTCAATCTCTGGACATCGATGGAGAATCAGGGACACCGAACATCGCAGTGTGTGTTTCATGCAGCGTCTCCCTCGCCGCCCTCGCTGCTTTTATTTTCAGATATACATCCCCAAAAATCCCACGAGCAGCTTTCATAACCTTCATCCTGCTTCTCGCTTCTTTTTCATGTCGTCAGTGAGTCAGAGTGAGTGGACGCCTGGACGCGGCGTGCTGGTGTTACCCAGCAGTCTGTGTGTTTCTGTGGTGTGTGTGTGTGTGTGAGTGGGAGTGACATGCATCCACAGACAACATGTCAATATGGAAGCAATACCCAAAACACCCCCGCATCCCCATACGCACAGATCCCTACTCACTCCCTCAGCAGTGGAGCTAATGCACTCTACATTAGGTTTGGTATTAAAAGCTTTCTGTATGCTCAAATGGAAACGTTTTAAATGCATGATGGGAGTTCACATCACACACCATCTGTCTCCGTAAAGCCTCCGTGTTATTCCACTGCTGTTTCAAATGCTCCTCTTTACTCGTTTTGGAGCTGTATGCCGTTGCGTTGTCGCTCCCCGCCCCCTCTTGGCACTGCCTGCCATTCTGTATTATGAATACTTGGGAGAACCTCAGGGCACGCTCTCAGTCTCTCTCCGCTTCTTCAATAAAACATGAAAAGGACTCTTGGATGTCCTACTAACACAGCTACTGTAGCACGCTGCAGCACCAAGCTGAGCAGGAAGATCTGACCCAGATCAGGCCCCCGGGTCGGCCATTACGACTCACACTGTCCTACATACAGTTATAATATATAATATATAAAATATGTCTGTCTATTAGTATCTGAAGTTACTACAAAACCTGAAAAACAAAAACACAGAATAATAATACTCGGACAGAAACAAACACAGAGATTCCTATAAGATATGAACCGCAAATAATACTGAAATTAAAGTATTTGCCAGGCTGAGTGCAGTTTCTGAGCTCCTATGGTAATTGGGTGGTTTTGGGGTAAATTAATGCAGCATATTTCTTTTTCAGTTTACTTTAACGTCTTTTTTCTCCACTTCTATAGTTTCTGCTGAGTCACTACAACTAATTTAATATTTTATTTTTATGTGTCTGATTGTTTCCAGGAGAAAGATTATGTCGGTTTTGCGACGCTGCCCAACCAGGTGCACAGGAAGTCGGTGAAAAAAGGATTTGACTTCACCCTCATGGTGGCAGGTGAGATGGATATTTTACTCTAAATGGGACCATCAGTTACTAAATGAACATCATGCTGTATGGAAGAAGACTGAAACTAGAGACTGAGACCAGAAACTCATCAGGAAACTGTTTACTGAGCTCATAAATCAACTGAGAAGTCGACTCATTTCTCCATAAGACTGAATGGTAATGGAGCCGCCCCCTGCTGGCCGTTACATAGACTGCAGGTTTAAAACACTTCACAGACCCAGAAACTGTCCTTTATATATTCTGTCAATGGATTGAGCTTATAAACACACATTTTAATTCATTAATTACACTTTTTGCTATTGAATTTTATGTTAATAGAGCTCCATGTGCACCACTTCTGCACGTGGATCAAATCCAAAGTTCTCTTCACACTAAAATCCTCCAACTCGTGCAGGATGTCCTCGTCGGGAGGCAGATTTACCACCACACCTCCGCACCATCTCACTCAGTCTTCACAAGTTTAATGTGTCCTGTGAAAGTGTCTGTTAAATGTTAATGTTCAGGAACAAGATAATAGCTCTCCATTTAATTACAGTTTAAATCCATCAGAAGCATTTTGAACATCCTGAGGGACCAAACGTGAAGAGCTCGATCCCCGCAGTCTGAAGGATGCACCAGTGTTGTCCTGTTAAACAATTCTGAGTCCATTAATTCCCCATTATGAAGACGGCAGGATGGATAATGTTATTTAAATGAGGAAAATCTCAGTCGGAGGTTTATGTTCATTTTGTTCAATTCTGGAAAGCAAAAGAACATCAGAGTGATGTTTGAGTCAAATGATGTTGATGTTTCAGTCTCAGTCGGGCTTCTAACGGTCTCGGATGCGTCTGGGTGAACAACACGGTAGATATAAGGTGTTCATGTTGGACAGTCTAACTTAACTTGTGTAGAAAGTTTGATGAGGTGGTGAAGCAGCGTGGGATCATGGGAGTTGTTGTCTTCACCACCATTGCAGTCAGCTTCTCCCGGTTAGGATTCCTTCAGTGTTCATGGTTCAGGAGGTTTCTACCGGGAGCCCAATGATCCACAGAGGTCTCCTCCTCTCCAACACAAACAGACCCGCTGTTTAAAACCACTAAACACACTGCATAAAGCAGTTCCACCTTAAACACACTGAATAAAGCAGTTCCACCTTAACAATCACTGCTTCTCCCACGCTGTTGGACAGACAAAGGACGTCCCGGAGGGGCTGCGAGCCGAGCTGCTGCTAACGTTAGCTCAGCTTGTTTCTCTGATAACTTAAGATCCAGACGTCCGATGACTAAAATCCTTCATCCGGTTCAAATCTAGAGTTAAAAAGCACCAAGATCTAAACAGTGGATGGTAGAAATGTGGCTTCAGACTGGATAAACAATGTATGTCAATGTATGACAGCTTCTGGTATTTTTTGGGCACTGTGAGCGCCTCAAGCCGACTGCCATCTGGTTCCTTTATATTGGAGAATTGATAAATATCACTACAGGTGAGAGGAAACATGTATTTTAGAATTTAAAGATCTAAATATCTCCACCACCATTCCCAATGAGGAGCAACCTGCTTTAATGAGTGTTTCTGTGTCACAGGTGAGTCCGGTCTGGGTAAATCCACTCTGGTGAACAGTCTGTTCCTCACTGATCTGCACAAAGACAGAAAACTGCTCAACGCGGAGGGTGAGTCTCCGATATCGCAGTTCTCACTGTAATCCGATATTTTAACTCAAACACTGTTGAAACTGATTTATTCTACCAATTATTATTAAGTGTTAATTAAAAATACCCTTTATTGTAGAGGAAACTGATTCCTTGAACTCAATGTAGTAACATTTGTTGACTCATAACCTGATATATACATATATGTCAATGGTCATAACTCAACAAATTGATGCAAATTGTTTAATTTAATCATAATAAAACATTACTTTTTTTGAGTGTAGTCTGGTTTGCTGTAAACACCCTGTGTGTAACACCTGTGTGATGTTTCTGACCTGAAGAGCGAATCAGTCAGACGGTGGAGATCATGAAGCACACGGTGGACATTGAGGAGAAGGGCGTGAAGCTGAAGCTGACCATCGTGGACACGCCGGGGTTCGGAGACGCCGTCAACAACACTGAGTGGTGAGTGTTTGACACACACACACACACACACACACACACACACACACACACACACACACACACAGCTCACCTGACCCTCCCTTTCAGCTCTGTGTCTCTGTGTTTTCACCCACGTATAAAATAAAAGCTGCAGCTCTTCTGTTCAACATGAAAATGAAAGAAAACTGCTGCTTTGCTTCTGTAAAAACATAGTTTCATGTTTTATAAAGACTTCTCCTCTTCTCACCTGTAACATCCTCCAGGATATTTGTTCATATTAATCAATTTCCAGGTGTTTCCAGGACTGGAAAACTGCTCCCTAAATGTCCAGGTTTTCCAGGTTTTCCTCATTTGATCTGCTTTGTCTGCTTGGTCTGTAGTTTCCGTTAGTCCGGAGTATTGATTTGATTTTTAACTGAGGAAAAGGTTTTATATTTTTATTTTTTTTGCTGTATAGCAAAATCTGTCACAGCCCTTTGATTGACGTATTTAAACTGTTATTATTATAAATGATAAATAATGATTCTACAGCTTAATAAGAAGAAACAAGCACCTGAAGGTCAGAAGATGCTGATGTGGTTTTTGCTCTTTGTTTGGATTCAGTATCAGTTTCACTTTGAGGGTGCTGTTTTTTAATTAACTGGGTGGATTTAATGTGCAGACCTGCGTTGTTTTAATGACCAGAAGAGGAGTAAATATCGCTCAGTTTGTGTCCCGCTGTGTGAAAACTGCACACTTCATCAGTGACACCTTCATCACCTGCTGTTCATCTGACGCAGGATGATAAAGCTCCTCAAACTGAACATCAGCAGCAATAATGCTTGAGCTGAATATTCATCATTAAATAACTTGTAGCTAATTTCAACTGTTAATCTGTTAATTGTTACTTTTACTATTTTAACGGTCTCTGCATTAAAGCGAGTATAAACAAACTTCCCAAATTACTGAACTATTCCTTTAAGAGTTTGGTGGGTTTATAGTAAAATCACATAAATATGTGACGGACCTGTTTGTGCTTTGCAGCTGGAGGGCCGTCACCGACTACATCGACCAGCAGTTTGAACACTACTTCAGAGACGAGAGCGGACTCAACAGGAAGAACATCCAGGACAACCGGGTGCACTGCTGCCTCTACTTCATACCGCCGTTTGGACACGGGTAACGCACGCAGTACCGTCTTCAAACACATGAGCTTTGTACGTATTAAAGTGCTCAGTGAGGTTTGTGTGCTCCTGCAGGCTTCGTCCCGTTGATATAGAGTTCATGAAGGCCCTGCAGGATAAAGTTAACGTTGTTCCTCTCATCGCGAAGGCCGACTGCCTCACTCCCAGTGAGATAAAGAAACTCAAAGAGCGGGTGAGACCACGAAGCAGCTACACAACATATTGATTACATAAGTTATCCACGAGCACCAGATTGAATCAGTATGAGACAGGATGTAAAGTTTTTCTCAGTCTTACCAACCTTTCTGTCTGCACAGCGTTTTTAGTGTCTTAATTAATATTTCTGCACTAAATTAAACCCACAAAGACTCTATAAATACAATAGATGTATGACTTACTGAAACTGGAAAGAATAAAGTATATTTATTATTTATTTGCTCAACTATTTAGACTCTACTTTCAGCTAAATATGTGATACATTTCCTATCACTTTAAGCTAATTATTTGAACTGTTAATCAATACTTTATGGTTGGAATTTTATTATTTCTTTGCTTTTTTAAAAATAATTTTATGGACTTTCTTAAAGAAATAGTTTATAACGTTATGGGAAAATGCTTGGTTGCTTTCTTTCAGACAGATGATATTCATCTCATGCTAAGCTAGGCTAACCACATCCCGACTCCAGCTTTAACACACAATCGTAATATTCATGTCCGTCTTCTCCAGAAATATGCTGCGAACCTCAGCATTAGATTTGTGTTGAGCTCATTTTAGGAAGATTCAGACCTTCCTCAGAGAGTTGCAGAGCTTTCTACGGGGCAGCAGTCAGCGGGAGGTTGTTTCCACTGTTGTCTGTCTCTTATGTGTTGTGTTGTCCTTCCAGCTGAGGGAAGAGATAGATAAGTATGGGATAAAGATCTACCAGTTCCCTGACTGCGACTCTGACGAGGACGAGGAGTTCAAGCGGCAGGATAAAGAGCTGAAGGTGAGCTTGATTGTGATCTGATGAGACTAAATCACACAGTCCATTATTCCTTATTTTAAAAGAAAGTAACTAAGTACATTTACTAAAGGACAGTTTGGAGGTTATATAGACAGAATTCACTGCCACTAGATGTCGCACTGGAGCACCAGCACATGACCAGACTCCATTGAGAAAACTAGTCATTTTACCAAGCTGATAACTGTAAAACAAACTGTATAATAAAACTCACTAAAACCATCTTTGTTCCAACAGCCACCACAGGTCACAGGTCGAACTCAACCCTTAATTCTCATAGTGGCAAAAATATTGGTAAAAGTCAGGCCAGGTTGTTATTGTCAGTGTCTGACAGCATTATGGAAAGGATCCCTACAGAGATAGACCTTTAGTTTAACCACAAACAGCCGTAATATCACTATCACTCTCCACCAGACTCCAGAGACAAAAACACTCATTTTACCTTCAGATCATCAGAACTTCATTCAAAGTGGACAGAAACAGAATAAAACCCATTAAAAGCGTCTCTGTTAGTGTTTCCAGCAATCACCAACTCTGGTTTGGTGGAAATAAATCCTTAATTCACCGACGTAGATGATAAAACTGCAGTAAGAACTCATCATTAAGAATAACTACAGAGAAGCAGCCAATCTACTCTCTGATGATTTTGTTTATGTAGGTCATGTAGAGGCATCTGGATTAAACTGAACCTCCTTGTTGTAGGTTTAAAGTGAAACAGGAACTTTAATATTTTGGTTTTACTACTTTAAAGTGTCTGAATACCTCTGATACAGGAGAGCACCCCGTTCGCAGTGATCGGCAGCAACACCGTGGTTGAAGCCCGGGGTCAGAGAGTGAGAGGGAGGCTCTACCCGTGGGGCATTGTGGAGGGTAAGAAACTCTCTTCCCATTACCACGACGACAGTAATTACCCTGCGAGCGAACCAGCCCTGATGTTAATCTGTTTCCTGCGTGCAGTGGAGAACCCGGCCCACTGCGACTTCGTGAAGCTGAGGACCATCCTGATAAGAACCCACATGCACGACCTGAAGGACATCACCAGCGACTGCCACTACGAGAACTACAGAGCTCAGTGCATCCAGACCATGACCAGGTGAAAGCAGGGAGGAGTTAAAGGGTCCAGTTGTGAAACATTTATGAATGTAATATCTATAGGTGTGATTTTATTAGTGTTTAATCACCTGAATATAAGAATAATTGTGTGTTTGTTACCTTAGAATGAGATGTTTTTATCTACAGAGGGAGCGGGTCCTCTTCTATGTAGGCCGCCGTGTTTCTTTTTCGCAAGTTTGGTAACCCCAGTAGTTTCTCCCGAAGCTTGGATGCGAGCTGTATTCAGTTGGTTGCAATCTGCAACTTCACCGCTAGATGATGCTAAATCCTGCACACTTTTCTTAATTTTTTGGTTAGTTTTAGGTGAGGAGACATTTAATATAAGAACAGAAGTAATGACGTGCAACAGCTGCTTCTATTTAGTCATTTTTTGCTCTTTTTCCTATTTTTTTCCGTCTTATTTTGTTGTTGTACGAACGACAAATCATCCTAAATATTTCACACTGGACCTTTAACAGGGGATGATATATTGAGCATAGCGTTAGTTCAGGCAGGGCACGAAGTCAGGCTTAGCTTTCAGTTACAGCTATATCATACGATCACAGCTAGTCATAAACATACATCAGCTGATTCCTCTAAGCTTCCCATTGGATACCATACACAGTCAGCTGACAGCTCACCTGATTTCCCAAGCATCCAATTGGCAAACATCATGCATGGCGCCTTATTTAAGCTGCTTTAGCCTGCCTGCCTATCTCTGCTGCTCCCTCTACAAGCCTTTTGCACCCACCTCCACCCCAGCTCCTCCTTTTTATGTTGTTTCTAATTAATCAATGTCATTTTCTGATTGCCATTGATGCTGCTCTGTTCTGTACCTGGGGTCTCTGCTGCCGCTCTCCTTGTCTTAAACTTTTCCATGTATGCACATGGAAGGGCAGGGAGGTGTGCTCTCCCTGCCTTAAGGTTTTCCACGTAGGCACGCGGAAGGACAAGGAGGTCCCAGAACAGAGCCATACCGCCAAATGTAATTCTGCTTGGAATATAAGATATTTTGACGAAAGTGGTCCTGACTGAAATGATATTGTGTTTTCAATTTGTTTCTGCTGCCTCCAGGTAGCTAAACTTCAGTATTTGCAGGTTTAAAGCGTCTATGTGTGGCATTTAAACATTTCATGAACACAGAGTTTGTATTTTTTGTATTTTTAATCTGTAATTTGATGAACAATCAGAGAAAGACAGTTGATTGTTGAGTCGGATTCCCAGGGCTTCAGATACAGATGTTCTGGGAACGAGACTCAATAATCAACTCTCTCTCTCGGCTCTTCATTCGGGCCCGGTGGCTTCTCGTAAACGCCCTTAGGAGCACCGGGAGGCGCCAGAGGATTTATCAAAAGATTATCTGTCTCATGTTCTACTGTAATGCACCGACAGTCTCTGCTCACAGTTTTAACTCTGTGCGAGCTGATTTCTCCACTGCAGTGAAACAAATGAAACCCCAGCAGCTTCCTGTTTGTCTCTCAGTAAGATGAATGCAGATAAGCGGGTAGAGAGCCCGATCCCGCTGCTGCCGCTGTCCACGCCGGACGAGGAGACGGAGAAACTCATCAAAAGGAAAGACGAAGAAGTGAGTAGGGAAAAGACTCCTGGATGAATACTGAATAATGTATTGCGACGGGTGGTTATATAACCACGTCTCTGATGTGAGATGATGACCCATATGTGTTATTATGTAACTCTCTCTGTCTCGTCTTTATCTCCTCTGCAGCTGAGGAGGATGCAGCAGATGCTTCAGAAGATGCAGCAGCAGATGCACGAGCAGGACCTGTGACCCCCCGACCCCCCCGCCGACCTCCTATCAGCGGCCATTTAACCCAGAGATGAACACACAGTAGAGACTTTCCATAAAACGTTGTCTCTTTAAGGGACGAGGTGAAGAAATGTTTGACCGGTAGATGAGCGACAGCATGCTGCGTATTTCAACCTGATTTAAATGTTTCATAAATTTAGCTTTTTTTTAAAAAATGCAGTCATTAGCCAAGTGAGTGTAGTTAGGCAATAGAGAGTAGATTGCACTTTGTTACCTTTAGAGCAGTGGTTCCCAACCTTCATCCATCACTGAGTAAACTGATTATATTCAATAAACACAGAACAGCTGATAAACTGAACAATGAACCCAAACAGTGACTCAATAACTGCAGGAAGTTTGGGTAAAACCAGAGATTTGGGTTCATTTTTAGCATTTTTTTGAAATTAATATTTCCATTCAATATTCATCAGAGAAGTTTTTCTGATATTTTTAACATTTTATACAAATCTGTCTGTATTTTGTTTTTATCTTATTTTTAATAATCATACAGACTTAATAAGGCTTCTTTTTTCATCAATTCAGTGTTTTCTTCCTGATAATTGTTCTAATACAGCTTATGTTCAGAGCAACAAAGTTTAGATATTAAGTAAAAGTTATTTTAACTCTTTGTTTGTTGTACAGTTTTAAGTTACACAAACTCAATTTTGCAAGTTGAAAAACATTCTTGCTTAAGTAGTACTTTTTTTCACAGTTCAAATACACATTTCGAAATTAAGTAATTTAGTGTAACTTAAAATTATTAAAGGTACTTGATAAAGAATATTTTATTTTTTTAACTTGCAAAATTGAGTTTGTGTAACTTAAAATTGTCTACGTAAACAGTTTTGTGAGTTAAATGAACTTATCTGGTTTTACAGTGTAATATAAACTGTAAAACAGTTTAATTTAGTTTTCTTCACACAAATGAATGAAATGTAGAGATATATGAAGCCTGTGTATATTCTTTAAGTTTTTTAGCACACCTTAAAATCAAGAAGGCCTTGCGACCCCCCGTGTAAAGCTTTGACGTGCCCTAGCGAGGGTCCCGACCCTCAGGTTGAGAACCACTGCTTTAGATCACAGTAGATTTACGAGTTTGTTTTTCTACTTGAAACACTAAATGAGACAAATGCACCGACCACAGTTCATTTAGTACTTTATGCACTGACTGTGTGAGTGGAGGGAAAGTCGCTGATGGTTTGAGACCTTTTAATTCTGAGTGGTTTTATAACTTTATTCATTACAAAGTGCTTCACAAAACACATAAAAACCGACGAGTAAGGTGCCATAAAATGCTTATTAAAAGGAGAATTTAAAAGATGAAATTAAAAGAATAAATAAAGTAAAAGCACAGATTATAATAAGGGTACAGATCACACATTTAAAGGTGTGTAGGACTCAGTGGCATCCATCTATATTTCCTTTCTGATAATAGATCCTCCTCAGTGTTACACAGTGATTTTATTTAACATAAGAAGTAGTAAATGTCAATACTACAGCAGCAATTATTAATTAATAATAAACCCAAAGGCAGCCACTCAGAACGGGCTCATCTACATATATCTGTATTTCTGTCTATTGCGTGTCGGGTATAAATAAATAAAATTGACTCGACTGGACAAACCATCAGAACTCCTTTAAAGTCCAGGTGAAACAGGAATCATTACTGATAGCAACAGTCAGCTTCTTTTAGCTACGAGTCCACCTGGAAACTCCCATAAATCACCTCGGTACCGCTGTCGTCAAACTGTCTGTCTCTGAGGTTGTGTTCACTGGGAGGCTGCTGAGCCCCGTTCAGACACAATGATTGGATTCTGATATAAAAACACAAAGAAACTGAGTTTTTGATTGGTTGTTTTTAGCACAATTTGTTAAATATGGGAACAATATAACCGAGGATGTGATCTTAAAGGATAAAAAGTTTCCTTTCACCTGGACTTTAACCCTCAGAGCTTCAGTGTGAGTGTGTGCCATCAGTAAAGCCATGTTAACTCTCTTCAGACAATCTCATCCTTATGTAAAACCTTTAAACATGAATTAAGCGTTGCAGTGTACAATCATAACTGTGAACATCAAAGAGGGTAAAATCATGTAAAAGCAATCCTCCGTACACTGATTCAGTCTTCAGAGCACGTGTGTTTGAGTTTGTGTGTATAATATTTAGCAATCAGTATTTCTCACTATGCCAGTATTTTACACACACCTACGGAGAAACTGTCACAGTTTGAGTAAAATCCCAATAATTTATTATCGTTATAACAATAATAATAACTTTTGTTTGTGTGGCACTTTTACAGAGTGCTTTACAGTAAAACCAGGACACGTAACGGGGTTAAAATGTGAAATAAAGTTTTTGTTTCCACCTAAAAGTGTCTGTTGTCTTTTCTGTAAGTAAGACTTTTATCTAAAGTTGTGGATAATATAAATATACAAAGTCAAACACTGTGACAAATACATAAATATTCATTGAAAATGTTAACACAAAAGAATTAGAAAAATAACTTCCAGGAAGATGGTAATAAGAATCACAGATGAATAACACATTAAAATACATAAAATACAACATGTCCCAGCAGACACCCACACATCTAACATTGGACTATATGATTCTTTAATGTCACGATTACACCAACCAAAATTACTGCGATTCACTATATTATCGCTATGCTATGTTGTAGCTAAACTAGAGGCTGTGTTGTAGCCATTGACTGTATATATAATGAACACAGCGTCCAGCTCTGAACAGTGAAGCCAACAGAAGTTTCTTAAACCTGCATTCTTTGTAACGGCCAGCAGGGGGCGGCTCCATTACCATTCAGTCTTATGGAGAAATGAGTCGACTTCTCAGTTGATTTATTCCCTCAGTAAACAGTTTCCTGATGAGTTTCTGGTCTCAGTCTCTAGTTTCAGTCTTCTTCCATACAGCATGATGTTCATTTAGTAACTGATGGTCCCATTTAGAGTAAAACAGACCATAAAGCAGGGTATGCTTTAGGGCGGGGCTACCTTGTGATTGACAGCTCATTCTCAGTGAGTCCGTCCAGCTCAACGCACCAAACTCAGATCAAACTGTCAAACAGTGCTGATCAGATATGGATCCAGATTCTGTTGTTGACTATTTCTCTCCTCAAATCTGTTCACAAACATATTTTACTGTTTATCTGGAACACCAGATCCTGTTTGAGCAGGCGAGACACCAATGAGAGCAGCTAAACTTGCTTTACGTGACCTAGGCTGGCTGGTGACGATAGGTTCACACTTGGCTGTTGCTGTGTTGTAGATATATTTTATAATAATAATATAATGTGAACTTAAAGAAAATGAATCAATGGAACAAACTGGAATTAAATCACCAATAATTCAAATATTGCACATATTTAAGTTATTGCTTTGTTTTTGTGTTGGGTTTAATTAATGTGAGGATTAAGTTTTATTAACTCTTTTAATTAAGATGTTTTTAAACCCACAAAATGCAGATTTCATAAAGTTGTATAATAATGTTTAAATATTAACAGCAGCATTAATGTGTTTCATTATAGTAACGTCATATAATTCAGTTTATGGCTCAAAAAAGCTAAAATTTTATTTTAATGGGGACTTTATATCACATTTTACAGGAAGAAAATATCAGATTTGATATAAAAAAATGCAAATAAATATAAATATATTGTTAAATAGGGCAAAAATATAATGATACAACCTTAAAGGGTTAAAATTAGATGTTTTATTCCACCTGGGCTTTAAGAGGGGGGGTGGCCAATTGTTTTTCTGGGGCTGTTAGAACTCTGCGGCGGGCCCTGCTGGTTGTAAAGACCTCCGTGAGGAAAAGGGGGCAGGACGACCAGGACCAGCCCGCCTCCAGGCTCCCAGCGGCGGACACTAACAGATGTTCTGCTGCTGTTTGTCGTGAGTTTTTCTCTGAGTAAGGCGGCTGAAAAGGGTCATTGCGGAGCAGGGAGCGTCCTGTCGGTGTTGACAGGCTGTCGGAGCTCCGGGAGGAGGCGGGGATGGAGCGCAGGGAAGCGGACCAGAATGAGAGCAGCTCGACCCAACAGAACACGATGTGGAAACAGTTCCAAGCCCGAGCCAAGCCGCTGCTCAGCCCCAAACTGGGCTCCAGGGAGCCGGAGGAGAGGAAGGAGCGCGGCGGCTGGATGTTCAAGAAGATGAAGAGGAAGGAAAACGTCGTCCTGGACCGGGTGATCTCCTCCTCTCAGCCCGACCTGCTCTTCTCCTCCCCGGCGGAGGAGGCTCAGCTCTGCGGCAAAGCGGCGGCGAGCGTCGGCCGGGAGAAGCTGCCGCCGCCGCCGCCGTCGCCGTCCTCCTCCTCCAAACACCCGCAGTCGGCCAGCCCCGTGAAACCCACGTTGGCTCAGCTGGTGCAGTCCCACCACAAGAGCTCCTCTCTCGGGTCGGCGTGCTTGGAGAGGCTGGCCGAGGTACCGTGCGGCAGCGGCAGCGGCGGCGGCAGCGGCGGCAGCAGCAGCGGCGGCGGTGGAGGCGAAGCGGCAACAGCTGCCGCAGCAGCGGCTGCACCGCTGGAGCAACAACCGGTGAGCTCCTTCTGTTCAATGTGGCGGTTTTGGCCTTTTAATATAATAATGATGAGTTATTGATTATTGGATCACAGGTTAATGGATGTTTGGACACTTTTTTTTAAAGCAAGTTTGGTTGCAGTGTGTTATAGTCAGGGGTCGGGGAGTAATGGATTACATTTAACTGAGTTACATAATCTGGTGACTGTAGTCTGCACTGTAAAACCTAATGAGTTAGTTCAACTCAAACTGATCTGAAACAGTTTAAATTAATATACTCCAACAATTTAAGCATGAAAAAAATTTGATTTGAGTAACTAATTTATCATTAAAGGTAAATTAAGGAATAATTAATTGTACTTATTACTCTCTTATGCAGCATTTCTCGAAACTTATTTAACAGAATTTATCAGAATAAAGTCACTTAAATGCATCTTCGTTATACAAATGTTGAATTATTACATTACCTGTAAAAACAGCTGACAAAATTTTGGGGCTTTGGGATTTTATAATGATTTAAAGTCGACTTAAAGAAAATGAGTCAGTGGAACAAACTCAAAATGTTTTGTAGTATTAAGTTAATTTACTTCTTTTATTAAGATCGGTTACATTTAGTAAAAATTGGGATTATTTACCAGGATTAGAATTTTAAATTAAAGCTCCAAGCTGAGACAAACGGGCCTCGTGTGTCAGTGGTTTCCAGTAGGTGGCGCTATGAGTATGACTGAATGTTGGCAGGTAGATGTGTTCAGGTCTGGATTCTTGGTGCAGATCGGACAAATAACACTGAAGTTCTGACAACTTTGACCAAATCTGATGTTGATCAATGTAGGAAGAGTTTGTTAAAGTACGTGTGTGACTAAATTCAAAATGTAAGACTTCTTAAAAAATAAGCATTTTGTTTATTTCTCAAATAATTATGATTATTTAATTATTACTAATTACATTATTAGAGTAAACTCAACCTTTATAGCTTTAAATAAACTAAATAAGTTAAACCTTTAGCTCAGAAGATAAAAGTGAGAAATCCCGCCTGTAATTACTAAAATAACAAAGTTGTCATGATTTAAAAAAACAAAGTCTGAAACTGGACTCAAGTTCAATATAATCACTTGTTTTATTGGACTTCAGGTTGTTGGGTGTAAAGGTAACTGGAGACTGAAGAATGCACATAAACTACATAAGAGCAGCTCAGGTTTCAGCCAGATGCAGCGCAGACAGGTGGCCTGGAAAACCTGGAAAACCTGGAAAAACTATTTTCCAGTCGTAGAAAAAGAGAGAAAAATGATTTTGACATTCTCCTGATTTCTATCGATCAGAACTCGTCAAAAATTGATATAATCATTAAGAATAAAAAGTGATTCAGGTTCCAAATAATAATTATTCTTATTTGAACTAAAAACGGATTACATTGGAAATCGGCAGCGAACATTACTGAGCTAGCCATGCTGTTAGTTAGCTAGCTAACTAATGAATCTTCACTCTGATTGATTGACGGGTGAGTATCAGGATATTATTGATTGAAATCAGTTAGTTCATGCTGACGTAAGCACGCGTCACATTTAGTTTTACAGGAAGACACAATGATTGAATTCTGATATAAAAATACAAATAAATTGAGTTTTTGTGAATATTTTTAACATAAATTGTTAAATATGGGATCAATATAACTGAGGATGTGATCTTAAAGGGATTCAAGTAATTTTTCATTCCACCTGGATTTTAAAAAAAGCACAAAAGTACAATCGACTCGACTGGTTCACTCAGCTCTAACCGATATTGGACCTGGTTTTTCCAGCCGTAGTGAGATGACGACACATTATAAAAGTATTCTCAGACATTTTTACAGGAACGTCAATATCACAATATTGATGAACCAACAGCCTGAAACACTGTTTAACAGCTGAGTGAGTGAATGCAAACACACACACACACACACACACACACACACACACACACACACACACTCTTAAATAAAGACAGATAGCTCCCATCGAGCCTTGCAGCTATTTGTCTTGCATAGAAAAACAGGTTTACTATTCGACTTCAAGCCCATGAGTCAGCCTCTCTCAGTTAGTGACACATCCTCAATAGCCATTACAGCCCCCCCCCCTCATCAATATGGCCCCGATAACAAATCACAGTGAGTCCAATAACCTCCGTCTGATCTGTGGAATAATGACCTGTAGCTCTGATTCCCTGTTCGGGTTTCACGTGGTTCACACAGAGCGAGTAAAAGCCTGAAATATAACCCGTACAGACTCAGTCACAGTATCTGTATCGTACAGGAAGGCCCTGCAGGATGGATCTGCTGCACCACGCTGACCCTCTTTATCTCATCGGACGCCTGTCAGACTCAGTTTCTGTAATTTCCCGACGTACTGGCCGCTCCCTCGGTCTCAGAGTACGAGCTCCCTCCACAGTAAATCACAGTGGGCCTCCGCTACCTCCTCCTCTCTCATTCATACTTCTACATAATGAATACTGCAAACTCATTTTCTTCTTCCTACTGAGATTCAGCAGAAACAGACACTGTGACATCTGAGTGAGCAGGTTTCCCCCAGGAAAACACTGCCTACTCATCCATTATTTATACTGCATTTATACTATATTTATACTGTATTAATACTGTATTTATACTGCATTTATACTATATTTATACTGTATTAATACTGTATTTATACTGTATTTATACTATATTTATACTGTATTAATACTGTATTTATACTGCATTTATACTATATTTATACTGTATTTATACTGTATTTATACATTTGTATGCTGTATTTATACTGTGTATATACTATATTTATACTGTATAAAAAACAGAACATAAACTGTATTTATTTATACAGTAAATTATCAAAATACAGTATGTGAATGTATTTATATGCTGTATTTATGCTGTATATATACAGTATAAATATATTTTTTTTATTACCGTATTTATGCTGTATTTATAGATTATATACAGATTTATACAGTATTTATAGATTATATACAGTTTTATACAGTATTTATAGATTATATGCAGTTTTATACAGTATTTATAGATTATATACAGATTTATACAGTATTTATAGATTATATACAGTATTTATACTTATACTGTTTAAATACAGAACATAAACTGTATTTATTTATGCAGTATATTCTCAAAATACAGTATGTAAATGTATTTATATACAGTATTTATATATACAGTTGTTTTTATACTGAATTTATAGTTTATATACTATATTTATACTGTATTTATACTGTATTTATACATTTGTATACTGTATTTATGCTGTGTATATACTATATTTATACTGTATTTATGCTGTATATGAATTTGATATTCAGGCCACAGGATGAGTCAGAGCTCTTGTTTGTTAATCTCTGCAGACATCTCGACTTGTCGCTCTGATTAATAACCAGGAAGTGAACGAGAGATTGGATCACGTGTTGAGCCGAATCAGACGTGTCCTCTCATCTCGTGTCCGATTTAATTAATCTAATTATATTTCCTAACAGTTTCCTCTGACATTAGCGGAGCCGCTCTTTCACAGGACAGAGAGAGTCTGAGATTCAGGTACTGCTGTAATCAGAGGACGTTGTGTTACAGAGATATTTCTGTATGTATTATATATTATAGAGATATTTCTGTATGTATTATATATTATAGAGATATTTCTGTATGTATTATATATTATAGAGATATTTCTGTATGTATTATATATTATAGAGATATTTCTGTATAAGAGTTCAGTCTTTAGATGTTTTAACGTCACTTTTACTCGTATACTCTCTCGATGCCGTGGAGTGTTTGTGTTGTTTTAAAGTCACTGTTTTTGGTATTTGCTGCAGCTCCATCTAGAGTCAGTGTTTGGTTTGTACTGTAGAAACATGGTGGTTCAACATGGCCGCCTCTGTAGAAGAGGACCCGCTCCCTCTGTAGATAAAAACGTCTCATTTTAAGGAAACAAAAAACAATTATTCCTACATTCAGGTGATTAAACACTTATAAAAACTATATAAATATTATATTTCTGACAGTAGATTCTCCTCAGTGTTTCACTCTGGACCTTTAAATCTGTCGGTGACCTTAGAAAACGTCTCTCCTGTCCTCTCATGCAGCCTGTCAGTCAGGATTACTCCACTAGAGAGGGATTATACTTCCTCCTCCTCCTCCTCCTCCTCACCTGTTGCTCCTTCCTTCATTCAGCTCTACCTCCTGCTGCTCTCACACTCGCTGTTTTCTTCGGTTACTCGTTTTGATCTCGAGGACACGGTTTTGTTTTTTCTTGCCAACCTGGAGGCCTCCTCAGTCTCTCTCCCTCCACCATGTCTGCCACATAGTCGCTCTATGTTAAACCCTCTCCCCTCCTTCCTCCACCCACCTCGCCTCGTCTGCATCATCCCCCGGCGTCCTCCTCGAACCCTGGATCTGTTTCTGAGAGACTCCCCGGTGGCAGAGTCCCGTCTAGCGATTCGAGGGTTACTTCACTGCGCCTCTTGCGATGACTCCTTTGCCACCACATGTGGACGCCTGCTGTCGGTGAGCGCCATCGGCCTGTATGTGATGTGTGAAGTGCACTGTAAAAATAAGCTTTGGCGCCAAAAAAATACAATAAAATAACTGACTTGTAAAACTACAGTAATATAGCTTTAATTTGACATAAAATCTTTATCATTCGTAATTATTCTTTTTAATGTTTAATTAAAGATATTTACACTGTAAAACCAATGCAATGAGCGATAAATACAGGTGAACTCTGCATTTAATCTGAATTTTAAAAGTTATAGAACTGTAATAAAAGTCATTATCTGTGAAATTACAGTAATTATTGCTGTTTTCACTGATTAAAAACTGTATTTTGACAGTTTACCAATGCTTATACACTGATAAACAACATTTGTTCAACATTATTGTTGTGAAAACGTCCATAATTATACAAGATATCTGTCAATTAACAATCAAATCCATGTTACTGTTAATAGTCACTAATTTTACATAATTTTATAAATGGATTAACAGTATTAAAGTTGAATTTAACAGTTTAATCTAATAAATAAACAGCGAATTAACAGACTATTTTGCTTTTGACATTGTAAATTCACAGGCTCCCATATGTGTAGTTTGATTAATGTTTCCATGGATTTAAAAAATTCTGGGCAGAGAGAGTTTTTAGAGTCTCACTGTCCCTCCCTTTCTGCAGTAAACACAGAATACACTTCCTGGTTTCCACTTTCTCCAATCCGTAGAGAGAACTCCACAAAGAGGGCGGTCCTTAAGCGCTTACAGCAGCTTTTAGCATGATTTTATGCTGTAACGCATTTTAAGTATTTATACACTGATCTTAAGTGAAAGGTCCACCACTGCGCACACGTAGGCGGGTCTCAGAAAGAGCAGGATTAAATGACACGGGATTAAAGAAGTGTGTCATAACGAAGAGTCATGTGTCACGCTTGGAGGCACAAATCTGAACACAAATAGAGAGACAGAAGATGAATTAAAGGCCGCACACAGCACCAGTATGACCTGATTAACGTCCCTGTGGATCCTTGAGCACGTTACATCTGACTGGGTCATTACTCACCACACCCCCTGTGACTGACCCAGACTCTGATCAGGATCAGGACGTCTACAGGTGGGAATGTGTTGCATTATAAAGGCTGCCGTGATCATGATCACCTCTGCAGCGCTCATGGCGACTGGTTGGACTCTGTTGGTGTTTTATTAAGTGGAAAAGGTCCAGTGTGGAGGATTTAGTGGCATCTAGTGGAGACCTAATCAATACACACATTATTAAAGCATTAATCAAATTAATAACTAACAGCAGTCAACGTCAGACAACCTTATCAGCCTTCAGCAGTTAGCTACAGTTTCTGTAGTGGAGACTAAACGTTAACAATGATCCATATTAGCAGTTTGAATCCAACTAAAAGCTCCCTGCACCAAACTCCCTTTAAGAAATATCACATTCTAACAATTCCTAACGTGTTTGTAACAACACGTAACTCTAGAAACACGAGCTAAAGGCCGTCATATGTCCACAGTCTGACTGTCAATACAGGATCAATATCATCCATAAATACGTGTATACGATCAATAATCCATAAAGATACAGTGTATTCTGATCAATATAATCAATAAAGATACAGTGTATACTGATCAATATCATCCATAAAGATACAGTGTATTCTGATCTACACATAAGATAAAAGTGTATACTGATCAGTATCATCCATAAAGATACAGTGTATACTGATCAATAATCCATAAAGATACAGTGTATACTGATCAATAATCATCCATAAAGATACAGTGTATACTGATCAATAATCCATAAAGATACAGTGTATACTGATCAATAATCATCCATAAAGATACAGTGTATACTGATCAATAATCCATAAAGATACAGTGTATACTGATCAATAATCATCCATAAAGATACAGTGTATTTGTGTGTCTGTGTGTAATTATATGGATTAAAGGTCGTAAACACCACAATAATATTTTAACTTCTCACATGTTTTTTATGTAAAATCTTCTATAAGACAAAGAAACATGAAGTATCTTAAATCCTGGAAACGTGAAGATAAATTGTTGGACTCTTCTTGTGCTCTGCTGGTCTGCTGGGAGCTGCTGCCTTTCATTTACGGTATTGATCACTGCGGTCTGTATTGGCAACAGAATTGATGTTAATGGGCCCCTGAGGTTATAAAGAGGCTCTGCTGCTGACATGAAGAAGATGCATGTTATTCACATGTTCACGTCTTCTCCTCAGTGGGTTTGTTGACTATATTTCTCCCCCCCGCCCCCGGCTCTCTAATCTTCACCTGTCTCCAGTGACGTTTTGCTCAATAGTGAATTGATGAGTCGAGAGAAAGAAAATCCGTTTTTTTTTGACGACCAATTAATCGTTCAGTCGCACTCAAGGACCAAAACAATGGACGCTACTGCAGACCAGACTCCAGAGACAGAAACACTCATTTTATCTTGTATCATCATCAAACCCTGATAGATAAATATAAAGTCCTGACTGCGTTCACAGATGTTTAAACATAAATACACGGCGCTAAAATTAGAGTACAGCTGATGGGATTGTGTGTGATCTGATGCTTTTCTCAGCCTGTTGCTTCCTGACCTTTAATCTTCAGTAAGCCGGGTTACTCCCACAGTGTAAACTCCCTGAGTCAGCCTCCGACCGGCTTTGCGGCGGGTTTGGCTGCGTCTCGGTTCCCCCCATTCATACCTGCCAAGGTGATCAGACGCCACGATGAAGCAGGAAAACCTAACTGCAACGTGACACTCCCGGATGTTTTCATGTGAAACCCACACAGATACAGTCTCTCAGTCTGAGATCGACTGTGTTTGCAGTTTGCAGAGCGTTGAAACTTCCTGGCCTCATTAGAACCATTAGAGCTCGCAAACAGAAGAACAATAACTGTTTCCTCTCGCTAACCCGCTGTTTATCTTCTAGTCTTGTAGCGTAATGTTAGCACTCTCTGAACCAAGTCATATCTTTGGTTTGTCCTATTTACTGGAGCAGTGAACAACATTTCCATTACATTAGAACATTATGGGATGGTAATGATTTCTCCAGATATTAGGAAGGACCTCAGCTGTTGCCAGGGAAACAGTAAAAAACGTATAAAATATTGATCTTATTGTTTCTTTTCTTTGGAAAATGACTGTGATATAAACAAGATGTCCATTATCAGGAATTAAAGGACGATGTGGAGGCCATTAATTCCTGACAATGGACACCTCGTTGGGCTTTTAACTGAGCGCTGTGGGCCCAAACAGGTTAGCAGAAACAGTTTTACAAGACGATATCATGTCTGTGTTTTCCTTTATGTGAAGCTGACCTGGAACACCTCTCTCGCTCTTTACACCAGCAGCAACGTTGGTCGACTTTATCTCCTTATTCAACATCACCGTGTCTGAACTAGACTTAGCCCACATCCTCCAGCTGAGGACGGAGACACAACCTCTCCACACAGCCAAGCCAGACTCACTCGGGCCCACTGCACAGGATGATGTCACTTATTTTAACTACCCTCCTTGTTTTCCGTTATTGCCCCGTTGAATTTCCTCTGGTTGCAAAATGGCAGAGCAGAACTTGGCACACGTTCAGCCTCAGGAAACACATCTGAGTTTCATCATGTGTGCAACTGATTCCTGGTTGAGATATGGCGCTTTACAGGCTGTGCTTTCATAAGAGGCGTCAGCTTCACTTGGCAAATTGTGTAATTGTGACTGGAAATGTTGGATTAAATGTAGTTTTGAGAGATATGTTGTCCAAACACAGCATCTCCTCCTCTTCAAAACAAACAGATCTGCTATAAACACTGTCTGAACTGTAATGCACACAGTATTGATCAGAGATCTCTGTAAGTGGATGTGTGTTTGTTGACAGGATGCAGAATCCCCAGCAGAGTAGTTCTCTTACATCAATGTTTGATTAACTGTTGCTCACATACGAGCAGGAGCGTAGTTTCATTGGACTCTTTTAAACTTATGTAAAAATGATTTCAACATTTGAGAATCAATATAATCGAGCATATCTAGCACAACTGCCGGCTGCAGATGTTGGTGTCTCAACCGTCTGTCCACAGCGGGTTAGCTGTTCACGTGTCGACACAGAGATTCAACAAAATAAAGAAACCAGATTAAAGAGGCAAAAGTGTGAGGCAGCGTCCATACCAGTGCAGAGTAAATGAATGTCCTGATGTGTCCTGACATGTTTTTTTTTCCATTACTGTCGCCGCTTATGTTTGCTCTTGTTTATCTTCCCCCCTGTAATCTGAGGTTTCAGTCACATCAAGATATAAAAGCAGAACACTGGATACGTTTCTTTATGGTCATCTCTTTGTAGTTCTGTGTTTCTTGTTCTGTTTTGACTCTTTCTAATCATTTTGTATCTATTTGTGGTTGTTTTTAGTCTTTGTGGTTATTTTGCATCAGTTTCTTGTCATTCTGAGCCTCTTTCTGGTTGTTTTTTGTTTCTTTGTAGTTATTTTTATTCTCTTTGTAGTTGTTTCTAGTCTTTTTCTGGTAGTTTTGTGTCTCTTTCTAGTTTTGTGTCTCTTTCTAGTTGTTTTGCTTCTCTGTCTGGTTGTTTAGAGGCTTTTTGTTGTTTTGCATCGCTTTGTGGTTGTTTTTTGTCTCTTTGCGGTTGTTTTTGTCTCTTTGTGGTTGTTGTTTGTTTCTTTGTAGTTGTTTCTAGTCTCCCTCTGGTTGTTTTTTGTCTCTGTTTTGAGACTTTTTTTTTTTGTCTATTTGTGGTCACTATACATCCGTTTGTTGTGTCTCTGTCACATCTCTGTGGCCGTTTTGAGTCTTTTGATGGTCCTTTTGTTGTAGTTTTGCATCTCTTTGTTGACCTTTTCTGTCTCTTTGTGTGTCTTTTGTTGTCAGCTTCCAACAGACAACCACAGCGCTGACACATGCACCAAGGTCTTGTTTAGTTGGTCCCATAATCTGAAGATCACATCAGGATAAAGGCAGACTACTGTACATATCACACATATTCATTCAGATTTACCTTTTTTAACACGTTTCTTTACGGTAATTTTACGTCTCTTTGTAGTTTCATGTTTCTTGGTCATTGTTTTTAGTCTTTCTGGTTGTTTTGCGTCTCTTCTGGGAATATTATAAAAGTATTAAAGTAGTCTCTGGACGTCTGAACTGTAATGCACACAGTCAACTGAAGCCTCTTTTCATAATCTCACAGCCATGTAAGTGCGGCCCTCGTGTATCATCACATGATAGAAGTATTGATCAGAGATCTCTGTAAGTGGATGTGTTGTAGACAGGATGCAGAATCCCCAACAGAGTAGTTCTCTTACATCAATTTTTGATTAACTGTTGCTCACATACGAACAGGAGCATAGTTTCGTTGGACTTTCTAAACTTTTGTGGAAATTATTTCTAACATTTGAGGATCAATATAATCTAGCATATCTAGCACAACTGCCGGCTGCAGACTTTGTGGTGTTTTATTTAACATATTGATTCGTCATGTTGGTGTCTCAACTGTCTGGCCGTCTGTTTTTGGCTCATTGTAAATGTCGACAGTTCAGTTTCAACAAAATAAAGAAACCCCGGATTGAAAAGGGGGGAAAGTGTGAGACAGCGTCCACACCAGTGCAGAGTAAATTATTTATATAAATATATATATTTAAACTATTTAAAGTGAGGAATATGATAATATATGGTTATGTTTGGTCCCATAATCTGACATGTTTATTCAGATTTATCTTTATGGTAATTTTTTGTCTCTTTGTAGTTGTTTTATTTCCTTTTTTAGTTGTTTTGCGTCTTGTTTTGGTTTTTCTGCATCTCTGTGTTTGTTTTGCATCTCTTTGTTGTAATTTTTTGTCTTTTTGTAGTTGTTTTGAGTCTCTTTGTAGTTGTTTTGTGTCTCTTTGTAGTTGTTTTGTGTCTTTTTGTGGTAATGGGGCGTTGTTAGGCCATAACGCTCTACAGTTGGTCTGTCTGTTCAGTTTCTGCAGAGGCGATGCTGTGTCAGTGAAAGGGAGGCATATATACAAGAATGAAAAAAAATATCAACTCAACAACACTCTAGTCGGATGGGAGGAAACTACTCTCGTGTAATTTCCTGTTAGTGGTCACCCCAGGGACAAGTTACCGAGCTGAATTAGACACTTCAGTCAGTGTGCAGACACCACTGAGGAAGTGAAGGCTTCGCTTCAGCGGCAGCTTATCGCGGCATTTATTTCTCTTAATAATGTTGGTGAGTTTACTTGCGATGACGGAGGGACTGATTTCAAGTTGTGCAGTTTGTGATTAATGCGTCCTTTTCCTGACAGGGTATGGGTGCTCCGTGCTCCTCGGGGGTCCCGCCTGAGAGATCCATCCACAGCTCGGGGATGTACAAGCTGGAGATTGAGCTGAAGAGAGGAAACAATCTGGCTGTCCGAGACAGAGGAGGTAGAGTTACTGTCTGTGTTTTATTTTCTGTGTTTGATTTTATGGGTCTGAGAAACTTTACTTGTTGTATTTAGGCAGCAGTGATCCCTATGTGAAGTTCAAGCTCGCTGGTAAAGAGGTGTTCAGAAGCAAAACCATCCACAAAAACCTGAACCCAGTGTGGGAGGAGAAAACGACTCTAGTAGTGGATTGTCTGAGTGAACCTCTGTATGTGAAGGTAAAGACACACACACACACACACACACAGAACAAAGCTTTCCCACATGAATTCTTAGTGAACAAAAGAGTCAGTACAGATCTGTTTTGTTGCAGGTGTTTGACTATGACTTTGGCCTTCAAGACGACTTCATGGGTTCTGCTTACCTCTACCTGGAGTCTCTAGAGCAGCAGAGGTCAGTCTGATAGATTCAGACACATTGCCACATTGACATAATAGCTTATGTATGGACATGTTAAATGTGCAATATGACAAGTCTGCCACTAGGGGGTCAAAACAATAACCAAAGATTAAGTCTGATGAGGTGGTGAAGCAGCGTGGGATCATGGGAGTTGTTGTCTTCACCACCATTGGCGTCATTGCAGTCAGCTTCTCCCGGTTAGGATTCCTTCAGTGTTCATGGTTCAGGAGGTTTCTACCGGGAGCCCAATGATCCACAGAGGTCTCCTCCTCTCCAAAACAAACAGACCCGCTGATTAAAACCACTAAACACACTGAATAAAGCAGTTCCACCTTAACAATCACTGCTTCTCCCACGCTGTTGGACAGACAAAGGACGTCCCGGAGGGGCTGCGAGCCGAGCTGCTGCTAACGTTAGCTCAGCTTGTTTCTCTGATAACTTAAGATCCAGACGTCCGATGACTAAAATCCTTCATCCGGTTCAAATCTAGAGTTAAAAAGCACCAAGATCTAAACAGTGGATGGTAACAATGTGGCTTCAGACTGGATAAACAGTCAATGTATGACAGCTTCTGGCAGACAACCACAACACTGACGAAATGAATTGAACTAATGACTCTAGACTGGTCCTTCTTTCTCTGGTACTCTTCCCGAGGTTTTTTATTATTGTTATCCGGATCGAGGGTCTAGGGACACTAGATATACATCAGATGTCTTACATTAGTGCAGAACTTGTTCACTGGGAGCTTTACCATAGTAGTGAGTGCAGTATTTACACCTGTCCTACCTGTGTGTCACAGGATGATACCTGTAACGCTGGCACTGAAGGACCCTCACCACCCTGATCAGGACCTGGGCACCCTGGAGCTGGCCGTCAACCTGACCCCGAAAGACAGTCCCGTAGAGGAGCGACGAGACTCGACGGTTCGTATGTCTGCTGATTACAGCTCTCAGTTCAGTGTCTTTGCTTTTCTGTCCCCTAATCAGTTGATCTGGTACCCTCAGGACCCCCAGAAGAGGGTTTAAAACAGCATAGAAAGGCAGGATAACTGAAAATAATTGACAAAATACAGTAATTTTCCATAATTAAATACAGTTTTTAGTTTCAGTTTTACATAAAATCACATTTTCTGTCTTTTTAATGCTTAATTTAAGATATTTATATATGTAGAACCAATGCAATGAGCTATAAATACAATTGAACTCTGCTATAATACAAATAATCAGCCTTACATTTACAGCAGAGTGCTGTTATTATTGGATTTTTATTATTTTAATCAGAATTTTAAAAGTTATATAACTGTAATAAAAGTCATTATCTGTGAAATTACAGTAATTATTGCTGTTTTCACTGATAAAAACTGTATTTTGACAGTTTACCAACACTGATAAACAACATTTATTCAACGTTTCTGTTGTGAAAACTTCCATAATTATACAAAATATCTGTCAATCAGCAAACAAATCCATGTAAAATTACACAACAAATACTTATGTTTAACTGATAATTAATAGTCACATTTAGTAGTTTAGTGTAATTATGATTTAGTTATGGTTATAGTTGTAAGAATGCAACCAGTAACTGAGGGTCACAGGTAGACAAAAGGTTGGGAATCAATTTACTAATCCATTAACACACTAATTATTTCAGCTCTACCGGATTACAAACACACGTATGAGAACACAAACTCTTTCTGTGTGAGTTCTACTTTAGTTTTCGGTCGGTAACAATGAGTGTTTGTGCTGTTTCCTGCAGCGGAGGGAGGTTAAGGCGTATCGCTGGAAGCCGTACGTGAATAAAGTGAGTGTAGCGGTGATCAGCCTCTAGTTTCTCCCCCAATAGACCCGTTCCCCTTCACCTCCTCGTCCAGTGAGGATCAATAATAGTTAGTCTTTTAGCTGTTGTTGGTTTTAGTTCTGTTTGGCTTCATCGACTCTCAGCAGGTCTTATCCATAAAATAAACATTAAATATGGAAAAGAATCTTCTCACCACTGACGTCAACGTGGCATCGATCAGAAGCAACTGTGAACTAATTGTGAAAACTACGGAATACTTGAAGGGGAACTCCAGACATTCAGAGACTCACAGAGGCCGAGATATTCAGACTTTATATCATTTAATATTGAAATTTAAGTACCAAATTGCATTGACGCATTTTACTTTGAAAATGATATGAATTTATGTGGTTTGAATTTCCCACGTTATAGTTTGGAGAGAGTATGTGAACACAATTTTATGGACGACCACAACTGCCTGATGTAGATTAGCTTGGTTATTAGTTCTCTTTTATCTTTAAACCGTCTTCAAAATGTGGTTGTCTTTTCAACATAGATTAGCTTAGCATATAGCATATCTCAGTATGGGAAAGGAGGAAGTTGACAGAGGCTTGCTCAACTGTGATTGGAGCGCAGAGCAAAACAGGGCAGGACATATATATATATATATATATATAAATATATCTCCTTGATCAGTATCTGTCAGAAGAGGGACTCTGAATGTGTCCTCAGCACTAAGATATGAACCACAGTCTGTCTCGTTCATGTTTTATTCAGCACATAAATGAATTATAGGCTGCAGTCAGAGAGGAAGACACAGAGAAAGAGAGAAAGAGGATTAAAGATGTGAAATAAGTCAGCAAACAGCAACAGAAAGCAGATTCAGGAGAGCGACGACACTGAGGAGCTCAGATGGATCAAAGCTAATGAGCCCGCGAGCTCGTGACGATGAATATTCAGCACCGGTGGAGTGTTTCTCTCCGTTAGCATCTCTTTTTATTAATGGAGCTGAACTGAAAGTGAGCCGTACGCCTCCCCTCCTTCACTTGTTTTAGCTGCTTGTAGTTAGAAATAAACCCGCGCTATAGCACCCCCTAGTGGCTGCAGTGCTCCTGCCGTGCATTGTATTCTGTATTGAGGGTTGTTTTTTGTTTGCAGCCAGTTAAACCATTAGTCTTTTCCCACCCTGCAGCTGAATTAATGTATTTTAATGTGATATTCAGACTATGCTGCTCAGGAGGTCCTGGAAACGATCCACTAAGGTAAAAAAATAACATCATCATCATCGTGTGTTTTTGCCACTTTCCATTAACTGTCACTAAAACCTTCACACTGATCACCTCTCTGTCTCTTTTTGCTCATTTTCATCTCAGATATTTTTTATGGCGTGAAACAGACGTCAACTTAGATGTTGATTGTTGCTGTAGCTCCTTTCCATCCACCGGCCCTGTTCTTCTAAAACTTAATTTGTTCTTCTCAACTGAAGTTATCTTAAAGGAAAACTCTGGCTCAAAAGATTTATTTCTATGTTAAAATAACCAAATATCCTGGAATTAATTAATTAACTACCATGAACCTTAAATTAATAGCCCAGGCTTTTATTTGCCTCAATCAGTGAACTCAACCTGCTTTTATTCAAGACAGGCCTTTAATTCCTTTGGCACAAAATTTAAGTATGTTCTCCTGAAACATTTTAATTGTATTGTAGCTCAAATTACGTAAACCTGGGTGTGTTTTGTGTTTGAAACTGGACTGTTGATAAGTTTAATCTTCATGCTTTGACACTTCAAAGCTGTTTTATCAGATGCGAAGCGAAAAACCCCAGTCTAAGGCCATTCACACCACTTGCAGTGGAAAAAACTGCTGTACGGTCATATCTACAGCAGTTATTAATGATCACATTCACATTTGTTGTGGTTAATATTGTTAATTATATGTACAACAAAGACTTTCTACTTCTTCTTTTAATAGGCTGATAGGTGAGAAGATTCATTTTCTGTGGAATAAAATAAATTCTACTAGATTTGATCTTTTCATCTATAGGCGTAGAACATGCACGAAACCAACAGACATTAACATAAAAACATCAGATATTTGGTTACAATAATGTATAATTATACAATTATAGAGCTGCTGTACAAAACCATCCAACTCTGTTGTCCCATTGTTCCTTTATCATCTCATTTATCCCGTTCAGTCCTTCCAGCATCTTTCAATATCAGCAATTTCATCTGAAAATATGATTATATAATTTCAGAACATGTCTCTAAAGAAAGGATGCATTCAACTCCAATCTGACAACAGCTCCAGATTGATAGTTTAAGCCAGATTTGAAGCAGTGGAATCCGGGCTCAGGTCCAATCCTAGAAATCTAAATCAAGCTAACATACGAAGAGCAGGGCTCTGCATGCTGCCCGTCTTCTTCCTCACATTTGACACATAATGTTCAGTGTTTGTATCTGTGTGTGGACCAGCAGCAGCAGTCAGTGCGTCTCTCAGAGCTGCATCGGAAATCCCAGCTCTGGAGAGGGATCGTCAGCATCGCGCTGATCGAAGGCCGGAACCTGATTCCCATGGACCCCAACGGTCTGAGCGACCCGTACGTCAAGTTCCGACTGGGACCCCAGAAGTACAGGAGCAAGGTAGGCTAACACTGACCTCGGTCCTGGTTCCGATCAGTAGTAGTGGAGGACGTACTCAAGTTAAATATACCACAGTGTAGAAATACTCGAAATGTTACTGAATGTTAGCATCGAAATTTTTAATGAACCAAAGGTAAAAGTACTCATTATGCAGAACGAACAATTTCAGATTAATATATTATTATTATCCTTAAGTACCAAATGTCCTTCTCAGTGACCACTACAGCCTCCTTAAGGACTATAAAATATTTTGAGAACCTTTACAATCATCACAAGGATCTCTTAAATGATGTAGAACCTCCTCAATAACCCCTAGAACCTCCCAAAGGATGTAGAACCTCCTCAATGATTACTAAGATCTCATAAAGGAACTGTAGAACCTCCTTAATGAAGACTAGTACCTTTTGAAGGACCTCTAGATCTTTTCAATAACCACAAAAGGATTGCACAACCTCCTCAGTGATTACAAGGATCTTGTAAAGGAACTTTAGAACCCCAGACCAACTAACCCTAACCCAACTAAAGGACCTCTAGAACCTTCTTGAAGGAACTGTAAAATGCTATAATGCTCACTAAAACTCTTATAGGACTGATAGTATATCCATAAAATACCTAATTATTGATGCATTAATGCGTCTGACTAATTTTAATTTATCTTGAAATCTATAGATATTATACATGTGTTACTTTGTGTAATCCTGGTTAGCTTGTGAATAACCCCCAGGGGATCAATAAAGGTGTATTGATTAATAAGAATGTATTTGCTGATTGTCCTCAGAAGAGACGCTAATGTTTGAAGATGTGATGGTGTAACTTATTCTCCTTCAAATTAAAAGCATGTTTCTCATTTGTGTTTGTGTGAGCAGACGGTGCCAAAGACCCTGAATCCACAGTGGAGGGAACAATTTGACCTTCATCTGTATGAAGAGACGGGAGGAGTGTTGGAGATCACAGTGTGGGACAGAGACACCGGGAGGAGGGACGACTTCATTGGACGGTCAGATTGTCTCATTAGTAAAATAAAAATAAGAGCTGTTAATTTTACGTTCAACTCACCTAAAAGCTAAAAGCAGAGTTTGAAAAGTGACGTACAAGAACAAATGAAGCCAAACATAAATTGTGTTCTGTGATCACTAGAACCTCCTCAGTGATCATTAAGAACCCTTTAAAGAACAATTTACTGTCCTCAATGACCACCATTTCCTAAAGTACTCATATAATATCCTAAAGAACTTCTAAAACCTTTTAAATTACCTTATGATCTTAAAGGAACTACAGATTGTCGTCAATAACCACTAAAACCTCTGAATGAGGATTCAGAATGTAGAACCTCCTCAGTAACCACTAGTCTCTCTTATAGGACATAAAACCTTCTTCATGACCACTATGACCTCCTGAAGGGCCACCAGAACCTCCTTAATGATTATCAAGATATTTTATCTTTTATCTTTTAATTGTAGAACCTTTTCAGTGACCTCTGGAACCTTTTCAATGATCACAAGGATCTCCTAAAGGATTTAGAACCTCCTCAATGTCCACAAGGACCTTCTGAAGGACCACTTGAACCCCCTCAATGATCACTAGAACCTCATCAGTGACCACTAGGACATACTAAAGGACCTCTAGAACCTTTTCAATGATCACGAGAACCTCCTAAAGGATGTAGAACCTCTTCAGTAACCCCTAGGGCACACTAAAGGACCTCTGAAACCTTTTCATTGATCACAAGAACTTTATAAAGAATGTAGAACCTCATTCTACTTTAAGCACTATTATGTGTAATAGTTATGTAGGTAATGAAATGAAGGAGAAGCCTAACATATGTGAGTGTGGTGTCATTCCACTATGAACCTCCAGCTTCAGAGCTCCTTGTTATAGATTACTATCTCAGAACACATTCTCTCGTTCTGTGTTTAGATGATGGTGGTGGAGAACACTATGGAGGCCATCTTATGATTAATTTCTCATACTGAAACCTTTCAGTGAACATCTGCATGTTTCACTCAGATGTGTTTTCCCTTTCGGTTGGTCACAAGGGACGACAGGTGAAACTTGGTTAATGAAGAGTTGAAACCAGAGTCGCTGCGGTTTGGTTTGGTTTCGTATATACTGTCAAACGAGCACTCACTGTCACGTATTAAATCATTTACAGCAATCAATGACACACAGTGTAAGGCAGGCGGATAAAACACAGTGGACAAATATATAAATATATATTTGACCCTCTAAAAACTATTATTATGGTTTATCGACTTATATAACCTTTTAGCTGAGGTTGTACAGATTTTAGGGATGTGAATCATTTTAAGATACTTCAAATTTAAATTGTTAAAATGACTGCAGTCCTGCATTAACTCCTATTTCATGAAGGTTATAATATTCAGTTTATCTTAGTTTGAACTTTGTTCTGTTATATAGAGCAGTGTTACTCATATTTAATCTATATTTGTTGATATAATATATTTATATTCATTTTCTGTCGACTAGCCTTTACATTTGAATGTTTTTTTAACTAAAGCTGTCAGATAAATGTAATGAATTAAAAAAGCACACTAAGTAAAGTACCTCAAACTTTAGTAACTAGTTACGCTCCTCCACTGTACACATGTGGTTGATGAGCTGAACTTACGTCCTGTGTTCGTCTTCCAGATGCCAGCTGGATCTCTCCACTCTGGCTAAAGAGCAAACTCACCACCTGGAGCTGCCGCTGGAGGAGTCCCGGGGCTACGTGGTGCTGCTGGTCACGCTGACGGCCTCGGCTGCTGTCTCTATCGCCGACCTGTCCGTCACGCCGCTGGACGACCCGCAGGAGCGCAGGGAGATCCTCAAACGATACGTAAGCCCCACCAGTGGCCGCTCAGTAAACTGCAGGCTGTGATTCTTAAATGATTCTGAATCTTACATATGAAACATTTAAGTAAAATTCTTTTGATAATATCAGCAACATTCACATAAAGTATAAATAGTAAAAGCAGCATTGTTTTGCTATAATATAAACTGTTTTTGGATTAATAACTGCTGCATTATGTGTATGTTGCTGTATTTTTTAACTACCCTGTTAGAACCACATACGTCTAAAAACCTGATGAGCTCAGAAAACTGTTTCCAGCTTTACAGCGATGCATTTTCCAGCTGATCAAAGAGGGTTTTTAACAAGTTTCGGGAGCCAGGAAGTGAGCCAGGCGGGGTCTCACACAGGGGACCACACAGGGAAGAGTTAGTTACAGGGAACAAAACACTGCAGCATGAATAACATCTTTCTGTTTTCCTTCTGCAGAGTTTGTTGAAGTCGTTCTCTAACCTCAGAGATGTGGGCATCGTGCAGGTGAAGGTGATGAGAGCCGAAGGACTCATGGCTGCAGACGTAACCGGTAATATAAATATGTTCCTCACAGTGCTCATCACACCTCCTGTGATGTACTTTATACTCCTTTAACGTATATGCTATACCCTATACTCCTCTAATATACTTTATACTCCTCTAATATACATTATACTCCTCTAATGTACTTTATACTCCTCTAATATACTTTATACTCCTCTAATGTACTTTATACTCCTCTAATATACTTTATACTCCTCTAACGTACTTTATATTCCTGTACTGTACTACTACTGTATTTCATTCTGTGAGTAATGTTAAATGTCACTCATGTTTTCCAGGTAAGAGTGATCCGTTCTGTGTGTTGGAGCTGAATAACGACAGACTACAGACACACACTGTTTACAAGAACCTCAATCCAGAGTGGAACAAAGTCTTCACCTTGTGAGTGTTTGTTTGTCGCTACTGCACATTGCTTTATTGATCACTCTGAGTACATATATCACCCTGGTTGCTTTTCATTGTACTGGTATACTCTTAGGGGGCTGCAATGATACCGCTATCAGGTACTGTGCTCATGTTACGTAACCTCTCGTTAGTTGAGGAGCAACGTCGGCAGTTTGGAGATATTTTAAGAAGCTTTTACAACTTTAACAATCAGAAACTGAGGACTAGTATTTGTATCAGTACTTTCCTCACATATTCTGGAAACACCTGAAGGTTTAGAGACTAGTTTTCTAGTCATGGAAACACCTGGAAGTTGATTAAAATGACCAAATAATTACCTTATTATGGCCAGATTATAGATTATAGATTATAATCTGGCCCAAAAGATTGTTATGTTTTCATGTCAGTTTAAACTACCTCTTCATATGAAGTCACAATAAATACAGAAATATTTATATTTATTTTATTATATTTATATTTTTGCACTACAGCAGAGGCCACCCTTATAGAGGATGAATGTTCTGTAAAATAAAGTAAATTCTACTTGATTTGAAGCAGAAGAATTAGAATTAGAGCAAATCTGTGATAAACTGTAGTCAGTTTTGCTGAGAACAGCCACAAAACACTGAGTGTCCAATCACCTATGAGGCCTATCGGTAAATCATATGAGCGTTTGCAAGTGCTGTCCTATGTTGTCAAAAAAAAGACCTGGAAAGGTCCTGGAAAATTATTTCTTAAGAAGAGTGGGAAGTGTATCAGCAAGTACCTAAATATAAGTACTTACATTATTACTATTTATATTTGGTCTAAATAAAGTGATACCAGTGCTTCCCTAATATACATACATACAGATGATGCCCCCTGCTGGCCTTTACACAGAATGCAGGTTTATAACTCACTGTATGTACTGTCAGTGCTCTCCGTCATCCCTCCTCTCTCCCCTCAGTAATGTGAAAGACATTCACTCGGTGTTGGAGGTGACGGTGTTTGACGAGGACAGGGACAGGAGTGCGGACTTCCTGGGGAAAGTGGCTCTTCCTTTATTACATGTGAGTGCAATAAAGACTACAAAGATATCCAGATACTGGCGTTAAAGGGTGTAAACATGAGTAATTTGCTCCTTTAAATCATCAAATTAATTTTCAAATATTTAAACAAAGACATCAGTAGCACATAAATACAGGACATAGGTCACATATAGGCAGTAAGTTGGACTCTGACTGTGTCTTTGTGTCAGATCCGTAACGGCGAGCAGAAGAGTTACGTGCTGAAGAATAAAGAGCTGACCGGTCCGACCAAAGGAGTCATCTACCTGGAGATCGATGTCATCTACAACACTGTGAGCGTCACGTCCAGTGGGGGGTGTTAATAAGTACATTTTACTGGTTAATACTGATTCCTTTATATCAGTGGTTCCCAACCTGGGGGTCTGGACCCCCACTAGGGGTTGCCAAAGCTTCACAGGGAGGTTGTGAGATCTTCTTGAGTTTAAAAAGTTGCAAGAAAACTTAAAATAGGTCTTTATCTCAGCTTTTTGTTCATTTCTGTGAAGAAATCTTTTAAATTTTTTTAAAGTTTAGACTCCCCTGTGAAAAAAGATCAGCTGTTAATCAAGTAGCTTTAATAGTTTTAAGTGACACTGACTTAATTTCTATTTGTACTGTGAAAACAAACCTAGTAAAGAACTTAATCAAGACAGTTGACTGATGCTACTTTTGTGCTTTTAATGCTGCTTTTACTCCTGTAAAGTATCCGAGTACTCACTGGATTTCTGTTACTTTCTCTTCAGGTTAAAGCTGCTTTGAGGACGGTCGTTCCTGCGGAGCAGAAATACATAGAAGAAGAGCCTAAAGTGTCCAAGCATGTATGTTAGTGTGCTATAATGGTACTCCTCATTATATTATATATTATCCAGGCCCATATCTTCATGTATAATCACTCACTCGAGCTTTATTTGTGTCGTACGTTTCACGTTTGATGAATATTGTGACAGTGATGTTCATACAGCAGTTTGTATTTGCTGTGTAAACGTATTATAATCGTCTGCTTTGGGTCTTTCAGCTGCTCCAGCAGAACTTTAACCGCGTGAAGAGGTGCATCATGGTTCTGATTAGCTATGGGACGTATATCAACAGCTGCTTTGAGTGGGAGTCTGCACAGAGGAGCATCATCTCCTTCGTGGTACAAAACACACACACACACACACACACACACACACACATTTATTCATTATTGTATTATTGTTAAAGATTAAAGTTGTTGCCAATCGTTTTGTTGCTTATGATTTTAAAAATCATTGTGCAGTTTGTTGTTGATTCTGGCGCCCCCATGTGGACAGAATAGATAGATAGATAGATAGATAGATAGATAGATAGATAGATAGATAGATAGATAGATAGATAGATAGATAGATAGATAGATAGATAGATAGATAGACTACTTTACTGATCTCCGGAGGGAAATTGGGTCGTCATAGCAGCCAGGTACATTAAAATACAATAAAATACAATAGAATAAAATACAACAATAGAATAAAATACTTAGATAGATAGATTAAAAGAAGATAAATAGGTAGGTAAGGTGCAAAGAGTTGTAGTTGTAAGATGGTGGTAATAGTACTGATGACATGATGGTAGTGTTATTGTTAATAACAGTATATAATAACAACAGTATATAATGATAATATTAATAATATTTATAATAATATAATAATAATATGTATATATAATATGATGACTGAACAGATATAGATAGATAGACATAGGTAAACATGTGTCATATATTCAGCCTGTGCAAGGTGTGCATACATACATACTGTAATATATATACACAATATATATATAGTACACGTATATATATGTACAGATATAAGATATGATATGATATATAGCATATGTATAATAGATACTTGACTATACAAGAAGATATACATACAATAGATAATATCTTATTGTTATGTAATAATAATAAAACATAATAATAATTGTAATATATAATATACAATAATAATAATAATAATAGTAATAACAATATAATATTATTAATATAATAATAATATATTGTATAAATATGATATATAATATCAACATGGTTTATATTAACACAGTAATAACAATAACACATATAAAGAAATTTAGATTATTATTTAACTTTAAAGATCAGAGCTTTAGTCTCTGATAAACAGCATCTTTCTGCTTTAGAAAACAACTAAAGAGCTGATAGATAGATAACAAAACACTGAATCTGTCAGAAAAGAAGCGTATTTAGTCTGAATGATTGTTAAAAAAAACAACAATTGTATAAAAAGTTCCTAAAATTATCAGGAAAACTCATCATTGATCGATATTAACAGGAAATAATCTGCTCCAAATTCATCCAAATCTCTGGTTTTACACAAACTTCCTGCAGTTATTGTGTTCACTGTCATTGTTATACATTGAATATAAGATTAAATATCTATAAAATATATATAGAAAAAGGATCCTGTGATGAAAGAAGGTTGGAAACCGCTTTTATAGAGACAGTTTAAGTAGGTTTAAGAAGGATTTTGAATGCAGGACTTCTACCAGAGTATTTTTACTTTGTTGTATTTGTACTAAAGAGCTGAATCCTTCCTATTATCCTATTATTCCTATATTATTTGTGCAAATACAAACAGAAAAACCTTCAGTTAAAGCCGACTGACAGCTGATTCCTGTTTGTTTGATGTCCTTTTTCCAGCTCTTTGTGGTGGTTGTGTGGAACTTCGAGCTCTACATGCTTCCTCTGGCTCTGCTGCTGCTGCTGGTCTGGAACTACTTCTTCTCCTCGAGCCGGGAAACAGCGGACACGGTGAGGAAACCAGGAAAAAACCTATTATTCAATACGAACGTCTGTCTCTCAAGCAGTTAAACGTTTTACCACTTTCTCCTCCTGCTGCAGACCATGGACGCCATGTTTGAATGGGAAGACGAAGACGAGGATAAAGAGGACAAGGTAGAGTCAGAACCGCTGTAACATTTAGCCGATATTCATGTTTCATTGTACGTACTGAAGCTCTGATCCCTCGTTGCTGTCAGGAGTCCGAGCACAGAGGCTTCATGGATAAACTGTACGCCATCCAGGACGTGTTCATCAGCGTACAGAACGCTCTGGACGAGGTGGCGTCACACGGAGAGAGGATAAAGAAGTGAGTATCACAGAGAGCGGCTTGTTAAAGTCTGAACTGCAGTTCACCGAATGGCCACTGGTGGCGCTGTTAGCCACTGCTAGGACATACAGAGATACAGTATCTCAGTTTATTTGTGCTGTTCTTCCTCCGCAGCACCGTTAACTGGACAGTGCCTTTTCTAAGCTGGTTGGCGATCACTGCCTTATGTTCGGCCACAGTTCTGCTCTACCTCATTCCTCTTCGATACCTTGTGCTGGCGTGGGGTGAGTCACACAGAGAATAATAATAATAATGATAATAATAATAATCCATATTCACTCTATAAACTGACGTCTTTTCTTCTGCAGGTGTGAATAAATTCACCAAGAAGCTTCGCGATCCGTACATGATCGACAACAACGAGCTCCTTGACTTTCTCTCCAGAGTGCCGTCCGACGTTCAAGTGGTGAGTTTGATGCAGCGGTGAACGACGGAGGCGACGTTGAGCTCTTCTTTCTTCTTGTTTTTGCATTTTTATTTATTCATTTTTTACTTTTAAGGTTCAATAAACACAAATGTTGCTTAAAGCTTAAAGCTAATTCTCATCTGCAGTCCCTTTAAAGACCTGCACGGAGCGTCCCTTTAACATTAACCACTGTTTGTGTTTGTGACGTCCTGAAAAATGTCCTGGAAATCAAAGAGTGGCAACGCTGCTTCTTGTACTTAGATATGCTATATGCTAAGATAATGTCTGCTGGAAATAAAACCACATTTTGAAGATGGTTAAAAGATAAAACAGACATATATAGTCACATCTTAAGTTAGCTAATATTAGCAAAACACTAGGTAACTAACGATTGATGTATTAACTAGTTAGCGTTTTACTAACATTAGCTTTCAGATGTAACTAGCTGGTTAATAATTGATGCAGATTAGATAGCTAGTTAGCTAGTATTTTGCTGCTATATATACATCTGTTAATGCTGAAGTAATGTTACATAAACAGCTTTTTTTAATCTAAGTTGTCCCAGAAAATATGAATTATATATGCGCCTATATAGCGTCGTGACTTCGCCATCCTGGGAAAACAACATAGCGTCCTCGGGGTTGTAAATTTAAAGTTTAAAAACAAAACGACAACAGAAAACATTACATTTGTAAGTAGGTTACGCAGGCGTGAATGTAAACAACAGGCGCTGTTTGTTGTCCTGTATTAGTGCTCTTAAGCAAACAATGTGGCTGCCGTGAGCAAATACAGTCTGCAGCAGCGCCACGGTTTCCTGTTTAATTAGAGACAGAACCTGTCATCGTGTGTGTGTGTGTGTGTGTGTGTGTGTGTGTGTGTGTGTGTGTGTTGACAGATGCAGTACCGTGAGCTGAAGGTCGACCCCGGACAAAGTCCCAGCAAACGCAAGCGGACCAACCCGAGTTAGCCGCCGGCTCTCGCCCGCTCTCTCGCTCCTGTAAACTCTGTAAACTATGTTATTTATATATTTCTGCTATATTTTCATTATTATGAGAAGTTGTAACTTTGTTGAGTTGTTTCTGTTTTGTTACTGTGGACAGATTTATTTTCTAAATCTTGTAAAGAAAAGCTTGTTTTTTTTTTAAAAAAAAATCGTTTTTATTTGTTGAAGCCGGACGCAGGACGATGTAATGCTGTCCGTTCTGAATGTACACGCGTGTGCATGTGTGAAGCTGTTGCATGGAGTCGGTTTGAACTCGACGTATCGTCAGTGTCTGATGTTACTTTAAAGGTAGAGTTGCATGTTATTGCTGCCTCTGTTTCTCCATGTATCACACACACACACACACACACACACACACACACACATTTGGTCAGATCCACACGACACGTGAACATAGTTTTAGTTTTTTATATAATATAATTTTGAGTTTAAACTATGAATACAATAAATCATTTCTCTCACATCAAAACAATAACACAAGTTTGGTGATTTTATGAATTTATGAGATTAAAAATCAAACCTATAAAGTAAAGTTTGACTTTAAACAATAATATTAAAATAAAGAAGTAATAAGTAACTAATACGGCTTCGTTTTGTGTGTCTTAAAACACAAGAAAGTCTTTCTGAATGAGGCCTCATCACATCTCACAATAGACCTTTTTCACAGCAGCTGTTTTAACATGAAACAGTAGGTTAAAGTTACCAATGATACTAATTAAGGCTCCACTGACTGACACATTATTGTTTCAATTACAGCTATTTGTATTTGTCTTAAAGGTGCAGTGTGTATTTTCTGCCACTAGGGGGTCAAAATAATAAGAAAAAAGTAAAAACTATGAGATAAAGTTTGACTTTAAACAACAATATTAAAATACAAAACCAGTTATTAAAGACAAGAAGCTACATTATTGTCCTTTGAACGTGTTTTTTATTTTATTATTTTACACAGTAAATAACATAAACGGGAGAAAACATATAAAACATGTTTTATTTTTCTCTTTATTTTTATTTTTCTGTTTGTTTTGGCATTTTAAATCCTCCATATATGAACCAAGGAGACAAAATCTTAATATTTCAGCCTGAAGCAGTTTATTTATTTTCATTCACTTTCAGTCTCTGATTTCCTGCGAAGGTCGGTGTGATGTGAACAATCAGAGTTAACGTCCGAGGTTTTCTGATCTCGGTTTTCGGGACGTGATTCCCTGCATGTCCGTGAGCCGTCGTCTGTGTGTGTCCAAGTGTTTCTGCATGACTGAACATAAATTATATGCAAAGTGCATTTTATGGATCCTGAATGTGAAGCTGCGTTTCTGTTTACTTTCATTGATTTCTGTCATTTTACACATTGTCTGTTTTTTGTTTCCTGTTGCATTATGGGTACTTTGCTGCTGTTGACTAACCTCTGCGACTGTAATGAAGTCGAACGCAGGACCGACTGTAACGACCGTGTAACGTTTGTCTGAGAAAATATATTTGTACACAGATCCACTGTCTGATGTTATTATTCACTTTAAAACCAGAAACGTTCATTTAACTCAAAGAAAATAGTTTGAACTGAAAACATCGGAAATTTTAAGTGAAACAAACTAAACTTTGTAAGTTAAAAAAACATTCTGGTACTTTTTACTGGATATTTTGTTTTCACTGTGCAAACAATTACAAAATTAAATCAGTGTAAAATTACTGAAGTTACTTAAACAACAATGTTTTTAAATGTTTTTTAATGTTTACTTAAAGTTTTCGATGTTAAAATAACAAATAATAACACATTACAGTAAAGACACTATAAAAACTAACTACAGAAGTAAATTAACATAATTTAATCCTCCCAAAAACATTTGATTCATATTAATATTATTATTATTATTTATTAAACTCAACTCAAAAATGGCTGAAGTAATTAATTGTGTAGTATTTTAGGTTTTGGTAATTTAATTCCAGTTTGTTCCATTGATTAATTTTCTTTAAGTTGACTTTATATGATTATAAAATATAAGCCCCAAAATTAATTGGCTAACATTTTAATAATCGATTAATCGTAAATGTGTTTTTAATCGTCAGCTGATTTTACAGTTAATATAATAATTTGCTTTAGTGGAAGAAAACAGATTTAAGTGACTTTATTCTGATAAATTCTGTTCACATGTTTTAAATACGTTTGGAGAAATTCTGTATCTGAGTTTAATAGACTTACTAGTTTTTGTAATCGTTTAGGAAACTGACAGAAATATTTTATTACTTTGAGTTTAACAAACTAAACTTTTATAAACATATTTATTGTTATATTCACTGAAACTTTCACTTTATCCTGACAGAACATGAGACAGATAATCTGTGGAATAATCAGCTGGTTTCTCCTGATGGGATTAACGAGAATCCACCGGATGAAAACAACCAATCAGAGCAGAGAAAGATTATTGATCGTTGAGTCTCAAATACACTTTAATGAACCGACTGCAGCTTTAATCATCATCAGTCCGAGTTTTAGGGAGAAGAAAAGTAAAATAACTATTAGGTGTAACTAATTACTGTTGGCAGTGAGTAATAAATTACATTTTTTGAGTAACTAGTCCAACAGTGTTTAATATAGAGCTGAAAACTGTTTTAAAAGTATAAAATTAAATTATTTTTCACTCCTGAATTGGAATAAAAACTCTTCCTGACTGAGGTTGTTAGATTTATATTAACTTTATTGGCATGAACAGAGTCACCATATGAACATTAAAGTATTTTAATAATTATTAATAGATTAATAGTTTATGAATCATATTTAAAGTCTGAAATAATCCAGTTCAGTCTCATCACTGACCTTGTGTCTGAGGGGTGTGCTGCAGGGTTTTGTCCAGCAGGGGGCGCCGTACACTCGGATCCTCTCCACAGCTGCAGCGATGACGTCTGACTCCCGGAAAACATCTGGAAAACATCTGTAAAACATCTGGAGGTGGTTTTCTGTCGCAGACTCAAACGATTCAAACATTTTATTTCTCTGATGCTCATTTAATATATATTTATACTATTATTTATAATATTATTTATGTTTATTATTTATCAATAAATGCTCATACTGAATATTATACTGAATATTATAATGTAATATTACATTTATATTACACATTATATATCAGTTACAGTCCAACACCTTCTCTTTTGTAGTTTTTATTTATTATTTGTATTTTATATGCTTCTAATTATTAAATCTTCTCTGTTTATATTAATTTATTTCAGCAGACGTTTTAATATTCTTATTTCCAGGTGATTATAATTAAAACTATATGAATATTATATTTCTGCCAATAGATCCTCTTCAGTGTTTCACTCTGGATCTTTAACTTTTAATGGTTTTGTTTTATATCTGAACTCTTTTAACTGAACTTGGTTCATTTATGTGAAGAAAATTAAATGTCAGATTATAATTTAAGAACTTTACTCACAGGAGAAAGGTGCTTTATATAAGAAAGGAGGTGATGTCGTCCCACAATTCCTTGCGGCAGCGACATTTAACTCCATAACTTTAATACGCTCAAATGTTTTAAACTTAAATATTTCAACTTTATTATATTAAAATGATCTAATTGAAGTTTATTGGTTATTAGTTGTCTGAATCCAAGATGGTGTCCTCGCTCTACACTTCAGCTCTGAGTTCATCAGACATTCAGGATTTAATTAATTAGTTATATTTAATCAATTAGTTGTTTACTTAAAGTTCATTTTTCTACTTCAAGTTTTCTAAAATATTATGTGTAAATATGCAAATGAGGCAAAAACTGAAACTGTACTGAAGTATAAATAATAACAAATGTTCTTTATTTATTTATTTATATTTTAAAGCATGATATGGAAACACTTAAGTACAAGTACATGAACTGGTACAGTAACTGAGTAAATGTACTCAGTTACTTTCCTCCACTGACACTAAATTAGATTAATTTCAGGAAACTTTTATTGATAATCTTTGTTTTTTATAAGGAATCTAAAAACCTCCTCCCTAACTGAGAGTAACTATAAGTAGAAGTATAAATAGTAATACACTTTATTAATGTATTTAATATGATATGGAAATACTCGAGTACATTGCTGAGAGTATTTTACAGTAAAAGTCTGAAAACTGAAAAAGAAAAATAAAGATTATCAATAATTTCCCAAAAGTTTCCTGAAAATCTAATTTGGTTCCAGTGGAGGAAAGTAACTGAGTACATTTACTTAAATTACTGTTTATTAATATTTATACTTCTACTGAACTACATTTATTTTAAAACAGTTACTAGTTACTTTTAGTGATGGAGGAAGTATTCAGATTCTTAAGTTAAAGTATTTTCACTTATAGCCTATGGAAATACTAAAGTACATGTACCTCAAACTTTTACAGTAATCGAGTAAATGTACTCAGTAACTTTCCTCCATTGACACTAAATTAGAGTTTCAGAAAACTTTTATTATTATTGATAATCTTTGTTTTTTATAAGAAAGTGAAGACGTGTGTGTGTGTGTGTGTGTGTGTGTGTGTGTGTGTGTGTGTGTGTGTGTGTGTGTGTGTGTGTGTGTGTGTGTGTGTGTGTGTGTGTGTGTGTGTGTGTGTGTGTGTGTGTGTGTGTGTGTGTGAGCGGGCCGGCCGGTCTGTGGCGCACATGCTCAGTGAGGTTTATTTTTGCGCACAGAGGCTTTAAGAGCGCAGCGGCTGCAGGCAGCAGAGACACGGAGAGAGAGACTTCAGCGCACCGGGAGGAGAAGCGGGGGAGCAGCAGCGACCCATCAGCTGAGTCTCACCCGCAGATGAGCCACCACGGACCCGGCCGCAGACCCGGCCGTGCGCTGGGCACCCGGAGCTAGCGCGCGTGCATTTGGTGCCCCACGGCTCTCTAACGCACAACTCCACAGACTTTATCATTTCTCTTCCTCCCGGGGCTCCCGCAGATCACCGCCACCATCATGGTGCTGGGCAAAGTCCGGGCCTTGGCGGTCTACTTCGACAGCCTGAACGAGAACAACCTGCCCGCGTTCTCCGGCGGGGACCTGGTGTCGGGCCGGGTGGTGGTGGAGGTCGCCGGGGATGTGCGGGTGAAGAGCTTGGACATAACGGCGAAAGGAGTCGCCAAGGTCCGCTGGACGGAGTCGAGGAACGCCGGAGCCAACACGGCTTACACCCAGAACTACACCGAGGAGGTGGAGTACCTGCACCACTACGACACCCTGATAGGAGAGGACAGAGGTAAGGTCCAAACTTTATTCACACAGGACTCATGTGTCAAAACAAAAAGCCCCATCAGAGCCACAGCGGCGGCAGTGGTGCTGATGCAACAGCTGATCGGGGATGCGAGACTCCCCGCAGCCCCCCCTTCAGTCCAGCACCCCGCAAAAACCCGTCAGTTTAGACCCGAACCAGCACCGATGGAGGGTTTAATAAGAGTTCTGCTGCAGTGTGCATCCTCGGTTCTGCTGCAGGAGGAGGGAGAGAGAGGGAGAGAGAGGGGGAGAGAGGGGAGAGGAAAAAGTTGCAACCCGTGTATGAAAACACTTGGAGCAAAAAGCAGAAATGGAGTCGACACCGAACAGAAAGATCTGGATCAGGTTTTTATTCAGTTTCAGTTCAGAATGTGAGTCCGAGAGCAAATCTCCATTTTGTGCTGATTACATCCTGAAGCAGCAGACAGCCAACTCCCTTTGTTAGAAGCGGTTCAAACCTGTTCAGAAACTGCCAGAGAGGGGAGGGAGGGAGGGGAGGAGAGGGGAGGGAAGGACCCGGCTGACTGTGTGTGTGTGTGTGTGTGTGTGTCAGCTGCTGGTTAAACGCCTCCCACCTGTGTGATGTTTGTAAAAACTTGATGCAAATAAGCGAAAGAAGACAGTTTGATGTAAATGAAGAGACTCTGTTACATCCACATAATGTGGGTCAGACTGTCACCTGCAACTGCTGCCTCCTCTTTCTCGTCCTCCTCTTCCTCCTCCTCCTCCTCCTCCTCTTCCTCCTCCTGTGTGTACATTTAATATTATTTATGAGCGTAAAGCTTCAGTTGTGTAAATCTTAATAAAAGAGCAGTTGGAGTCTCCTGATTTAAACTCAAACATTAAAGTTTATGTTACAGTAAATGTCTGCAGTATTAGTAAGGATTAGTGATTTAATTTACTTCTTTGAGTTGACTTTCTTTATAAAATAAAAGCCCCAAAATATTAATTAGCTGCCCATTATTAATAATCAATTAACTTTAAATAGGTTTTTCTAATCGTACGTCAGCTGTTTCTGTTTAATATAAAGTAAATTTAACACTTTATTATGTCGCTCCGTGTTTAAAAGTTATAATAAAAATGTTTTTGTGTATAAAGATCGAGGCGCCGTTTCTTTCTTCTGATCTATAATCAATTATTGAAAGATTAGTGAAGGTGAAATATTATTGAAGTTACACAGATCAAATGTTTTTTCATGCTTCATTTGTTGGAGTTAACATTTAAACAGTTTGAGTTGAACTGATGTGAAATAAAGTGTTTATATATTATATATATGTGATTATTAGACGCAGACTTCCAGTTTGTTTCAGGACATCATGGACTTTGTTATCTGCAGTCTGAGCGTACTTCCTGTTTGGTTTGACGACAGTATCAGTGAGGGTCAGAGGTCAAGAGGAAGTGAGATTATGTGGGAAAGTGTTGCAGGTTTTTACTGGATGTCGCCGTTGTCAGATAACATCACTCTGGGGCCACCCCAGTTTAACACATTCATTTACATTCATTTAACAAATGGTTTAGGTTCAATGAAAGAAAATGTATTTGGAAAAATGTCTTAATTTCTATTCATTGTTTCACTAATGAGCCACAATAATGTTTCTGAGTTCAAATATTTTCATTTTGAGGCTTTTCAAAGCAAATGTTTAATATATGAGATAGTTTGTGATTAAATCGGCTCATATTTCTGCCACTTCTTCACCCTTTAAAACACCAAAGTCACACAACAACACAAACTAACCAACCAGTGGAGGCTGTGGTAGACCAGTGGTCTGCGACGTTAAATTACTGTTTTTGTGAATGGAGTCTGGTGGACAGAACGATAAACAGCTTCCCTTTAAGTACAATCTCCACTCATAATAATAAGGTCAAAAACATGTAAAACTGTCAAAATACTACAATATTTCTAATGGAAATAATAAATAATTTGAGCAGACGTCAAATTAATAATTAAAAAACGCTGCAGTCGCGGCTCCAAACAGGAACTATTGGGAAGAGAAAAGTGAACCAGGAGGTCTTATTTTCCACCAGATTAGCTCTATAACGTTCAGGAACAAACCTTCTGTATTTTAACGTCGGCCATATTGGTAATCTGTCTTATTTTCTCAAATTCGTCGTTTAAATCCTTAAAAAACAGTTAAAATGTGTCAGTGTCCTAAAGGCCAACGTGACGTCTTCAGATCAAAAAGACTTTAATGACGAATCAAATTCCAGCGCCAATAAAAGTTCATTCTTCAACCCGACGAGGACGAGTTAACGGAGCTAAACTCCGCCTGCTGAGGAAGACCATGTGCTTCGATCGAAAGCTCAGGAAGGACTCTTAAATGGATCTCGTGGTCGGGGGAAACATCCAGGAGTGGAGACTGTACTTAAAGGGAACCTGTTTCAACTTGGACTGCCGTTATATATATATATTATATATATGCTATAGATACATCGTTCTGTCCACCAGACTCCATTCACAAAAACAGTAATTTAACGCTGCAGAGCACTGGTCTACCACAGCCTCCACTGGTTGGTTAGTTTGTGTTGTTGTGTGACTTTGGTGTTTTAAAGGGTGAAGAAGTGGGAGAAATATGAGCCGATTCAATCACAAACAATCTCATATATTAAATATTTGCTTTGAAAAGCCCAAAAATGAAAATATTTGAACCAAAAGCATCGGAAATTGTTTTATTTCAAAACCTGCAGACATTTTATCCAAGTACAAGTGTTTTTTAACTGAACTTTAGCCGATCACTGAGTCTAAAATGTGTCATTAAATTAATTTCTGTTGCATTAAAAAGGGAAAGAAGCAAAAACATGATTTTATATTTTATTTATTAATGTTCGAGTCATAAAACAACCTGAATGTGAAACTTTTCCTCTCATCATTTCTCTCATTGAGACTCTACCTGGAGTTCAGTTAGTGTGCAACACCCTTCCTCACCCCTTCCTCCTCCTCCCCCCACCTACTCTCATGCAACACACCACATGGCTGTACTAATGTGGGCAGGGGCTTGTCGGGGCTGCACCAATCGGGGCCCGGCCTGTAATTCGTGTCACGTTCTCGGCCAATCAGGAGCCGAGTTGTAATGCGTGCGTTGGAGTTTCCAGCTGAAGGAAGCTGCTCAGTCTGGTTCATACCGGTCTACTCCTGCTCGCTCCGTGTTGCCGGTCACACACACACACACACATACACACACACACACACACACACACACACACACACACACACACACACACACACACACACAGGCATGCAAGCTGTTTATGACAGCTCTCACACCAACACAGACAGACAGACAGACAGACAGGCAGGCAGACAGACAGGCAGGCAGCAGAGATGCAGGCTGCTGAGGTGGCAGGAAGCTGAAGTTCAGACGGGTTGATTGGAGACGTTTAAAACACAAACAATAACAGAAGAAATGAGGAAGTGAATAGAGGTCATGTTCTTTCTCTCGCACAGGGCGTGTTGCCTTCAGCGGCTCCTCACTACTACGCCTTTTAATAGCTCGCCAATACCGCGAGTTCTCCTCAAAGCAGTGTGTGTGTGTGTATGTGTGTGTCAGTTCTTTGACTTTTAATGTGATTATTGTCTGTGTGTGTAGAAGAGCTCTGGTGAAGACTTTAATAAAATATAACTTTATGTCGTATCAGCTGAAACTTTCACTGAATCCTGATATTAGTACACGAGTTCGAGTTCCTCTGTGCTTCAGTCAGAGAAAGATAGTTGATTGTTGAGTCTCATTCTCAGACGCTTTGGGTTTTCGAGCTTTAAGCCACCAACCCAAAGCAAATCTTTCTCTGATTGGTTGTTTTGGTTTTGGCCCGGCGGACTCCTGCAGACGCCGTTAGGAGCCACCAGGAGGAGCCAGAAGAAGCTAAAAAAATTCTTCATAAAGAGCAAGATGACGTCTTTATTTGGTTGTTTTTGTCCGACCAGAAGTCAAAAAACAACTGAATCGATGATTAAAATTGACTAATCGATGCGGCTCAAACGTCTGCAGATAAAATGAATGTTTCCTGTAACTTGTTGCAAATAAATCCTCTGGAGGTGAAGACGAGTGAGTTGTGTGATAAAGATATTTGACAACGTGGCTTTCTCTTTCAGACGAGGACTGTCCGGAGGAAGGTCTGACTGTTCTGCACACCGGCTTACACGAGTTTGCTTTCAGTTTCAACCTGCCTCAGATGTGAGTACGTTTACTCGTGTTGTGTACATTTTACGGTACTTTCCTCGAGTTTTTGACTTTTCTTCCGATATTTTGCAATAAAAAATTTAGTTTTACATGGATTTGGAAGTTTCCACAACAGAAATGTTGAATAATAATGTTTGAAATGTGGTTTATCAGTGTATAAGCATTGGTAAACTGTCCAAATACAGTTTTTATCAGTGAAAACAGCAATAATTACTGTAATTTCACAGATAATGACTTTTATTAGAGTTATATAACTTTTAAAATTCAGATTAAAATAAGAAAAATTAAAAAACAGCACTCTGTTGTAAATGTAAGCCTGATTATTTGTATTATAGTTCACCTGTATTTATAGCTCATTTCATTGGTTTATAGTGTAAATATCTTTAATTAAACATTAAAAAGCCCCAAAATTAGGATTTAATGTAAAATTAAATCTAAAATCTGTGTTTTAATTACAGAACATTACTGTAATTTTTACAAGTCAGTTATTATATTATAATATATGTAATAAGATTGTTTTTACACTGTATTAATGTCATATATACTAATCAGTCTCAGGAACATTTAATACTTAAAGTACATTTCACTGATATACTGTAGTTCTTTGATGTTGTACTGTAACATTGAGTGAACAGTGAAGACTCATTACAACAACCACAGACCACCCACACTTCCTAACGCTCTTTTTCTTTCCCGCCGCACTTCCTCCCGTCCATCAGGGCTCTCGCCACTTCCTTTGAAGGGAAGCACGGCAGCGTGAGGTACTGGGTGAAAGCCGAACTGCACCGTCCGTGGCTGCTCCCCGTCAAAGTGAAGAAAGAGTTCATTGTGTTCGAGCACATCGACATCAACACGCCGCTGCTGCTGGTAGGCGCTGGGAAACTCTCTGATCAGCTTTCTGGAGGATGAGACGGTTGATACCACCTAACTTAGCCTAGCTTAGCATAAAGACTGGAAACAAGAGGGAAACAGCAACAAGTATGACTCAAAGGAGTCTTGCATTCAATAAAAACATCAGATACTTGTTTCAGTTAAAGCTCCTATAAGGAACTTTCATTTAGTGTTGCCTCTGGCGCCCCCTGTGGACAGAACTGGTAGTGTTTCCACCACCTCGTTTCATTGATTTCAAGGGGAAACTGAACCAGTGGCATAAAGAATATAGAAAAACTTCTCACTGATGGTGTTGTTTGTTTGTGTACATCATAGAGAGGCATCACTATTAGACTGAGTTTCTTAATTATGTTTAACTTTAAGCTTTAATATAATAATAAACAGTGTAAACAGTGAGTTATATATAAATTAAACCCTCGTACAGTTATAATGAACACTTTAATTAGCTGTAGAGGTGATGGCGATGTTTATTGAGACTGTTTATTTTTTTTAAAAAAGACTAAAACTAAAAATTTAACTAAAACGAAACATTTTTAAGCAATAAAAACTAAAAATTATCTGGAAACTAACTTAAAAACAAAAAATAATACAGAAAAACAAAACAAATAAAAAATAGAAGTTAAAGTTATGCATAATTGGGGGCGTGGTCTTCCTCTTTCATTCAACGAGTGTCTTTACTGTGTCTCCTTCAGGCTCCTCAGGCCGGTACCAAGGAGAAAACTCTGTGCTGCTGGTTCTGTGCTTCGGGTCCGATCTCCCTCAGTGCCAAGATAGAGCGGAAGGGCTACACTCCAGGTGAGCCAGACCTCCTCTTCCTCCTCCTCCTCTTCACTCCTCCTCCTCTTCTTTACTGTGTCACTTATTCCAGCTCTCTCTCTCTCTCAGTCTGACAGACTGATCTCTTCTCCCCTTCTCTCCAAGGTGAGTCGATCCAGATCTTCGCCGAGGTGGAGAACTGTTCGTCCCGCGTCGTGGTGCCGAAGGCGGCTCTGTACCAGACCCAGACCTTCTTCGCAAAGGGCAAAGGCAAACAGATCCAGCAGCTGGTGTCCAACCTGAGGGGGGACCCGCTGCCTCAGGGGAAGAGCCAGAGCTGGGAGGGCAAACTGCTCAAGATCCCCCCGGTGTCCCCCTCCATCCTGGACTGCCCCATCATCAGAGTGGAGTACGCCCTCGTGGTGAGTCTGAACCAGAACCACTGAGAACCAGAACTATCACAGAATCACAGAATGTCTGTCAGTTAATTATAAAATCAATTAATCTTCTGGCTAATGATAAATAATAATAATAAAGTAACATACAAGCAACTAACAACTAGCTAATAACCTATTAATAACACTAGAAACTAATAATAACATTAAAATAACCCAACAATAACATACTAAGACTGCTAATAACCTATAAATAACACAGTACAACGACTTATAACATATTAATAAGATATTAATAACCCACTGTTACTACTAATAACCTACTAATAACACACTAAGATGGATAATAACCTGCTAATAACCTATTAATAACACTAGAAACTAATAATAACATTCTAATAACCAACTCTAACTACTAATAACCCAACAATAACATACTAAGACTGCTAATAACCTATAAATAAACTACTAATAACATGCTAATAACACACAAATAACCTTTTAGTAACACAAGAAACTAATAACTAAACATTAATTAATAATCTGCTGGGTGAAGAGAAAATCTCCTAAAAACACTTGTTTATTTCTCTGCGTCAGTTTCTACATAAATAAATATCATGAGGCAGCAAACAGTGTAATATTATTATTATTATTATTATTAATAAATAGGTGTTGGAGATGTTTCATGGAGCTGCACTGTCCCGACTCCCACTAAGACTCCTGCTGTCCCTTCTCTTCCTGCAGGTGTACGTGGACGTTCCCGGCGGGTTGAATCTGTCTCTGTCGTTGCCGTTGGTGATCGGGACCATACCGCTGCACACCTGCGCCACCCGGACCTCCAGCATCAGCAGCAACTGCAGCACGCTGAGCTGGCTGGGCCTGCAGGAGAGGCCGGAGGGTACGCACAGCCAACACTGAACGCACCTTTCATCGCTTATTTAACGAACACGACGTCTTACGCTCGTCTGTTTGTTGCAGCGCCGCCGAATTACAGCGACCTGGCGATATCGGAGTCTCAGAGACGGGACTGTCTGCGGGGCTGCGATCGGTCGGACGGGGAGGCAGAGGACCAGGGATCTCTGCTGACCTACATCACAGAGTTCAGATATCTGCCGCCGCCGCTCTACTCAGAGGTACGGACACTTTCAGATCCAAATGAACTTCTTAAACAATCTCTGTATTTTTTACAATTATTAACAATCATACAGACTTTATAGGATCCTTTTTTTATACAGTCAGTGTTTCCTTGTCCCTGACGATTGGCCGTTGTTCTATTAGACAATTAGTTAGCTAGCACGATACCTAACTTGCTTAACATTAGTGAACGGCCCCCGAGTTAAATACTTTCTTATTCAGGATAATACTATTTAGAAATCCTGAAAATACCTAAAAAAAAACGTTGCTGGGACAGATGCTGACACACGTGATAAAAACACAAAGGTTAGACTTTATCGGGAACATTTGATCAGTGGAAAGGTTCAATAAAATGAGCTGTCTGTATTTCTATCACAACACAAGTGTCTTCACTCTTTGAGGGTTTTTATTTACCCCTCCATCAGCAGTCTGTAAACATGCAGCTCTGTCTCTGCCCTCCCTTCCCTCCCCCCCTTCAGGTCGACCCTTACCCCGACCCCGTGGAGGTGTGCGGTGCCGCGGACGTCAGGAGACCCGACACGTGTCCGTCCCGCTGAGGCTTCTGCACAAACACGACGCCGTCACCCTCAGCTCCAGGCCCTACACAGCCAGCTTCTCACCAGATTATATATCACCATAAACACGGCCAGACCCTCCCCGACCCCGGGAGCGTCAGCTGACAGAGTATTCGGTGACCATTGACACATGGACCAGGGATTTCAAGGCATGCCGGATCCTCTCCGACGCCACTGTATGACTCTGATGAGGCAGAAAACAAAGATGGCTCCCGAGCGGTCAGAGGACGCCTCCTTCTGCCTCACAGTGAATTTTGCACATACCGTTATTACTGTTTTTCTATTGGTGGGTTTTATATTCTGCAGATTGCCGCAGGCCTATATGCTACAGTAGATTCTGTCCTCTTTAACCTAAATGGCACATTTAAAACAGGACAAAAGCTATCTTCGGTTAAAGTTTGAGCTCCGGACTTCAGGTGGTTTCCTCCTGCAAAACAAAGCAACACAGAGGAGACGCATACTAAAAAAGATGTTTCTGATAAAAACGACCACCTCGAGCACTTAAACTAAAGCTCAAATTGTGTGTGAATGTGTGTGTGTTTGTGTGAGAGAGAGTGTGTGTTTGGTTTTAAATGACCAGGTATAAACAGGTTCTAGAGAATAAAAAAAGCACAACTCCGACCAACCAAGATAAAGTACCACAAGTCGCCTGTTGGTTTTCTGCTCCGAACTGAAGCTTCTCTCGCTGTAGATGTTTTCCTCTGGATGTTTCTAAAGAAGCTTTCGTGCTCGCGATAAGAATGACAAAAAAAGTGTAACAGATAAATGTTTACAGATGTATGAATATATCAAATTGAGAATGTTGTTCAAACTTCTTCCACCTAAAACTTCAAAGTGCAATATATTTTTGTATTTGTGATTTTTTTGCACTAGTTTTTCATATACGCTGTTGCTGTTTATTCCATTTCTGTGCATTATATATTATTGTCATGATCTTACTGCTGTCATGATCAACTTTTGATAAAATAAAAAGTTTATTTTATAAAATACTTAAACGCTTGCACTGTTTTTTTCTTCTGTATAATTAAAGTTTTTCATATTTTCGTAGTTAAAGACCCCCTCCAAACATGTATTAAAGCTATAATATGTAACATTTCTGCACTGAAATGTGTATAAACTCTAAATCTATGTTCTGTATGCAGTTGAGTTGAGTACTGTTTGTCCAGTGTGAAGCCACATTGTTACCATCCACTGTTTAGATCTTGGTGCTTTTTAACTCTAGATTTGAACCGGATGAAGGATTTTAGTCATCGGACGTCTGGATCTTAAGTTATCAGAGAAACAAGCTGAGCTAACGTTAGCAGCAGCTCGGCTCGCAGCCCCTCCGGGACGTCCTTTGTCTGTCCAACAGCGTGGGAGAAGCAGTGATTGTTAAGGTGGAACTGCTTTATTCAGTGTGTTTAAGGTGGAACTGCTTTATTCAGTGTGTTTAGTGGTTTTAATCAGCGGGTCTGTTTGTGTTGGAGAGGAGGAGACCTCTGTGGATCATTGGGCTCCCGGTAGAAACCTCCTGAACCATGAACACTGAAGGAATCCTAACCGGGAGAAGCTGACTGCAATGACGCCAATGGTGGTGAAGACAACAACTCCCATGATCCCACGCTGCTTCACCACCTCATTGAACTTCATCTCCTGTTAATGTTTGACCCCCTAGTGGCAGAAATGACACACTGCACCTTTAAGACGAATACAGATAGCTGTAATTGGAACAATAATGTGAGTTTGGGTCAAACAGAGTCAATGGAGCCTTAATTAGTATCATTGGTAACTTTAACCTACTGTTTCATGTCAAAACGGCTGCTGTGAAAAAGGTCTATTGTGAGATGTGATGAGGCCTCATTCAGAAAGACTTTCTTGTGTTTTAAGACTCATTTGACCACAAAACGAAGCCGTATTAGTTACTTGTTACTTCTTTTGTACTTGAAACTGTATATGGCTGCACAACCGTCTCTGCATGTATAAGCAAGCAGACAGAGTATCATCTCTCCACGCTCTCTTGCACAGTTTGAAAAATCCTCCGCACATTCACACAAACCGCTGTTGACAAACGGCTTCCTCTTACATGAAATTATATCACGTTTGTAAAGTCTCTGTTAGCTCTGAGTTTTACCTTGACCCATAATTACACAATGCTTTCACATACCGAGAACAAAAACCTCCCGCACACACGCACCAGTGATGGGAGGTCACATGAATAATGTTTTGGCTTCTTCTATACAGGCTGCGGCTGATAAACAGAAACTGGTTTGAACTGGATGAACACAGGCTACAGACAGAAGAGTGAATGTGCACAGACAGACAGACAGACAGACAGACAGACAGACAGACAGACCTGGTACGAGAGTCTGACCCTCAGGGACAAAGCAACATAAAGTGCCTTCTACTCAGTTTTGAGGCACTTCGACTTGAGTATTTCACATTTTCTGTTACTTTCTGCTTCTACTCGACCACATTAAAGAGGCAAATATTGCACTTTTTACTCCACTACATTAATCTGATAACTTTAGTTACTCTGTAGGTTCAGATTACTATTACAAAATATAATCTAAAAACAAAATAATAAGTATCAAACTAATAGATTAAAGCAGTGTTTCTCAACCCCCTAGGAATACTGCATGTATACATACATATGTGCAGGGTTTGGGAGTAACTGATTACATGTAATGTGAGTTACATTATAAGGATTAAAAAAAAAGGTGTAATCAGATTACAGTTACATTTAGTATATATGTGGCTATATATTTAGTATATACATTTTTCTTTATAAATACACAGAGGACACATTGTTGATGCTGACAATCTTTCTGTTTCCATTTGCTCTTCTAAAGTCACATTGTTCTGTTGTCTTATAGAAAACACTCATCAGAAAGACGCTGACTCAGACTTTCTGCATGAGGATAAAAAACTGGTTCGCCTTGAATTTCGTGCTGGATTTGTTTTTCTTAATAAACCAGACACTAATGGTGCAGTGCTGTAATCAGCCTCTTTATCTCAGGTCAGAGTTTACATTAAGGGAAACAGTTCAATATAAGGTTTAATACAAAAGCTCCACCTCAACCAGCTGCACCAACACATTAATGCGTCAATAATTATAATATAATAATATATTTAAGCCATTCTGCATAATGAACACTTTTATTTTGATGCAGGAATTTATTTTTATTTCTACACTGTATGATTTTACCTTAAAGCTGCAGCAGGTAACTTATAAATATCTTTTTGTCATATTCACTGAAACTTTTATGATATCCTGACAGTTGAACACGAGAAAGATAATCTGTGAATAAATCAGCCTCCTCTGGTTCCTCCTGGTCCTCCTAAGTAGAATTACAAGAATCCACCGGGCCCGAATGAAAACAACCAATCAGAGCCATCGAATATGGACTTTTTATTACTTTTTATTACTATTAATATATAAAGCACCAAGATCTAAACAGTGGATGGTAACAATGTGGCTTCAGACTGGATAAACAGTCAATGTATGACAGCTTCTGGCAGACAACCACAACGCTGACGCAGGCACAAAGGAGATATGACACCATCGACAGGCGACCGGTGAAACGCAGCGTTACCTGAATAAAGCTCAGATTTCTCTGAGTTTGAACATTGTTGGATTGATTATAGATTATTGATTGAATCAACTCCATATAGAAACACAGCTCCTGAGTTTACACACTGTTTAACGATGCTTCTTCCACCTCTGGATATGTACATAGCTCATATTTACTGAAGTCATGCGTTACCCTTGGGACGGCTAAAAGTGTTTGTTCAAGTTACATATGCATATCACACACACACACACACACACACACACACACACACACACACACACACACACACACAAGGTACTTCACAGGCATCTGGGCAAAGGGCCAGTTCACAGGGTGTCCTTGACGACTTCTAAACACAGCTCAGGTTTGGTGGCTGTGTGTGGATCAGCTGTTTCCAAACAGCAACATAACAAAAAGCTTCATTTCCATCAAATCAAAACACGTGTGAATAAAATGTAAACAGGCACAAACACTGGTCTTTATTATGGAGCTCAGTCTCACTGGGATTCGCTGCCTTCAGCAGTCAGGGCTTCAGAAACTGCTGAAACCATTCGCCCTGTATTTTGGCATCCTGTTCATGAGCCGAGGGCCAGCCAACAATCTATGGACGTTACCCAGACGGCCAAAAATAAACACGAGCTGTCTGCGTCCATGTCGAAGCTGTGAGACAGAATTTATGAGACGTTTGTACTTTAAACCCTCTTGTTCCTCTGAACCAGCAGCAAAATCCTGTTCATGTTCTAATGGTCAGAATAAAACAAATGTGAACGGAGGTCTGAAAGGCTTTTGTTTTTAAATTAGAAAACCAAAACTGGGAAATGGGACTTCTTTTTGTTTTTGGAAATAAAAAACACAAAAAAATGACCCGTTTTATTTATAAATCATAGTCATAGTAACATTTCTTATTTCAATATAAAAATCAATTTGCTGCAAAGTAAACTGACCCTGAAGGAATGTTTCTCTACGAGCCTTCAAATTAAAGCTGAAATAAAGAACCGTCCTTGCTTTGTGGTTCTTTGGTTTTGGACTTTCAGCTGATGGTTGAGTTTAACTTTACATCAGTGAATTAATTCATCAGATATGTCAAATTAAATCCAAATGTTTTCACTTGTTGCAGCTGATTCACCAGCAGGTGGCAGCACACAGAGCCTGATTGATACGTCCATCGTTAATCAATCATTAAATTGTCACTAAAGTTTACAAGTGGATATTGAATAGTTTGGACATAAAGAATCACTTTCAATGACAACAAATCAAATTTTATTATACGTTAAATTATCACAAATATCATAATAATGTCATAGATTCAACAACTGCATCAACTAATTCTTCTTTTATAGAAACAAATGTTAATTAATGAACAGTTTAAAGTCTTTTTTCAGGCAATAATAGCAAATATCCTTTCGTATCCCATCGTTTCTCCTTTTGTTTGACTAAAGTAAAGGTAAATGTTGGACTTTTTGTCCTCATGTGCATTTATTTTTTCACAATTCAGGAATTTCTTTGTGTCAATTAATCACTTTATCATGAAAATTAACTGTCTGAATAATCAATAATGAACTTGATCATTACTTTCAGTCCTGTGATGTTCTGCACTGTGTGTGAATGAGAGGACACTAGCATAATACAGTTAATTACAGCCCTCAGTTCTCAGCATCATTACTCCTCATTAGTATTTATCACTGTTATATACTGGAACATATATATTTTAAATGTCTTCTATATAATAAAGTAATATAATGTACATATTTGCAGACTCTTATTTAATATTTATATTATTATAATGTATTTATCAGCAACTCTAGCAGCTGTAATGCAACAGGAAGTGTTTCTGCTCTGAGCACCAGTCTGTGGCGCCCCCTGGTGGTCTGCAGCTGCAACAGACGGCAGGGTGTGTAACAATATGACTGAAAGGAAAAAAGGACAAACTCAGGAAAATGAAGGGAATAAGACACAAAAAGAGATATATAATATATACTCATGGTGGTACTGTTGGGTCTCTGTAAATAATGTTATAAAGAGTTCAGTCTAGACCTGCTCTATTTGAAAAGTGTCCTGAGATAACTTCTGTTATGAATTGGGCTATACAAATAAAATTGAATTGAATTGAATATTATAATATATATATGTAGATATACAAATGATCTGCTTTTAACACCATTCAACTTCATAAAAAGAGACCCAGGACTTTATCGACCTGCTTGCATTGAATCACTTTTATCTTTCTCTTCTTTGTCGTTATTTAGAAACTAAAGAACGAACTGTTAGAGGGTCTAAACTGCAGAAACAACCGGTCTAAAAACAAACTAAATATTCTTAAATATACTCAAATTGTCTTTTATTGAGCATAGACAATCTGCCAAAGGGAGAAAACTATTTTCTTGGCTAGAATTATTAAAACTAGCATAAATATCAGCCACTGAAACACTGAAATGAACCTTATATGTGATATATATGATATTATAAGTTGTGTTTACTATAATAACCAACCAGCTAACAATTAATGTAGATTTCCTAACTAGTTAGCCTGTGTTTTGCTAACATAAGCTAACTTAATATGTTCTCTCATTTTTATCTTTTAACCATCTTCAAAATGTGTTTTGCAGCCTTTAATAAAAACACAAAGCCGAAGGAGCAAAGAACGACAAACCACACAGAGACGTTTGTAACAGAGCCCGTATATTTTTGTATATTTTTTTCTGCAAAATACAAATACTACCACATTTGTGAGTGAGGGAATCGCTGTACATCATCTCTGACTGCGACGACAGAGGTGCACTTTTGTCTTTTTTCTTCTGAGAAACATTGTCTCCAAATGGCGACAAAGGCCAGCTTATGCCGCTAACAATCTCTTTAGAATATTAAACTGGTGTTTATTAGAAGCACTAGTGCACATAAAGAGGGGGGAATACAGCCCGTTTACAGTACAGAGGACATTCAACCGATGTCGCCAAATACAAATAATTTCATCAGGGGCATTTGAGGTACAAGTGGATGACAGATTTGACAAAGTCCAGGCAGTTACTCATTAAAGAATCAAACCAAAAAAACACAAATAAACACATTGTATTTCACACTTTGGTTAGTTGACACTCCGCCTGCGGCCCGAGGACGAGCTCCTGGCCCTCCTGTCCTCCGCCTCTGCTGTACTGACGAGTCGGCGGGGTGTGGGGGGGGGGCGTGCGCAGGAAATCTGAGCTGGAAGCCGACCAACCCGGAGACATCATCATAAAAGAAAACATATCTGGGCTCTGCCCGCTTTCAACTACAACAGCTAGAGGGGTTCTAATGGGTGAATTTTAGTCGCTGGATTTACAGCAAACGGGGCACAAACAGACGCAGAGGGTTCGCGGCCGAGGGTCCGAGCTCCAAATATACAGTTTTTAAACCAAAATATTCAAATGTGAACAACCCCCAGCCACCTCTCCGCCTCTAAAATAAAACAAAACAACGGTCAGCTTCAGTCTCTTCAGACTCTTATTGTGGCGGGGTGTCAGATCCAGTTTTAGGTACAAGGCACAAATGACTGTCCACAATGTCGAGTTACAGCCGACATACAGCGGTGGAAGGGGACTTACTCCTGTTTCTACACCTCAGAGGGAAATATTATCCTTTTTACTGCACTGCATTCATCTGACAGCTGTAAACATGTGTTGTTGTTGTTGTTGTTGTTGTTGTCGGTCCCTCCAGGATTTCACAACCTTTTTGTTTTTGGGGTTTCACTTAAAAAACAGTTTGAGGCCCAAAGACGCCAAACAGCAACGATTGGAGTCTATGTTTATCTGGTGACCCTCTGGAGGGGCCCGACCCCTATGTTGGGAACCACTAAACTAGCTAATTGTATTTAAAGTAGTTTAAAGCATTGAAACCTCTCTATCTCCCCCTGGTGGCTGACTGCAGTATGGGACATAAGGCCTGCTGCCTCCATGTTAGCAGATGGGTAAAATAAATGTTTTCCAAAGGTTTTTGTCACTTTGAGTTGTTCTTATCACCCAAGTTTGGTTTTAAATATTTGAAGATATAAAAAGTGGGTTTGAAATTGCATATTCATAGATTCTGGAGTTTTTAATGAGGTAGAATTTAATGTGAAAATTATACTTAAAATTAAATCACATTATTGTTTCCATGCAGACTGTCTGTATATATGTCTTAAACACACGTCTGCAGGAGGTCTTTAACTTGTAATGGATGTATTGGTACTGTAGTAAATGTACGTCTTCCACCACTGCACACGCTGTACGTAAGTTGTGCCGGAGTTGAAAACAGCAGATTGTCACCGTGATATGATGTTTGAGTCTGACACCCGCTGAACTTTAATCTCCCTGAATGTTTGATAGAAAATGTCGTGCACCACTCTGTACTGTTATTAAATAGAGCTGCGGACATCCAAGAATATCAATTTGATATAATAAGGAATATTCAAAAAAAAACAAACAAACAATAACACTATAAACTGTGCAGCAAAGCATCACTGTCCGGTTGGATATGGCTTTTTAGGAGTGCAATCCTTCCTCTGACCGCTAAATCCTGCTAAGCTATCAGCACATGCTGTGTAACAAGGCCATGAAGGAAGTTTTATTTCTCACCCACAAAGACCGAATGTGATTTATTTCTGTTGTTTGATGTGTTAAAAACACAGATGAGTTGTTTTGTTTTGAAGGAAAATGACACAGGTTGTTTTTTTGTATGGAAGCAAGTAAAGGCCAAAATAATAACTTTTTTTTTATTTGTATAGCAACAATCATCAGTATAGAACATAAGTTAACTAAAATTATAGAGAAGTCTGTCAAATAAAGGCAAAAAGCTCTAAAAATAAAATAAAATTATGAAACCACTATTGAATACATTTTTCTGAATACTTGAAATATATATGTAAAAAAATCTAACGAAAATCATGTTTCATAAATTAAATAAATTTAAAATTCAAGCAACTTAAATTCAGAAAGATGGTTATCAAAGTAAAATATTGAGACCTTACAAATTTACAAACATTTAGTAACTTCCCTTAAAATGTCGTTTTACATCACTAATTTCTTATAATCAATATAAATCTCTTTGTGTTGAGTTTTTAGGAGACGTATTTGGCTTTTATTTGTATTTAATTCATGTTTGAGTATTTGTGGCAGTAAACAAGAATGTGAATCCAAATAAATAAAAGTTGTGTTAATAGTTAATTTCGGCCTTTCTTTGCTTCCGTACTGTTGTGAATCTGGATTGCATTCGCTGAAAATCACATTTTTTTTCTAACCCAGCTCTGAAAATTATTCACTAACTCTGATAAGCGTCTTCACGTCAAGTGAAAATTGTCCAAAGCGTCTTTTCTCTGCAACCTGTTGCAAATAAACATCCGTCTCACTCACACTGAAACCTCCTCGGCCGCCATTTCTCTCTCACCAGAGCTTCATTCCTCTCCCTCTCTTGCTGAACTTCCTCTCTCTTTCTACCTGTCTTTTTTTATTTGCCACGCTTTACCTTCTATACATTCATATATAAATGTGCTATTTTTTATTTATTTTTTTTTAAATGTGCGCAAATATGTTGAACCTGCAACTATGTTGAACCTGCGTGGACCGAGCGCTTCGCCTCGGGACGCCTGCTCTCGCGGCTCCAAAAGGTTATTGAACTCACCAGTAGCTTCAGAGTACCAGACTTCTTCACTTTTACCTTTTTTGTGTTAGTTTGCATACATGTGCACATACGTGAATGTGCATGTAACATATTTGTTATTTACTTATATCCCGAACACACACACAAAACAAGCGATGCATGTACACCGACGGACTCTCCAGCTGCTTGAGTACGAGTTCGACTCCGATTTATCAAACTGCTAAAACATTCTGGACTTCACCGAAAGATACAAAAACCTTCCCTTTTACGCCGACTCACAGACTAAACACCAGTAATAATTTATCAGAAGTGATGTATATAATGCAGAACAGGGCAGATTTAGCCTACAGTGCTATCATTGAACATTATAGTATGATTTCTTTCCATTTCAGCTAATTATTATCATTTACTTAAAGCCTCTGACCATATTAAAAAAATTTGGTAGATAAAAACAATCCAATAAAATCATGATTATATGGTGATCTATTCCTCTTCCAACCTTGTGCATGCCCTCGCCTCTTACACATCATAAATACATATATATAAATGTATTATATAGAGATTAATAAAAAAATTCACGTTCTTGCCAAACAAAATGAGAGGGGTTTATCTTTTGAGCACTGTGGCAGACGTTGGGTAAATCCTTGTCTCTGATTGGCTGACTGTGGCTCGTCGCTGTGAGTCGAAGGGAAGTAGCCTGAGAAATGTTTCACTAATTCAGTTTCAGCGAAGAACTCTTTGAGTGTTAAAAGTTTGATAAATACTGATCTCTTTCCTCTAGTGTACAGCTACAGTACATGTTGTAAATACAGCAGTCTGACTCCCCCTCATGTACATGTTACCATTACACATATAGCACACCCACTCAGTACAAGAAGAATATAATAATAATAATAATAATAATAATAATAATAATAACAACACTATAAGGTAACTTTACTAACTCCCCTCTGGCTGCAGCCCGGCTCCCATCATGTCGCCCACCCCTCTGATAGCCTCATCCGCTTTACAGATGGGCTGTGATGCTCCTCCTGACTGGACAGAGGTCGAAGGAGGAAGCTGTCATTCCCGTGATGATCCTCGCGCTCCTCGCTGCCTTCGTACGAGCTCCCACAGCTGGACACGCTGTCGCCGGGGGAGTGACCCGGCTCGCCGGGGCCCCGGCCTCCGACGGAGTATCCGGCTGTGGTAACGCCTCCGCCGAGCCCCGCGCCGATCATCCCGATTCCACGGTCCCTGGGAGGTGAGGCTGGCTCGGACTTGATGTGGAGGTGCTGGTGGCCGACGAGGTTCAAGTTCGAGTTCTGACACAAGTTCCTGGTAGGCGAGAAAATAAAAACATAGAAGCATGAAATAGGAATCTGCACAGGAATAAAAGACAGTGTCATCAGCGTAAAGGCGAACCTGCAGTTGTACAATGAAGAGGTGATACTGTTCAAATAAATGATGAATGAAACTGGTTCAAAGGCTTGGCGACTCCCTTTGTGAAGATGAAAATAAAGACAACACAACAGGGTGAAGTCAGGTCTCTAAACCTCAGACAACCTGACCAGTGGTGATGGATGTGACACCAGATCCTGTGCAGACTTTTTGTCTCAGATTAGAAGAAGAAATCTGTCTGGGACCATTCGATGTACGTCTGAAGAAACAGAAATCTGAACACGCTATGATAGATGCTCACCCCATGTGTCCGAGTGCTGAGTGCTGCAGATTCTGTATCTGCTGCTGCTGCCAGTTTGTAACTGATCCAAGGCCAGAACCTCCAAACCCAGACAGGGAGGACAGGTCGTTGCCAAGGGAGAACTCTGAGAGAAAACAAACACATCACTCAAGTCAGAGATGTCTTTTTAACCCTTTTTTAGATCACACTCCCAGTCATACAGTAATTAAATCTAACAATTTATATCAGAATCCAATCATTGTGTCTTCCTGTGAAACTAAATGTGACGCGTGCTTACGTCAGCATGAACTAACCGATTTCAACCAATAATATCACAACATTCACCTAGCCCACTGATTATTGTACAAACACACAAGCCCGCGGCAGTGTTGCTGTGCTGTAATCACCTGTGCCATAAGAAGAGGAGAGTGTGGACGGATACCCGCCCATCCCCTGTCCAGGTAGATTCTGAGCAGTGATGGACACGGCAGGAGTCGACAGCGTCTGAGCGCTCTGAGAGTGATTTATTCTCTGGTTCTGCAAAGAAAAGAGAAATCTATCAGACAGACTACACACACTGATACTGGAGTAAAAGCATGAATGTAAAACTCTACTAAATTCAAAATCTTAATTAAAGAGTTACTTACCAACATCAGATCAAAATCCTCACACTGGAGGGCAGCGTTAAAGCACAGACTTTAATGAGTCTCCATGTATAAATAATAGAAGCTTCAGGGAAATTAACACAATAAAATAAAGAGATAAAATGACGGACACACTCACAATGGTTGGCATGTTGTTGCACTTGTTGGAGGGGGGCATCAGCGTCCGGAGGTCTGGCTTACGGCTCATGCTCATTGGAGGACTCTTATCCTGCATGTTCTTGGAGACTCCTCCTGGAGACAGCAGCCCGGGGGAGGTGCAGTGGTTGCTGTAGCTGCCATTTCCTGTTGAGGAAACACGGACAGAGGTTCATGTTTAAATGTGTTTTTTAATTCTGATTCACTACCGATAACCTACAGTGAGACAACAGCCTTCATGCACAGGCAGGTCCATCGAACTGTCAGTGTTTCTGAAAGCTTTATTTTCTTGGATATATTATTATTATTATTATATCTTAACCGTCCTGATCAATCACAATGAGAATTTGATGAGGCCCTCTCTCCTTACATGGGGGTTTCTTCCCCCATAATATAAAGATAAGATGCTGAATAATAACACAAGCCTTCTGTAACAGTCTGGAAGAGCAGAAAGGACTCGTACCCACAGTGGAGACCACAGTGCTCGTCAGCTCTGCACCCATCAGACCTACAGACACAGAACACACATGGTCAGATTCCAGGAGGTCAGATGTTTAATTCTTAATGTTCACACACACACACACACACACACACACACACACACACACACACACACACACACACACACACACACACACACACACACACACACACACACACACACACACACACACCTGCGTTTCCAGTGCTGGAGGGCCGCTGGGGTGACATGCTGTTTCTCTGCAGGGAAGAGATGGGCAGCAGGTTGTGGTTGTTGAGACCGCAGCCGATCCCGGGGTGGGAGTACAGCAGACTGCTGGGGTTGCTGCCAGGGACCGTCACGCCCATGTCGTAGTTGGAGGGAGGCAGACCCTGCTGGACAGTTCAGGAGCCGGTTAACATCACACGGTAACGGTCGATTGATATCGGCCGATCGATTGCAGATATATTGGAGCAGTATTGGTCAAACTGATATTTATAGTACTGATGTAAAGCTACTTATTTTCTTTTTATTTATTCTTTATTTTCTCAGTGTTTCTTTCTAGAATTGGTGTTAAATTGTATAACATGTTTAAGAATATTTAACTCAAACATTCTTTAATAAATTTAAGAAAGTCATACTGCTACAAAAAAAAATTCACTATACATAAATCTTTAGCTCTAAAATCAATATCAGCTTCATAAAGTCAATGAATTATCAGTGCGTAATAATAATCATTTATTTTAATTTCTTACACAAAACAACAGGTAGGATTTATCTAAAGAATGTTTGTCCACTTTGATGAGTTATGTGATAAATATGTAAATATTTAATAAATTTAGGGTAAACAACAGGTTATAAACTTATTTTTAAAATACACAAATGTTGAATTATCCCATCGGTATCGTTCGTAAGAAGCAGGTAATCATCAGTTATTGGCTGAAAAGAGAATTCATATCGTGCGTCTGTGAGGAGACGTCATTAAGACTTACACAGATTCTCTGTCTGTTGATCATCAGGTCGATGTCCTCGTTGATTTTGCGATATTTGTCGTCCGACTCTGGGCTCTGGCCAGCAGAGTCGTCGGCCTCGATGTCGGGGCTGTCGCAGCCGTTTAAACCTTTCTTACGCAGCGTCTGAAAGACACAAACACACAAACAGAGATAATTCAGCAACTTAAATACTCGTTTTCTATTTCAAATATACACAGAAACATACATATATGTGTATTTTTATGGTTAAAATTGTTGTTCTCCTTCCTACAGTTTGATGTTTGAATGATGTTTGTGCAGTTTGACACCAGAAGGAATATAAAATATCTACTCACGTACTTAGTTTTTATCCTTATTACTGTGACTTTTTGCACAAACTGCACATCTTCCTTTTAAAATAAGAACCATATTGTCTGTTGTTGTCTTTATAATATTTTCTATTTATGCTTCTTGACTTGCAGTTCTCGTTTCCCTCGTCCTGTTTATTGTTCTGCACCAATAAACTGAGGCAATAAAACAATTAAATCAATGATATTCCTAAAGCCCAGTATGAGGAATAACTAATGCTGACGCTACGTTACGCTATAATAATGTTTATATGTACACGAAGTGCTTCACACAGGGCGACAATAAAGTCACAACAAGTAGATTTTGCAACTGCAGCGTTCAGAGTTCACAACATAGAATCATATTAACGTTTTTAGACTATTCCATCAGACTTAAGAAGTGAGAACAAGAGACAGAAGCCTCTCCTTCTCACTTCACTGAAATAACAGCAGAAAGGCAGAAGCTGCAGTGAATATTTCAACCACAAGAGGGCGCCATCTGAGCAGAAACCCACAAAAAGAGACGTCAGTGTCTTCATCCATTACAACAAAGAAACACCCTGACTTTCTGTCAGTTTTATGTGTGACTGAACATTAAAGAACACGTGGACGTCTATTAGAGGATGATGATTCTCTACGAGGCACTTTGAGTATTTCAGCTTTCTGCTACTTTCTACATTTCCTCCGTTACAATTTAAAAAGGAGAAATATTCTGATTTTTTACTTCAAAACTGTGAACGCAGAGTGCTTGTACACAGTTATGTGCTACTTTTACTTCAGTAAAACCTCTGAGTACTCCTTCCCCCGCTGTGTGTTGTACAGTATGCGGTTTCCTGCTTCAGCACTTCACAGCCCATTAGTCCAGTCTGTCACTGAATGACTGCAACACACACACACACACACACACACACACACACACACACACACAGGGCTCGGTGCAGCTATCCCACTCATCCCAGTCATGTCCACCTGTTTGGTTTTAGGGGGAAGGAGGGGTAGGGTGAGAGGAAGGAGGGAGGAAGAGGGTGAGGCAGCAGCCACCACCAATACTAGCGTGGCTGCCGGAGGGATGGCCGTAGAAGGCTATTTTTTGCTCCTGTGCTCCGCGGCGTTTTCTCGTCACTCCCAACCCTCCCTCACAATCTGTCAATCTGGCTCGTCCGCTAAAACATAAAACCGGCTCCAGTAGCCTCCATTCCCCTCTTCAAACACACACACACACACACACACACACACACACACACACACACACACACACACACACACACACACACACACACACACACACACACACACACACACACACACACACACACACAACACACACACACTGCACTCGACATTACACACCCACGCCTTCCTTTCCCAATAAAAAGCACAGCCGGTGTGGGTGAGATACAGTGGGAGAATTCAGATTGTTCCTTTAAACCTGCAATAAGCGACTATATGTTTGTCTTCAGCAGAAACCGGCTGATCTATCATCGACCTTTAAGTCGAAACCTGAGGAATTTAAAGTCCAGGGGAAATGAAAACTGTCAGTTTAACCCTTTAAGATCACATCCTCAGTTAAATTGTTCCCATGTTGACAAAGTCTGACAAAATATTCACAAAAACTCAATTTCTTCTTTCTTTCTTTCTTTCTTTCTTTCTTTTTTCTTTCTTTCTTTCTTTCTGTACAAACACACAACTTTATCAGTGATTTGGGTGAAACTGGATCAGATGTTGCTGCTAATGTAACGGGGCTCAGCAGCCTCCCAGTGAACACAACCTCAAAGACAGACGGAGGACAGGGTCGGATATATTGGTTCTCTCTTCGCTTCCCTACAGCGTCTAACAGTGAGCAACATGAGCTAACGCCACCGGCCACAACACACTGTCCACATTTTCCTCTCTAAACTTTTCCTTTGGTTTCATTTGAATCGTTTCCAGAAGCACACAGATGTAAAACTACCTTGAATCCGTACTTGAGCTCAGTAGTTGAGTAAATATTCTTCTACTTGGCCAGGAATGTGTGTGTTGGGGTGTATGTGTGTGTGTGTGTGGTGGCAGGTGGTTTGAACAGCTTCCTGGAGACAGCTGAGGAGGGAGGGATGCCATAATAATCATACCAGACCCCCTCCTCCTCCTCCTCCTCATCCCGACTCCATCCACACCTCCACCCTCGCTGCTTTACTTTTCCATTGATTCTTCCTTTTTCAGTTGCTTCCACTGGCCTGTTTTCCGTGGGTGGTCTCCTCCTCCGCCACATCAGATGATGAGTCCATGTGTGCTCCAGCGTTTCAAACGTACTACCAGGAGTTTTAAAACTGGCGAGGAAACATAATGGGCTCGAACTGGTGTGTGTGGTGTAGTGAACTCTCGCCTGTAGTCCCCAGAGGATGAACCCTACACTGTGATCCTCTGACTTTACCTCAAACATTTGGCTTTTAGTGGAATATCTCAACAATTACTGACTTTAATATCATAAAATTCAGCGCAGATATCCCCGACCCCCAGAGGATGAACCCTACCAACTGCTGACGGCCCTCTGACTTCTCCTCTAGCGCCACCATGAGGTCGACATTGTAGGTTTTTACTGAAATGACTTCTGGATGAACCCGTAACAACTTTGGTGATCCTCTGACTTAATTTCATCGTCAGGTGTAAATATTAATTTATAAACACTTTATGACCTATAAATCACACACAGACCAACATATTTAGTCGAGCTATTAGTTCATGTATTACGTTTTACTCTATTCTGTGAGATGTGTGTGTGTATTTTATCTAATGTTTGTTTGAATGACATTTTTTATTCCCTGTGTTTAAGTTTTAATGCCACACTGTAAACCAATATGGTGCAGTATAAATAAAGTTATTGTTATATTCCAAATAGTCAACATTACTAACATTAATACCTGCTTTTATTGTTTTGGATGTGATTTTGCATTTTGAGCCTCATGCATACAGTTAACTGTAGTGTTACATGGATTTGTTTGTTAATTGACAGATATCTTGTATAATTATGAAAGTTTTAACAACAACAATGTTGAATAAATGTTTTATTATCAGTCTATAAGCATTGGTAAACTGTCAAAATACTGGTTTTATCAGTGAAAACAGCTAATTTAAAAAGGTATTTTAACTGTTTTTACAGTGTAAAAAGCTTGAATTACACATAAAAAGCTACAAAATGTTATGTAAAGAATTAAAGCTTGAAAACTTTTTAAGAAGTTACTGTAATTACTGTATTATACAGTTATTTTCTGTTATTTTACTGTATTGCTTTTGGCTCTACAGCTGCTGGAACATTACTGTGCACTGTGTACACTTAAAGTGCATCTGTAATGGCTTATTTCCTAAATCCTAAAAATGTATATTGAATTACTACAAAAACTTTAGCAGGACTCAACTCCTTTAAATACACCAACGCCTCCACTGTGACGAGATAGAAGAATAAGTAGAAGGAGAAGAGGAAGAAGAGGAGGAGGAGGTTGTGGGGAACTAAGACTTGGTTACTCAGCCTTAAGTTGCTTCTCTTCCTCCTCTTTATTTTCCTCCAGTAGCACACACACACACACACACACAGTTATACGCTCACTCATCCACGGGCGAACCGCAGTCGCACACACTCACAGCGCCGTCACGGCTATTCTTAGCTGTGTACCGGCCTATTTATAGACCACTACCGGTTTCCAGCCATTTAGTTGGGAGGGATCGCAGCCAACACAAAGGAACTGGACTGAGCATATGTGAGCGTCACTGTGTGTGTGTGTGTGTGTGTGTGTGTGTGTGTGTGTGTGTGGTGTGTGTGTGTGTGTGTGTGTGCTCGACTTTATTGGAAACTTCATCTGTTTCTAATCTGAAGCAGTTAAACACACACAGAGTCGGAGAGGCTGAAGCAAAATAAGGTTAACAGAGTAAAAGTGAGGAATGCAGAACTCCTCGGGTTTATAAATAGCAGCGAGGTTCCCAGGCTAAATGAGCAACAATACAATAAGCTGATAGTTATCTAGCATGTACACACACACACACACACACACACACACACACACACACACACACACACACACACACACACACATAAAGGAAACATGCCAACCCGCCACATGAGTGGAAAAAAAAAGATGACCAAAACAAAGGAGCCTCTCTTCGACAAAAAATTCCTGTCTGGCAGATATTTCATTGGTGCAGAGACTTTTCACAGCTCACTATCACACAGCCAACACACACACACACACACACACACACACACACACACACACACACACACACACACACACACACACACACACACACACACACACACACAAGTGGATAAAAACTACTTCTAAATCTTCTTCTAAACTCGGATGTTTCTGCTGCTTTTCTTTGTCTCATGTGAGGGAAAATTCGGTTACAAAAGTCACAGAATCGGCAGATTGGTGGATAATGAAAGAAGCTACAGGATGTACGAGAGAAACTTAACATAAAAAAAACTATAAAATAGTTAAGAATCATCATAAGACCTCAGTTATAATGTTCCCCTATTAAACAATGTCCGACAAAGCCTTCACAATCATTGTGTCTTCCTGTGAAACTAAATGTGACGCGTGCTTACGTCAGCATGAACTAACTGATTTCAACCAATAACATCCTGACATTCACCCGTCAATCAATCTTCAACTTTTAGTGACGCAGAGCGAAGATTCATTAGTTAGCTAGCTTGGAGAGATTTTGCCTCTTTATTGAATGCAAAACAACAAAATGTCAAACGTTAAATACAAAGACACAAGCTACTGGGACAGACTAACGTTAAAGCGTTACTAGGCTAAAGTAGTTCCTGTAAGTACGCCACCAAGACTCAGCTAAGCGAACCGCATCCCGACTCCAGCTCTGTATTTAACTTCAGTGTTGAACGGTTCCTTGAAGCCCAGCTAATGGGAGGTCAAACACGTGGAGCTTATTGCACTGACACAGCCGCCTCAGCACCATGTCATGCCATGTGTTGTTGTTGTGGTTGTCTCTTAAAGACTTCCATCCCTCTCGTCATCCAATCAGAGATCAGAGATCAGCGAGATTAGACATTGAGTGTTGGCGATGAATCACGAGTTGTCCACAGGAACCGCAGTGCAACCGTAGCAGCCATTTTCCTTCAGGGAGTCCATTAAAAAACTAATAAAAAGCTTTTATTTAATATGGTTTGTTTTATTCTTTAATTGCCTTCAGCCAGCTCGGCTTCATCGGGGTGATTATGACGTCGTTTTGGGGTTTTACTGGATGCATCCGTCGACAAAAAGCTTAACTCAAGGTCCACTTACTGTTGTACTGGAGCTTTCAATCATTTGCTCCACTGTCATCACATAGGTAAGGTAATAATAAAAGAAAGATAATGGCAGGTGGTGATCCTAACCCTTGTCTCTGTTCAAACATGAGGAAGGCCGCAAGATGCGATTGAAAGCTCTGGAAAAAGCCAGTAAATGGACCTTGAGTTTTATATTTTTTATTATAAATCATATTTTCTATATATTATTATAAACAGGATACAATAAGTACCTGTCAATAGGTTAAAAAGACCAAATTTCACATTCTTTCAAACTCATTTTTCTGCTACTGAGGGCTGAATAACTACGGTGGCTAACGGTTTAGCTTCCAATTCAAGCTTCACATCCAGCAAATAAACAACATTTCTTACATGTATCGTGATTACAACATCAGCCAACCTCGTTGTCCTTCCAGAGGCTCTGATTAAAGACGCAGTGGCCTAACGCATCCGTCTGTACCAACCGTCTCATGCTAGCATGCTGCGAAAGGGGCTAAATAACGCTCCAAAGTTACGCTCAATGTTTGGAAAAAGACCTCAAGATATGGATATTATATAACAGGCATTTTCTGTTTTATACACAAAACAATGCATCAATTAATTGGGAAAATAACAGACACATAAATGGATACATCCATAATTTGTGTCCACAGAAACAAAGTAAGGCCGGAAGGCTGGAAGGATTTAGGTTGGGTAGTAAATGCAGGAAAATAGAGAAAGAAGGGGATTATATAAATGATATATCCTCGTTAACTAAAAGCAACACCTCACTTTCCCTCCTCAGTCTGGACTAAAGTGAACAATAATCTGAACAATAATCTGAACACACAGGAAAAGGAAGCTGGAGAGTGGCGAGAGAGGAAATGTCATACGGAGGTAAAAGTGGACGCGGCGAGTGGGCAGTAAATAACCCTGCTGGTGTTCACGCCGTGTGGATACACCGCAGAGATGAAGAGGCTGCCTGGACAGATTAGAGTAACGAGCTAAACTGGATTGTGATAGATTACAGAGGATTACAGGGCATGTAAGCCTGGTTCCAACGGGGCCGGCCAAGAGGCCATGTGGTGGGCCGCGTGGAGGAAAAAAGGCTCAGGTGCAACTGCACATACAGTACATGTGCACACAATGAGCACACTCACAGGGTCACAAGTCCACAAGTGTCACCAGCCTCAGGTTACCACCAGGCAGAGTAAAGTAAAACAGCTACCTCAACCTTTTCTTCCGTATGTTATCATGTATGAATAGTGTGAAGCCCACCTTGTCTAAAAACCTCTAAAGCCCCCCCCACAGACACACACCGGAGAGTTAGCCTCTACACACAGGTAAAACGCAGACACTTTTATAAACAGCGTGAATATGCTTCTAGTGACTGTAAAAGCTCCAGCAGCTGCTCATTAGCTCTGTTAACTCTGTTAACTCCACTACCAGCTCGCTGTTCCTGTTGTGCTGCTGTGGTCGCTGTCATCTGCAGGACTCTGATGCATTTTGTTTAATTTGCTGAGAGGGAGGGAGCTTGTATAGAAATTAAACTTTTTGTATAGTTGTATAAAATTAAACTTTTTTGATCCGCTGTGGTGAAATAACATTCATTATAATTTCTCAGTGAATCCTGGAGGAGGTGGAGGAGGTTGCTTTCCCTGCACCAAACTCCTGCTCGCTCTTTGACTTCTGACAGCTTAAGTCTGACCTTGGTGACAAGGTGTGCTTAGCAAACGTCCACAGAGTGTTTGTGTGTGTGTGTGTGTGTGTGTGTGTGTGTGTGTGTGTGTGAGTGTGTGTGAGCGTGTATGCATGTGTCCACAGAGGCATACACTTGCTATTGTGTTCTCCTAACACTGTTACATAAGTCGGGACAGAACAAGGTTCAGTCTAGTACATACTGTATTTCTCTGTGCTGTATTATACTGTCACACACACACTGTGTTGAATAACATGTCCAACAAGGAGGCGACACGCATCCAATTTCTAGCTCATTTTCAGCTAGTTCAGGCTGCAAATCACCGTTATTTTCATTACGGAGTCACTTTTTGATGAATTAATTGGTGATTCAATCTATAAAATGTCTGAAAATAGTGAAGAATGTCCATTATTATTTCCCACAATTCAAGGGAATGTCTTCAGACGTCTTGTTTTAACTCTCCAAAACCAAAAGAAACCTCATAGACGACACAGAAAACCAGTAAATATCCACATTTAAGAAGCTGGAACCAGAACATTTGCCATTTTGCTTAAAAAAAAAAGACATTTACTTTATAATCAAACTTGAATCGTGTCCATTTGCGTGTTACTTACATCCACGATGTCGGAGTTGGTCCTGCTCTCGTGGGGCTCGTTGTATTCGGTGTATTTCAGCAGAACTTTGTCCATGTCGGTGCTGGCGTACTGAAACAGCTTGTTGGTGCTGTTGAAGATGATGAGGGCGATCTCGCAGTCGCACAACACACTCAGCTCGTACGCCTTCTTCATCAGACCAAACTTGCGCTTGGTGAATGTCACCTGGAGAAAAAGGTAAAAGTTTATCTCCAACTGTGATTGGAGCACAGATCAAAAGGGGCGGGGCTTATGAAGAGTCAATTGGGATGTTAGCATTTAGTTTAAAGCAACACTGTAAGTGGAGCTGCAGACTGTGAGGGCTCTACTTTCCCTAAACTTGTGGTGTATTTTCCAGACATCCATTTGTCTCCATTCATTTCAGCACAATATGAGGGGATCAGAGTGCAGCTCGTTAAAATCAATCCGCACTTAAACGGCATTACCGCACATAAATAATGAAACTAAATGCAAGGCTTGATGGATCGCACAACTCACGCAAGAGTCTGCTCATTGATTTTAACTGAATGGAAATCAATGGCTGTCTGAAACTGGAGGAAAACCAGAAAAAGGACAGCAGCGTCAGACTGACACAGAGGGCACCTGAGATGTTCTCACTGCACGGGGAAACTGTGTAAACACAGAAGGTCAAAGTTGAAGCAGGAAGTCGGTCTGTGACGGATGTTTACAGCCGGACAGTTCGGGGAATAATTCTACTGTTCGCCTTTATTTTCTCTTCTAAATAAGTTTGATGAACCTGGACGTTTGCTGCCCGCGTCTGATCGTCTGACTGCGTCTGTTTGTTCCCCCGTTGGACCTATTTTTAACCGCCAGCCGCACATCTGAGTTATTATAACCACAGCCTTCAAAATAATAATAATAAAACTATAAAAGTTGTTCTTTAAATCACACATGATGGTAACAAAGGAGCTAAAACTCATAAACTTATCTTTAAGGATGAAACACACACTAGTATAACCTCATACGGTCCAGGGAAGGATTGTGACGAGGTCAGTCCTGCCCTGCTACGGGGGTCAGGAAGCATATGTGCCTGCATTTCCTGTCATAACAGGAAGAGAGGAACCCCCCCAAGACAAGACTTGTGTGTGTGTTCATACAATGCACACAAGCAGTTGAGCCGCATTGACAACGAGCTCTCATTTCTCAGTTGTCATATCTGTTGCATGGAGCTGGTTGACTCACGTGAACTCACACAGTCGCAGTGCGAGAGGATCATGTGACCCGATATCGCCGGCGTGTGTGTGTGTGTGTGTGTGTGTGTGTGTGTGTTGTGTGTGTGTGTTTCAGACTAAGAATCTGTGTCGTTTTGTCTTTCGGACGTGTGACTTTTACGTTGTTTCTATCTGCGGCGTTACATTTGTGCCTCATTTCTAAAAGTAAGAAAACTGAAAATAGTCAAACTTGAGCACAATTAAGGTTAAACACTGAAAACACTTTGCCTCCGTTTAAAAGGTCCCACTTTCAGGAGGATCTGTTGTATGTTTTCATCATCACCGTTGTGTTTTTGTTACCTTAGAATTAGACGTTTTTATCTACAGAGGCAGCGGGTCCTTCTCTGGTGGCGGAGTCCGCCATGTTTCTACAGTAGCCCAGAACGGACAAACCAAACACATTTTCTCATCTAACTTGGTGAATTAAGGTTTTATTTCCACCAAACCAGAGTTGGTGATTGTTGGAAACACTAACAGAGACGCTTTTAATGAGTTTTATTCTGTTTCTGTCCACTTTGAATGAAGTTACGATGGTCTGGAGGTAAAATTAGTGTTTTTGTCTCTGGAGTCTGGTGGAGAGTGATAGTGATATTATGGCTGTTTGTGGTTAAACTAAAGGTCTATCTCTGTAGGGATCCTTTCCATAATGCTGTCAGACACTGACAATAACAACCTGAGTCTGTCAGTGGCAGAAACTACTACTGTTAGTGGAACAAACAACAACTACTGTTAGTGGACGCACTTTGATGGCAAATTTGTCGTTAATGATTAACGTTTGCGTTACATTTCACAAACTCTGTGAATTAAGGATTTATTTCGACCAAACCAGATTCGGTGAGTTTTATTTTGTTTCTGTTTTGGGCCGAGATGCTGGTGCTTTAGTGGGAAAGTAAATTTCATTCCAGTTTTAAAAAAGGTGCACGTCTGAAAGTCTCCTGCGTACTCACGTGTCTGTTCCGTTCATCCATAATCCGCGCTATCTGAATCTTTTTTCTCCCCATCTTGGCTGTTTTGTTTTGTCTTGCTAGTTCTTCCTCTTTGTCACAAACTTCTTCTGGCTCCTTTGACTGACTTTCAGGTCCTCACAGTTTTTCACTTTTCAATCCCAAACTGCTGGCTTCTGCAAGAGACAGGAACAAAAACATGATCATTGGGGTTAATAAAAAAAACAACAAACCTCAATCACACACATGCCCGCACACGGATGAGAGGAAGAGGACGAACTGGTTTTTGGATTCTGTGTCACACTTTAAGAGGTGGCAATGAAAAGGACAAAAGATCAAAACTCAAACAGAAACATGTATGAACACCACTTTTAATTTCCAAAACCGGGATTGCGTGTGGGTATCATGTCATGCTATAATGCCGAGTGTAAACCGCCATGCACGCACAGACAGGCCACATATTGTCTGTCTGCATGCCCGTCCATTCACTGCTGCCGTATCCCCCTGACACACCCAAAAACCCAGCTTCCTCAGGGGGTTACTGTACCCTCAGGAGGAAGTGAAACAACTGGGCATGTCAGAATGCAAATAATAAAGAGTTTGGCTCTGTCATATGCTGTATGAAAAAAACATCTGGAGGCTTTCAGAAACCACATTTGAAGACAGGATTTTCTTTACTGCTCGCCAGAAAACTTCCTCTCTGGGTGGAGCTCAGATGGGACCAGCAACTCAGTTTAAAGCTCTAATCTGTAACATTTCCTCATTAAACAGTGTATAAACTCTATGTTCTATATGTAGTTGTTTTCTTACATTATCCCAAATGTTTCCAACAATGTTCAACCTCAGAGAAATCTGTCATTTTATTTTGTTTACCGGTCGCCTGTCAATGACGCCATATCCCCTTTGTGCCTGCGTCAGCGTTGTGGTTGTCTGCCAGAAGCTGTCATACATTGACTGTTGATCCAGTCTGAAGCCACATTGTTACCATCCACTGTTTAGATCTTGGTGCTTTTTAACTCTAGATTTGAACCGGATGAAGGATTTTAGTCATCGGACGTCTGGATCTTAAGTTATCAGAGAAACAAGCTGAGCTAACGTTAGCAGCAGCTCGGCTCGCAGCCCCTCCGCGACGTCCTTTGTCTGTCCAACAGCGTGGGAGAAGCAGTGATTGTTAAGGTGGAACTGCTTTATTCAGTGTGTTTAGTGGTTTTAATCAGCGGGTCTGTTTGTGTTGGAGAGGAGGAGACCTCTGTGGATCATTGGGCTCCCGGTAGAAACCTCCTGAACCATGAACACTGAAGGAATCCTAACCGGGAGAAGCTGACTGCAATGACGCCAATGGTGGTGAAGACAACAACTCACATGATCCCACGCTGCTTCACCTCATCATCACACTTTATCATTGTTAATTTTTTTTATGTGTCTCTCACAACAGAATAATAACATAAAGACGAAGCTTGTTTTCTGCTCTACGTATTACAGCTCCAGTGTTTATCGGTATTTTGATGTTAACGGGGAGAAGAAGGAGACATCTTGTGTACGGCAGGAAAACTTTAGAAATGAAACAAAATTTGCACATTCATAGATTTTAAGCTTACACTGCAGTGACAGAACATACCAAAATAACCAGAATTTCCCTTTAAGACACTTCCACATTGGCTCCAGGTAACACTCAGTGTGCCGGCTGCTCATAAACCATGTGTGTATGACTAAAGTGCGTGATGAAGTCTTGACCATGTGGAAAACACCAGCACACACACACAAACACACTTTCTAGTTCAACTAAACGCTCCCGCCTCCTCTAACCTCTCCCTCAGACCCTCGCATTAAAGCCCCTTCGCCCCTTCATTAGCGTGAGGAGGAGAAGAAAAGAGGGAGGAAGGTGATATTAAGCAGTCAACGAACCTTTTGTTAATCTGTCGTGTGCCGCGGGGCGTGAAAGCACAAGCATAAAGGAGCACACAGGAATATGTGTCATACAGATTAAAGATGGACCTGTGCGCCTACCGGTGCATGTGTGTGCGCGCCATGTGACCCGTGTCTCGCTCCTGAAGTGGAGCTTAAGAGCTCGGGTCGCCGAGTTAACTGGATGTTCACACACGCTGAGACAGACGCACACAAACAAACACACACGGCAGGTTTTCTTGGCAGCTTTTCCGGCGTCATCGCAGCAGCAGGCGAGGAAAAGGCGCTGCCTGCTTGCAGGAGGCGGCGGCCCTCAGGCGCACGGGGAGAAATGGAGAATGAAATTGGGATTTGCGGAGATGTAAGACGATGACGCAGGTGTGCTCTCGGAAAACAAAAAGGGAGAGAATGACTGCGGTGTTACAGTTTCTTTATCTCCCTCATTCATCATTAAAGATGTTCGTTATATGAGAGGAAGGAGGCAAGAAATGATTGTTTTTATTATTATTTGGTTGATAAAATGTCTAAAGGTTGTGAAACGTGTCCATGGTTGACGTTTATAAATGTCCAAAAGCCAAAAATATTATATTTACAATGTAAAAGCAACCATCAAACCAACAGGAGGAACTGAATATTTTAACTTTTATCACATTTTTTGGAAGTTGGAAGCACAAGGGACGATTGATTGATTTATAGTGATCCTAGTTCAATCATTCAGGACATTAACGCCATGCATAACTAAACTTTAATTAGTATCATTGGTAACGCCTGTGTTTACCCTACTAGTTCTTGTCAAAATGGCTGCTGTGGAAAAGGTCTTTTGAATAATGTTTATAAACTTTATAAACTAAAGAACTAGCCTCAGACTGTTGGCATCAAATCATAAAGACTGGAAACAGCTAACCTAAAAGCCCTCTTGTCTTATAAATACTGACGTGTCTTAAAGTAAGCATCCATAAATAATTAGTTTTTCTTATCATAGTTGACTTTTACTGGAGGCCCATTAGCTTGTTAGCTTATTGTTAGCCTCAGTTTATCCTATGAATTCATATTTTAAAAAAGGTGGAAAAAGGTCTTTAAAATAATGTTTGTTTCTGTTGTTCGGCTCCAGAAACTTGTCACGCTCCGACGTTTTATAAACTAAAAGAACTGATTGATTAATAAAGAAAACAGCAGCTGAATATTGAGGATAATGATTGATCGCAGCTGTAATAACCTGTAATTTCCACCTCTTCTCTCGTTTCCTGCGGTTGGAATAAACAAATACAAACTGACAGCTCCTGTCACGAAGTCATAATGGACGTGTTTGTTGCCACCAGGAAGAAAACAAAACAAAAACACTGATAATAAAAACGCTATCAGGATCATCATCAGCAGCAGCGAGCAGCGACACGCCGGCCGGAGAGCATTACAGGAATATCTGGAGTCTGAGTCACGCTGCCTGTGAGCCTACCTCGCTTCAGGAACACAGCACAAGGATCAACAACATCGGTTTAAATTTAGAGCCCTCGCAGACGAGCACACTCAGCATGTTGGCGTAAAACAAAAGAAAAGGGAATTTTAGGCCAAACTGAGACTGTGAGATTGCATGAAACAATGTGTGTGTGTGTGTGTGTGTGTGTGTGCTGTTATCTGTAGGTTTGATTTAACGCCGCAGTTTGATCTTTTTCCAGGATGACAGCAAATCTCCACCCCGACTTCACCCACGCGCACACAAACCTCCCCGCTATTTATAGACCCCCGGCGTAAAAAAGCAGAAGGACTCCAAAAATAAAGAAGGATGAACTTTTTACCCCAAACAACAATACGAGCAGTTTTCTGGTTCACAGACAGAGAGAGAGAGAGAGAGAGAGAGAGAGAGAGAGAGAGAGAGAAAAAAAAAGAGAGACTGTTGAACAGAGGAAGAGATGGAAATCAGCCATCTCACGCAGGCCTCAGCTGCTCCCTCGCCAATTATTTTCCAACACGCTGAAAAAAGAGGCGGGAGAGTGTGACTGTGTGAATGCCTGTTTGCATATGTGCTGTACGGTTTACACGCAGCGCCGGCAGAGCGGCGGCTAATGGCCGACATGTGGCGGTGCCCTTGTGTTCTTTGGCAGGACACTCTGAGCGTCTCGGTGTCGCAGGGCGGCGAGGGGAGGGCGGGTGGTCGGCGGAGGGGCGAGGGGTGACGGACAGACCCTGCTGGACCTGGAACCGAACTCTGAATCCATTAAAGAAAAGCAGTTGTAGCCGGCGAACGTTATTAAGCTATAAAAGAGAATAATTAGAAGGAAAAGTTCGACATTTTAGGAAATATGATAATTTTTAGATGAGAAGATTTAAACCACTGCTCAGTTTCAGGTTATTGTTATTAAAAATATATATGACATAGTATTTTGTGACATAATAAAGCATTTCAACCCCAAAAACATAATAATAATAATAATATAATATCTGGCTAACTTAGCTTAGCACAAAGACCAAAAAAACCACTAGCCTTAAATCCCTTTTCTCTTTTAAATGCTAACAAGTATGAAAGCGTCCAAAAATAAAAACGCGACAGTTTCTGCTTTTATCAGAGGCCCATTAGCTTGTTAGCTTCCTGTTAGCCTCAGTCTGTTGGTATGAGATTGTGTACGGAGGTTATTTCTGAGATGGTTTTACATTAATATTAATATCTGTATGCTAATTATAAAGACTGGAAATGAAAGGAAAACATTTTGTTTTATAAATAACAGAACAATGAACTCTGTGGCAAATAGATTGATTATTTACTCCCCGTATCAATACCGATCAGCTCTTTATGGCGCGCTCCAGGCTAACACAAACACCTGTGTGCGGGTAACTAAGGTGTAAACGTGTATTTGGTCGTGTTCGGATGTAGAAATATGAGACGGCGCAACACGTCGACTGTGTTCAAAGTGTCTCTTTGAGTTTAAAAAACAAATACAGGCTAAATTACTGGTGGAAGTTGCCTCTCAGGGCTCAGATGTGGATGCAGGTAACCTGATCTAATACATGTGGTTCGGTGGGGGAGACCCCTCTATAAGCAGCGGGTGAGTCACGCCCCGTGGCACAGACAGCTCGCCACATGCTCGGCATACGGGAGTGATATCACACCGACATCTGCGGCGTCTTTGCGGGACCGCAGCATTTCTGAAACGCTGCCATGAGTCCGATTAGAGCAGCTTCAGAACTTGCTTGAGATTTATCGTGTTTTTAAGTTTCCTTCAGTATCAAAGTAATCCGGTGACAGTTGTCTGTACATCCGCTGGTACATCGCCAACGGGAGCTGCCGATGGCTGATTCGGCTCACTTTTAATTCCACTTTGCCAAAATATAACCAAATATAGGCAAAAAAAAAAAAAAAAAGGAGAGATCAATGACATCTTTGATGAGCTTTTAAGGGACTGTTAGGTTGATAGGTGTAGGTGTAGCTAGCTCACAATTAATGTAGATTAGCTATATCTATATCTTACTTTATATATATATTTATATTTTATCTTTTAACCACCTTAAAAATGGTTTTCAACATAGATTAGCTTAGCACGTAGCATATTTAAGTAAAAGAAAGGAGGAAATTGACTGAGGCTTGCTGAACTGTGGTTGGAGCACAGAGCACACATTTATTTTTTTTTAGATAAAATGTATTTTAATTCATACTTAATAATGCATGATGCAGTTTTATGGCTGGTAAAAAAAATAATATTTTTGGTTGGTAAATAAAACAGACGAGCCAAAAAATTCACTTTAAACACTAAAATCCAAAATATAAAAATACTTTGCCACAGTTTGGTCCAAAATTCTGTCAAATTTAACCACATTAATTAAGATTAAACTTAAAATAACGTAAAAAAAAAAAAATAAAAAAAAAAGTAAATTAATTAATGATCTGTTATGGACACATTTTAGACTCAATTTAATAAAACAATATCTCATATTAGTAAATAAATGTCTAACGCCACCGTAAATCTATATAAAATACTTTACTAAGATGCTACAATTATGTGATTTTTAGCTCAATTATTCATTTTAAGGCTTTTCCAAGCAAGTATTGATATATAATTGTTTTTAAATCCCCATATATTTCTGCCACCCTTTGGCCACCCCATGTATCGATCCGCCCCTGCATCAATCACAAACTTTCTCCAACTACAAACATCAGTTCAGACTCTCTCTTACCAAAAACAAAAACGTTGCTGAAGAAAAGTTAAAACCACACAGTTACTTCCTCACATGTCCCGACAGAAAAACTTCCCCGAGTGTTTCCAACCGCGCTCCGCCGCCGGGGAGAAGTCGACACAAAGCCCCGCAAACCGAGCTCCAGCTCCGGGCACTCACACTACAACCTGACCGCCGAACAGACGCGAGCTCCGGAGACACAAACCCGAAGGTGTTTCCTCTGAAGTGAGGAGAGCAGGAGGAGGAGGAGGAGGAGGAGGAGGATTATCCCGCTTGTGTTTATTTCCTGTTGTTTATGGCGTGTCAAACCCGCACGCCCCGCATCACACTCCACACACGCACACGCACACGCACACAGAGCTTTACCTCACACTGCTCCGCTCCGCAGGTCTTTCTCCTGCGTGTGTCCGTCCAGCGGCTCAGTCCATCGGTGAGTCTTCCTGCGCTTCCTCGGGCTCAAAGCACCTGGACGTCAGGAGGAGGCATCATCACACCGCACGTGCACGCACACAGCACGCACGCACGCGCACAGAGGAAATAAAATAGAGAGGAGGAGAAAATGTTTTAAATAGAGCTCCAATAAGACATTTCTCTCTGTCTTTTATGTGTCTTTGTTTTTATTTTAATCAGTGTTTTCAACAGGTTTCTGTGAGAATACACTTTAATATAAGTTAATATAATATAATATAATATAATATAATATAATATAATATAATAGGCTATATAACTACTGCCTCCCAGTGGAGACTCCAGGAACTGCTCCACTGCTCATCCATTAACTCCCAAACCAATAAAACTGTTATAATAAACAGTTTAAAGCTGCAGCAGGTAACTTTTATAGACTGAATCTTTCATTATATACTGACAGGAGAACATGAGACAGATATTCTGTGAAACAATCAGGTTCCTCTGGTTCCTCCTGGTGCTCCTGATGGCGTTTGTGAGAATCCACCAGGGCCCGAATTAAAGCAGCCGATCAGAGCGACGGACGCTTCGGGACTCAACAATCAAAGATCTTATATATCGTTTCAAAAAGCAGAAACAATACTGACGATACTGGAAAAGACTTCAGGTGATTAATCCACCAGTAAGGATTATAATCCATTTGTCTGTCAGCACAATCTTCTATTCAGGGTGAAGTGATCATCTCCTAAATTATTAGCCAAATATATCGTCTTGAAATTTAAATATTTTAATTTAATGTGATGAAATGTGATTGTTAAGCCCGGAAAAAAGCTGAAAACTTCAGAAAAAGGCTGAAAACTTTAGGAAAAAAATGAAAAACTTGAATAAAAAAAGTGAATAAATAATAAATAATTGGTGAAATATAACTCACTACGTACAAATCTGAGGTAAATGTACTTGACTTGATTCTCCAAAACATCTCAGAGGGAACGATTGTACGATTCTACATTTACAGCTTTCAGGAGAGTTTTATTAAATTAAAGTCAATTAATCAATTAGCTGAAGTCATTTTTCATGTAAAAACATTTCCTGTTTCCTGTGACTGATTTTAATCATTTGAATGTGTTTGTAATATTTGGACTAAATAAGCATTGTGAAGGATTTATTGACAGATTAATGGAGAAAATAATCATTAATAAATTATTATCAATCAGCTCCAACAGTGAAATTCTGCTTTTACATTAATGAATGAATCAGAATAATCTAATTTTATCAGATATAACTGAACAACAATCACAGTTTAATACTGTAAATTCATTTTACTGATTATATGCACATATATTCAATGCAGGACTTTAACTTATAGTGGAGTATTTGTACTTTTACTAATAAAATAAAGGATCTGAATACTGATGATTTCTGATTAATCTGCAGATTATTATCTCAGTTAAAAGTTAATTTAATCCAAAAAATGTCAGAAAATAGAGTTTCAAGGGACGTCTGCAAATGTCTGTTCACAGGTTTTTTTATATTCATATCTTCAGAAAAAGCAAAAAAAAAACTTAAGAAAAAACTTCAGATAAAAGCTGAAAAGCAGAAAATCAGATTCAGTTTATAGTTACAGAAGACAAAAAAAACATTCACATTTGGAACCAAAACCGAAGCTGTAGATTAATTGATTAAAACAAGTGCATGTTGTGCCCGACTAATCGATTAATCGCCCGCTCTAATAGTCAGCTCTACTTTACTTTCGAAGCCAGTGGCGTAACACAACAACCTGCAGCCTCACTGTGACGAAGCATTTTCCAGCTCATCCAAAAACGGTTTAATGATCCCACAGAACTGCATCCTATGTATTATATTATTATACTGTGTGTTTAAAGAGCTTAACATTATAACAAATAATAAATAAATAATGATTATTATCCATTCGTCTTCTCTGCTATTCATGGTCAACTGATCATATCCTGAATTATGGGCTGAATATACATATTGAAATGTATCAGTTTGAATTTAATGTGGGAAATAGAAACTTTAACGTTGAGCACAAAACTTCATTCTTGGACTTGGAAATACGGAAAAAAACGTAAGAAAAAAGTTGCAGTCAGCTTCTCCCGGTTAGGATTCCTTCAGTGTTCATGGTTCAGGAGGTTTCTACCGGGAGCCCAATGATCCACAGAGGTCTCCTCCTCTCCAACACAAACAGACCCGCTGATTAAAACCACTAAACACACTGAATAAAGCAGTTCCACCTTAACAATCACTGCTTCTCCCACGCTGTTGGACAGACAAAGGACGTCCCGGAGGAGCTGCAAGCCGAGCTGTTTCTCTGATAACTTAAGATCCAGACGTCCGATGACTAAAATCCTTCATCCGGTTCAAATCTAGAGTTAAAAAGCACCAAGATCTAAACAGTGGATGGTAACAATGTGGCTTCAGACTGGATCAACAGTCAATGTATGACAGCTTCTGACAGACAACCACAACGCTGACGCAGGCACAAAGGGGATATGACGCCATCGACAGGCGACCGGTGAAACGCAGTGTTACCTGAATAAAATGACAGATTTCTCTGAGTTTGAACATTGTTGGAAACATTTGGGATAATGGAAGAACTCAACTACATGTAGAACGCAGAGCCAGAGTTTATAGGTATTGTAACGCGGTTATGCAATGTCACACATTATAGCTTTAACTTGAGCTCTAGTTTCCTGCCTGTGCTGTTGTTTTGCTGGGGCAGCTCTCACTCGCTGATTCCCTGGGCTTCATCTTCTACACAACTCAACAGCATATAGAACACAAACCTCGAGTTTACACACATTTTAAAGCAGGAACGTCACAGATTATAACTTTAACGTCCGTCCCTGTTTTAGTTCACTCACCGGTGCTTTTTGTTCTGTCTTCACCTGGAAGGTTTCCCCAGCAGCTCCAGCTGTGGGTTCACTCAGTCGATCCCTTGTATCAAACAAGAAAGGATTCTTAAAGAAAAAGAAAGCGAAAGAAGGAATATTAAGCCAGACCAGCTGGCTTAGAGAAGAGGGGGGGACCCAGAACTGGGCTGCGTTTGGATCTGAGATCAGTCCAGACTGAGGCGAGGTAGTCTACACTCATCAGACCCTGACGCTCAAACACCACCCCCTCCGTCCCATCAACACACACACACACACACACACACACACACACACACCTCTTGTACACACTCATACCCTGTGACCTCCTGCGTCCGAGCTGGCCGGTCTGTGGAGGAGCCCGGTCACCTGTCGTTGTCACTCGCGGTATATTTAGCTCTGAGGTGTCAGTGATGCTGCCTGTGTGTGTGTGTGTGTGTGTGTGTGTGTGTGTGTGTGTCTTTCAGTTTGTGTGCGCGTGTGTTGGGGGGGGAAAAATGTGTTGCTGACACTCAGGGCCTCCATGGGCCTCGGTGTAAGAGCCCAGGATTACTGGTCCAAAGACCGGCGGCTCTACACATTACATACAGAGAGAGAGAGAGAGATCAAACCTGCGAGCGTGTCCTAGATATCAGCGCACTGAGCATCTGCTTGGCGGAGGATTACCTCAGCTGTCTGCTCCTGTCAGAGGCAGGAAAGGAGACCAGCAGACTCCTTTGACTTCGATGATCTATGAATCCATCGAATAACGCAGCAGGAACATGGCTGACTCACCGAAAAGCCCCGAAACAACAACCCCCCCGCTGGTTTCTAGAGTAAAATCCTTCTGGTTCTCATTGTTACACAAAATGTGTGGTTCTAAAAACTGGGAGGGCTGGTTGATGAACTTCGGACCGTATTATTTCCCTTGATGATAACCAACACGCACATACTGGAGAGTTAGCTTAGCTACAACACCATGCAGAAACTTTTACAAAGTGCTGTGAATGTGCTTCTAGTGCCTGAATTGGACCAAAAAACAGTTTCAGTACCCAAATTCAGCAATCTCCGGTACCAGGGGTGTGTCCAGATGGGGGGGTCTTTCAGAGGTTGTAGCGGGCTCCAGCTAAAGATACTGGTATCATGTGAAACTAGGTGGTCTAACGCGTCCATTGCTAAGAAATAATGTTGGAAAGGAGACAAAATAACGCTCCAAATTTTGGTGAAGGCCATTTTTAATGGGATATCAGGACGTTTGACCTCGGGTTGTCTCAATGAAAACGGGTTCGATGCCACTATTCAAAGGCTAACTGAGGTGAACTACGCTAACTAACTGAGGAATCTGGCTTTTTGACTGTCCAGATAAGTTTGTTTTAAAACTATTATTAAATATGTATTCTCATTGTATTGCCATTTTTCATGGCATAAAAATCCAAGAATGACCCTAAAAACGGAGAGACTGCACTCTGTCTTTGTATTAGCATAAACAGATATATACGTAGTGCAAAGAGTAGTGTCTAGCACAGTAATATCTAAACTACTATTACTATCTGCTCCAATGTGCTCAGGTAATAAACCACAGTAAGAGTTCCCAGTGGAGAACATGAAGATTCCCTTTGTTTTAATTCCCGACATTGTCCAGAAATTGTCCTGAATTCAGGATTTACAGACACTGAAGCCGCAGTAACTGTCGTAAATGTAATCAACAAAAAGTTTCTCAGTTACTCGTGACGTTAAAAGCTCCAGCTGTTCATTATATAGTATAGTAGTAAACATAGTATTATATTCAGACGTCCTTGAACTCATCGTGTCCAAATCAAAGATAAAATCATGTGCGGTTGATTTCAGTCTGCCACTAACAGCAGCTAGAAACTGCAGGTCAGTGAGTTTCAGCCAGCGAGGACCCGCTGATGGAAAGGAAACAGTCGAAGCGTAAACGATAATTCCACCTGAAAATAAATTCTGTGCACGATTTCCCTCGTACAACACACACAGACGGAGACGAGGGCAGATTGTTTGGCGTTCGGGCTCGAAAGGAATGTGTGAAACGTTCTGGTGCGTTAAATTTACGTGCTTTAATTTCCCCACCGTTGGTTTGCATCCATCCTTCCCTTCCTCCTGAAGAAGAAATATGCTGTTCATTTTACCCACCCCCCCCCCCAACCAACGGGTTGTTTAGACTCCTGTCTGCACCATTTACACTTGAGGAAGGGAGGAAAAGGGGGGAGGAAATGAAAGGAGGTGGGAAGGAAGGGAAAAGGCTAACAGTGATTGTTTGTGTGCAGAACACGGGGCTGAAATTGAATTATGGCAGATTTAAGCTGTCAGGGAAATCACTCGCTCTGGTCGGTTTAGAGGTTGAAACAAACCTTCGGCTGTATCCGACGTACGCGATGTGTGGTACACGCTGGTTTTAACAGCAGTAGTAAACGACAGCACGGCTAGTGGCAAACTACTTTTATATCCGGTCCTAAAGAAAAAGGTTATAAATGTTGGTTTTCAGGATCGTCCCAATAATGAACATATATTATGAACCATTATCCTTCCCTCTTCCAGTCCACTTTAAGAGGCTGTAACAGGCTCCAGTTTAAAGCTAGAGTAAAGATACTGGTATCATATGAAACTAGATGACCTACTGCATCCATCCGTACCAACAATGTCATGCTTGCACGTTGGGAAGGAGACTAAATGATGCTACAACATTAGGACGGATTTTGGAAATGGAAAAACTAGCAACCTCTGAGTCCAGGATATCTGAATGAAAATGGGTTTTATGGGAAGAAGTCGCTGCATCTTTAGCGCCAACTCGTTTCCGCGTGATGGACAGTTGTCACAGGTCTGCACGTTGTGTGTCTTCTTGTCTCAGCTCAGTAAAATGACGTTTGCATGTACAGTGTGTGTTTGTGTGTCCGTGTGTAACCGTGCTCGCTGTCTGTGTAGGCGGGAGTCCGATGAAGGTGTTGGAGGAACATAAACAAGCAGTGACAGAAGCAATAAGCTCCGGCTGAAAAGAACCAGATGTGTGCAGAGAGACATCCTCAAAATATTATTACTGGAAGTCTTCTAACGTTTCTCCTCTGTCCACCTTAAAACTCTCTTTGTGACGTCAGAACAGAGTGATTCATTGTGCCGCGGCTCTGGTGGACCTAAAAGACTGGTGTGTAGGATTTAGTGGCATCTAGTGGTTGCAGATTGCAACGCACTCGCTTCACGCTGCTCTTCTAAACGCAAAGGAGAAACTACGGTGGCCATGAAATATGCAATAAACGCCCTTATCTAGAGCCAGTGTTGGGTTTGTTCTATCCTAACAGCACATCTTAATAAAGTCAGTTAACATAACTTAAAACTACATTAATTAAAACTTAAAAATAAAGTAAAAACTGAGTGAATTTAAATGTGTGCTGTATTTTAATTATTGGTGATATAATTCCAGTTTGTTCCATTGACTCATAACTTTATAACATTATAAAATAAACTGAAGTCGGTAAAAAAAAAAAGATGCATTTAAGTGACTTTATTCAGATAAATTCTGTTCACACATTTTATATAAAGTTTGGAGAAATGCTGCATATGAGTTTAATAGACTTACTAGTTTTAAGTATTAACTTAATCTATGTTTCCTTAACAATATTTTAAGTTATTTGTACTAAAATTAAATATTTTTTCACGTTTTAATTGTTCGTTTAAGTCGATGGGTTTCCTCAGTTTGAGTCACTTATTCTCTGGGTTAGAGTAGACCCTGTTGGTTATTAATGTTCCTCTGATATTGACATTTTCATTTAAGCTGCCAAAACTCTGCAAAAAACATCCTTTTTTTGTTACTTTCTTTTTATCCTTTTGAGACTTTCTGTCTCTCTCATTTGGACTTTGGCGGCTAATTTCTTTCTGTCGATTAAACAGAAATTTAACTTCAGACTAAGAAGAAAACAATAAGTAAGAAAACAATCGGAAAACCGTCGAAATTTAGCACAAAGTTTAAACATTATCTAAACAAATATTACCTGTATTTCAACAGCATTTGAAAACAATAATAATAAGGTAATGGTAGCTCGAGCGAGGTCCCAGCGTCTGTGGAAATCTTCCATAATGAAAACCACAAGTTCATATAGATTTTTAAACCTACTGGGATTTGTACACTGGTAGTTCATTTTTGAACCAGTTTTATCCATTAAAAAGCTATAAAATGTTGTTAATAACTATTAAATAGGCAATAAAGGATCCTGGTCGCTCACATTAATGTAATGAATGTCTGATGTTTGGTGACGTGTTGTTTCATACAACTCAGTTTAGCGTGGACTACCTCTTTAAAGAAACAATCTAATAGTATTTCCCATCTTTGCTCAGCCAGGAATTAAAGGCCTGTCCCAAATAAAAGCCCATCGGTCCGTAAACTGTTCACACTGACAGAAACTCTTCCCTTCACGGAGGAGGTTTTTACAGGGGGGGTGGGGAGCGGACTCAGACATGAGGAGGGAATGCCTCGAGACATGCTGTGGATCGTGGACTATGCCGGGCAGTTGGGTGAGGATGGATTAGTTTACACACGCTCATGGCTTTCACGGTAACTTTATCCCCCTCTCCGACGGGCCACGCCACACTGCGGCGGACACTCGGTAAACGGGAAGAACGCCACGGTCTCTGAAGGAGGAGCAGCAAATATCACAAACACACACACAAAAAAATCTGGAAAATAGTCGACAACAATTACCCAAAGTGACACTTGACACTGAAACCATGAAATGTTTTTACATAGAAAGATAATTTAAAGGTCCAGTGTGTCACACTGAGGAGGATCTATTGTCAGAAATATAATATTTATATGTTTTCATTGGTGTTTAATCGGCTGAATATAAGAATGTTTCTGTTAATGTTTCTATCTACGGAGGGAGCGGGTCCTCTTCCAACCAAACACTGGCTTACACAGCGAGTGGTATTCAGTTGGTTGTAACCATCGACTTATATAAAGATGGACGACGTGAAGGCGAACCCTCTCTATCGCCCCCTGGTGGCTGACTGCATGTTAGCAGAGGCTTTTTACATTGGGAGGAAGTGGAAATGCGACCTCCATCTTTTATATGTCGCTAAATCCGACAAACTCTTAGTATACTTTAAGTACCTTCACCTTATACTTCTACTCTATTACACTGGACAGCTCTAGTTACTTTACAGATTACAGCTTTACATCCTCTTCCTGTCCAGTGAAAACCACGTATCTCCAGATGTGTTGATTTTGAATCTTGGTAGAGAATTTAAAGATGAAGTTTAAGCAGATTATCGAGCTGTTTTCAATTAATCAATTAAATATTTGCTCTATAATTGTCAGAAAATACTGAAAAAACTCAAAATAAAAGTTTATTGACGAATTAAAGCAGCAAATATTCACACGAGTTAATTGTTTTTGTCATCTTTGGTTAAAAAATGACAAAAACAATTCACTGATTATAAAAATGGTTTATATTTTTCATTTACTTTATTTTAGAGTAATAACATGGAACGAGTAAAAGACAACAGAGACCTGCCCTCATGATGCTTTTTGTCTGTAGTGTAATTAATGTAACATTATGAATAATAAAGAAATAAAGCTAATTAATTATTAATTACAATATAACCTAATGAATAAAGAAAAAAAAACTAATTTTCATATGAAACCACAAAACACCGACGAGCTGCTTAGGATGCCGATCATTTCACGACGCTCGGCTCTGGGTCGCGGTGGCCCGTGCAGGTTGAGGTCACCCTTACGGGAAGTGTCAAAGGTCGCGGGCCCCCACCTGGACACTGGTGTCACCCTCCCAGCTGACACGCGCCATAAACACTCATCCTAAAATGCTAACGTCTTCCTCTGCCGTGCCTTCGCGTTCATTCAGCTCCCTCGGCCGACGAGCGGGTGATTGTGGGCGAATGTGAGTCGGTTTAACGCCAACGTGCCGTCACAGATCCAACCAAAGCTCGCAGTACACAGCCCCCCCCCCAATCCAGGGTTCCTCGTCTCAGTCGGGGTCAGAGGGCAAGTGTTGTCACATGGTCGGCATAGCTCGCCTAATGACTGACAGGTGGACACAAGAGCTGGACTCTGGTTACCGATGACGGGTTGGAGGCCCCCGCTGTGCTAACAGAGGGAAACAGATAATATAATAATAAAAACAGAAATAAACAGAAAGGTTCAGTACGGAAGCGTATTGCATTCACTTGAAAGTTTATTTTATTGGTTTGTTTTTCTGAGTAATTTATTATTATGGTTGTTTTTTCGGACTAATTTATTTCTGAGTTTAGAGAGCATTTGAAACAATAGACGCATTCATTCCTTTATTGAGAGCTCAATTTAACGGAAACAAACATAACCAGCCTGTTTAGTTCAATCAAGTTTCACTTTGATCTGGGTTTAAGACACTGGGAGATAGTCCTGTCTTTAAGTCATATAGATGGTATTATCATTAGTTTGTCGACTGTAATTGACCCGGTACGGTAGATAGTTGAAGATGGGGCATGTATGTGTGGGCAGGAGTCACCAGAGGTCCATGGGAGTCATTTGCAGGTTGGAGGTTCGTGCGGGAGTTCGAAGTATCTCGATAATTCAGAAAAAAAGAATTCTCCGAAAAACAGAAAAGAATTAGTCAAAAAAACAAACCAAAAAATATATTACTCAGAAAAACCAGAGTTTTATTTATTTATTTCAAGTGAATGCAATACGCTTCCGTAGTTCAGACTCTGAAGATGTATTTCATCTTATTCTTAACAACAAGTGTTTTACCGGCTCCTTTTTGTTAAAGTAATGAAAAATAAAGTAATATATATATATATGTCTCTTTTATCTTGTTACCATTTTTAAAATGTGGTTGTCTTTTCAACATAGATTAGCTTAGCATAGCACATAGAATCTCTAAAAGCCCTTAATTATAATAACTTTAATCCTTAATGTAATTTAAAGGGGTGAGTTGTACAGTTGTAATGAATGAGGAAATTAGCTCTAGACACCAAAAGGCCTCAGAAATAAATAGTATAAAACCTATGGAGCTTTCTGATTAACAGGGATTTCTCTATTATTAAGACTTTATGGTTCTGTGGCGACCTTTGACCTGTGAAAAACTGCACTAATGTTTAAATCTAACCACCTCTACTGTTTGTGAGCGTGAGCTTCTATTAATGGTTAATTGTGAGGTGGTTTATGGCACACACAATGGGCATTGATTTTTGGACTGTAACTATTGTGATGTAATTATGTGTTGTTGTTTTTTTCTTCATACTCGCCCTAATTGCCCTGTAATTGAGTCAAGACAACGATCAGTACAGACATTTTGTCTGTGCTCTTGTTAGTGGGTCTCTGCACAAACAGGACAGCTGACAAAAGGAGTACTGTTCCTCATCTTCACTGCAGTTATATAAATTCAGTACCGTCCTACAAAGGCTGCGAAAATGAGAAAAAGGGGTTCAGATTAAGAATTTTTTTAAAGCCTTAGTCCAGGTGACATAAAAAAAAAGCCTTTTTAACCCTTTAAGATCACATCCTCAGTTATATTGTTTCCATAATTCACAATTTATACTAAAAATATTACAAAAACTCGAATTTCTTTGTATTTTTATGTCAGAATTCAATCATTGTGTCTTCCTTTAAAACTAAATGTGACGCGTGCTTACGTCAGCATGAACTAACCAATAATATCACGACATTCACCCGTCAATCAATATTCAACTTTTAGCCACACAGAGCGAAGATTACTACAGAATGTAGCAAGTATTAGCATCCAAATATACGTATTAGATGTACTCATTAAGCAGAATGGCCCATTTATTATGTTATTGGATTGTAGTTATTGATGTGTTCATTCACCCCTGAGGATCAATACAGTTTTACCTTAATCTATAATATGACATCATAGTTTATTATGTAATTATATTCCGTATTATTAATCTGAACCTGTGGAGTAAAAACATTATTATTATAATATTTAACCTCAGAAATAGTGAACTCGGAGTATTAAGTTGCAGAAAGTAAATCAGGTAAAGTGCCTCAAATTGTCCTTAAGTGCAGTACTTGAATAAATGTACTTAGTTACTTTCCACTGCAGCTGCTAAAGTTATGAGAGATAAAGAGAGAGTAAACACAAATCTCAAAGTCAGAAGTACTCCAGTGTAAAACATCAGTGAACGAGCCCTCGTCCCATTAGTCCGTCTAAATCTGGAGCCTAAACTAACTTACGCTATTACCCCCAAAACCAATGAGCAATCAGACCCTGGCGGGGTCCGCCAGACCAGCGTATTTTTAGAAAGTCTCATCAACACAGATGATTACCAGCAATACAATGTGTGTGTGTGTGTGTTTGTGTGTGAGTGTGTGTGCAGAGTCGTATAGTGCAAACCACGGGGGGGCGACTTTGAGGTTGTAACTGGGGAGGAACTGGGTCGGTTTATTTCTGGAGCATGTGTTGTTCTGGTCCAGGGACCGACAGCTGAGCATGTGCCAGTGCAAGGGCAAGTCATGGTGTCTGTCCCTGCAGCGAGGACCAGATGGAGGTTTCTGATAATCGACATCGCAGCCCGACCTTCACACACACACACACACACACACGCACACACACACACACACACACACACACACACACACACACACACACACACACACACACACACACACACACACACACACACACAGTTTACTTATGTCATTTTTGGGGAAATTACATAGACTCACATTTCATTTCCTGGAGACTTCCCCTAACCGTAAAGATCCCCTCCAGACACAGGTTTGTTCACGTTTATTTGATAGATTTTTTTCTGTTTGATTTTTAAAATACATGAAAATATTAATACAATTACAAAAGTAGCGTGCAAATTTACATGTTTAATTTAAAATAAAGTGAAAAATCTGTAATTGTAAATAATGATAAAAGAGATTAAAGAAAATGTCCTTTCGTTCACATAAAAAGTTAAAATGATTTTGCAAATCTATAATTTGTTTTGCAGATATTCATTGTTTATTTAATAGATTAAACTGTTTAATTCAAGTTTAATACTGTTTATACATATATTTAATATTTTTAATTTAAAAAAAGTATTTATTCTGTAGTGTTACATGGATTTGTTTGTTAACTGACAGATATCTTGTATAATTATGGACGTTTTCAGAACAGAAATGTTGAATAAATGTTGTTTATCAGTGTATAAGCATTGGTAAACTGTCCAAATACAGTTGTTATCAGTGTAAACAGCAATAATTACTGTAATTTCACAGATAATGACTTTTATTACAGTTCTATAACTTTCAAAATTCACATTAAAATAAGAAAAATCTAATAATAACAGCACTCTGCTGTAAATGTAAGCCTGATTATTTTTATTATAGTAGAGTTCACCTGTATTAAAATTAAATTAAATTGTTTTTACAGCATAAATATCTTTAATTAAACATTAAAAAGACAAACAGTTACACAAGATTTTATGTCAAATTAAAGCTAAAAAGTTAAGAGTTATTTTTCTTACACAGGCCCTATAGTTCATCGTCTGCACACTTTCTTCCGGTTGGACAACTGAAGCCTGCTTAAGGTGAGCCGCTGCGTCGCATTTTGCACATCAAACAATTTTAAAAAGCCGGTTTTACGTTTTTCTTTACTTTCCTAACAAATGAAAGACAGCAAAAGGAGAGATGAGTGGCTTCAGGTCGTCTGTACAGAGAGGATAAAACCCAGACAGTCAGTGAGTGTGTCTGTGTCCAACTCTTCCTCACAGGTTAGTTAATGACAGACAGTCAGTGAGTGTGTCTGTGTCCAACTCTTCCTCACAGGTTAGTTAATGACAGACAGTCAGTGAGTGTGTCTGTGTCCAACTCTTCCTCACAGGTTAGTTAATGACAGACAGTCAGTGAGTGTGTCTGTGTCCAACTCTTCCTCACAGGTTAGTTAATGATGTTACTGAGTCAATGTGAGCAGATTGTGTCTGTAGATTGAAGAGAATCAGAGTCTTACTGATGGTGGAAATAAAGGTTTTACCTCCTTAAAACAGCCGTTTTTTGAATGGAGTTTGGTGTGACAGTGTGGAGCAGAGGGGATTTGAACCTTAATAAACTGAGCTGACCGACCTTCTAATAATGAACCTTGTAAACAGCAGAAAGAAACAGGAAGTGGAGATAAACCCCTCCTAACGTCACAGATATAGAAATATGAGATTCATTAAGGTAGTTGTATACGTCAGCACACTCCTCAATATATAGCAACACCGATTATTGATCAGCAATGACAAAACATTATTGTTTGTCCTGCTGGCTGTAGGATTTTGGCTCCTAACAGCTAAAAAGCACCAGTGTTTTTATTTTATGCTTTTAAACTGGCAAAGGCCTCGAAATTTACATTTACCACCCGTCAAATTAGAGGAACTTGTAAAAAGCAATTAAAGAGACACAAAACAAGTACAGAACTCTGCACACACATCATTCAGGCTTTAACCACTGACCCAAAAATCTGCTTTTTTTAAAGCTTTTGTCCTCAATTAACAGGTCTTTAGTCTGACATGTGTCCCCCCCCCCCTTAAGTCAGACCTTGCAACACAATCCCTGCAGAGTGTGTGTGTGTGTGTGTTTGTGTCAGCCTTTTATTACTGCATCACTTTCATTTGTCTCCCTCAGAAGCTTCAGACCTCTATTACACAGGAGAAACCCAGCGAGTCCTCTACTCTGTCATTGTGTGATTGGCTCCAGCTATTACCAAAGCAAACTGGGTTAGTGAACCACAGCCCTCTTAATCATCTGAGCGGCAGTCGGTTGGGGTGGGGGGGGGATGTTTTCATCTAACCACCTCAAGACCAGAGACCTTCATCTAAATCAATATGTGAAGGTCTGTGGGGAGCCAAATGACAGGGAGCTCATAAGGACCCGCCTAAAAGGGGTTTTGCGGGCTGTTTTTTTTTTTTGCATCAGCGTTGTGAACGCAGTGTGTGACAGCAGCTCCCTTTATTATATCAACACATATCATCCTCATACAGGACGTCAGGGTCACAGACTGCACATCTGCTCTCAGTTTCCTGAGTGTAAATGTGACGGTAGCGTCTTAAAAGAACAGAATGTGTGCAGTGATTCTCTGATCAGCAGCTCAGCGGCACCATAAAGAAAGAGTGGCTCCCTCTGGTGGACAGCTGAGGTACAGCAGGAAGGATGCTGAGGGAAATATGAAGGACGTATTAAGACGTAAAAGTCCTGACCATGAATGTTATCGCTATGTGTGAGATACACTGCCCACATTAACAGTGATCAATGCCAGATTTCTTGTTGAAAGTCACACATATTAAAAATAAGACACAAAACAGGCCCAGGGCTCCCAGAACCTCTGTAGGACGTGATTGTTAACATTCTTTTGTAAAGTCAGTCAAATAAACCCAAAGTGACAAAAAACCCCACAAAGATTAAAAACAAGACACAAAACAAGTAAAAAGACAAAAAACAAGTAAAAAGAGACACAATACACCTAAAAAGAGTCAAATAAGTATATAAAATATGTGTTCAATGCAGAGATTGTAAAGCTCCATGAGCCAAATTGGGACTTATGGTTTTGGCCCGTATAAATAATCCTGTATATTTCGGGGGATTTAGATCGGGACTGGGCAAAAAATGAAATCATAAATAAAAGCAAAGAGCGACAAATTTTGTAAAAAAAGCAATCAGATGCAAACTGAAACCATCCTGATAAATATAAGAAGCATCAAAGAGCACATTTCCTGACAGGTAACTTTATTCTGTAACAAAAACACTTTAAATAAAGGCACGATTCAATACAGTCCCGTTACGTGGCCGATGTCGAGACAGTCCGCTCCTTTTATGTGACGAGTCAAGTATGAACCACGAGGCCAACGAGAACATCAGGAGTCCACTTCGGACCCCCGGAGAGAGGAAGCCGACTTCTCACAACACGGACGATCGACACCAAACTCTTCATCAGGAGTCTCCGGTCATGATGGAGAGGAACTCCTCCTGATTGACTGGCAGAGGAAAAACACACAGAACCTGTTTGTGAAGCACATTTTTATTAATCTGATGATTATTTGATCTATTCTCCTCTTAACTGACCCTCTCTAAGCCCCGCCCCTTTTAACTCTGTGCTCCAATCACAGCTGAGCAAGCCTCGGCTACGTGCTAAGCCAAACTATGTCGAAAAGACAACCACATTTTGAAGATGGTTAGTAAGGTAAATGGTAAACATTAGCTAACTTAAGATGTGACTGTCTCTCGTATGTATACATCTTTTTATCTTTTATCTTCAAAATGTGGTTGTCTTTTCGACATAGATTAGCTTAGCATGTAGCATATCTAAATATAGGAAAGTAGAAAAGTGACCTCAAGGCCTTCAAATGTCTGATTGTGTCCAACCAACAACCAGACGCACAGAAAAGACAAGAAGTGGTATAACAGCACGACGTTAAACAGCCACAGCAGTAAAATCTGACAAAAAAACAAGTAAAAAGAAACAAAAAACATTTAAAAATAGACACAAAACATATAAAAAGAGACAAAACACCTAAAAAGAGACACAAAACATCTGAACTGAAGCACCTTCCGCTACCGATCGCTTACTTTCGCCGTCTCCATCCGCGTCGAACTCGTCGATCATGCTGCGCAGCTCCTCGTCGCTGATGTTCTCCCCGAGTTCTCGCGCTACTCGCCTCAAGTTCCTCAGGCTGATCCGTCCCGATTCGTCGTCGTCGAACAGCTTGAAGGCCTTCATGATCTCCTCCTTCGGGTCTCGCTCCAGGATGCGATCGGTCACTGGCAGACAGACAGGAAGAGGAGTTACTGCGGGGCTTTATAGCGACGGATGTATTCACTCTGCTGCTCTACCCCCGTCTCTCTCCACTCACCAACTTCATTGAAATCCTCAAACGTTATCTTGCCGTTTCCCTCTCTGTCGTAGTCTTTGAGAATCTTCAAAACATCCACTTTCTTCACCTCGAAGCCCAGCGCACGCATCGCCACCTGTTATTAAACAGAATTCAGATGGTTGCAATCTGCAGCTTCACCACTAGATGCCACTAAAATCCTTAAATCGGAAAACAACGTCAACATGTCTGCGACTTCAACCGCTCACCTTCAGCTCGTGGTAGTCGATTTCTTTGTCTTTGTCCGTGTCGAACAACTCGAAAGCTTCTTTGATTTCGTGTTTCTGATCCTCGGAGAGCTCTCTCCTCTTCCTGCGCTTGGTTTTGTCCGCCGCAAGTTCAGTTCTGGAGAGACAGATGCACCGAAGTATGCATTATTATTGCACTTCAATCACAAAAATAACTCAAAGTGATTCACCCATCTACAGAAGCATATTGCATTCACTTGAAAGTGTATTTTTTTGTTTGTTTTTCGGAGTAATTATTTCTGATTTTCTGAATATTTTTTTTTCTTCTGTTTTTCGGACAATTTTTTTTACTGAGTTTAGAGAGCATTTGAAACAATAGATGCATTAATTCCTTTATTGAGAGCTTGATTTAATGGAAACAAACATGACCGGATTGTTTAGTTCAAGTTTTACTTTGACCTGGGTTTAAGACACTGGGACATAGTCCTGTCTTTAAGTCATATAGATGGTATTATCATTAGTTTGTCGACTCTACGCAGCCACCTGAGGACTTGATAGTTGAAGATGGGGCATGTATGTGCGGGCAGGAGTCACCAGAGGTCCATGGAAGTCACATGCAGGTTGGAGGTTCTCGCGGGAGTTCGAAGTATCTCGATAATTCAAAAATTACTCCGCCTCTCGTTCCCACCGGAAGAACGCAGTAATGACGGAGGCTGAGCCGGTTGAGGCTTTAAAGAGACGATCCACTAGGGGTGGGTAAAAATATCGATTCATCAATGCATTGCAATATATTTTTTTATATTTTTATATTGTGCACAGTATAAAGTCAATTTAAAAAAAACTAAATTGTATCATTTTGTCTCCAAATGGAGTAATTTTATTATGAACATGTAAAACTTGTAAAAGTATTTTTGACAAGACTATGAAACACATAAACATAAAAAACTAATCAATCCTGTAAACTATGTACAAATATAAAAAACAAATATATAATAAGAATAACAATAATCATAATAAAAAAAAGAATAAGAATAATGAATAATAAAGAATAAAACAATGAACTGTGTAATGTATAATAACATCACTGAGGTAAAAGTGAAAAAGCACACAAAAAAATAAAAATAAAAACACAATAACAGGAATGTTCCTGAGGTATGCACTAGTTGAGTGCTGTGATTTCAAAGTTTTCACTTCCTCAGATGGTAGTCTTTGAAGCAGTTCCGGCTTGAGGTGAAACACAGAGCAACATCACACTTGCTGCAGTACACCGGTGTCTTCACCTTTCTCCCCTGGTCCTTGCACACCACACAGACCCTCCGCTGGTCAGTGGCAGTTTGTCCAAAGTACATGGGCATACAGGTGGTGCTGAGAGTGGGGCGGGGGGCAGCAGCAGCAACTGCAGCTTGGGCCTTATCGACCATCTCCTTCATGAGGACCTCCCTGAATCTTTTGTGGCTCATGGGAGTCTCTCCTCGTCCGATGGCCAAGAGCTTGAAGAGGATGTAGGAGTTGACGACTGCAATATCTACAAAATGGTAGAAGAAGGTCTTGTACCATCTCATCGTCTTCCCTCGAACAGAATAATACTGGATCATGGCATCTGACAGGTCCACCCCTCCCATGTACCGGTTATAATCTCTGATTGCATCAGGAACAGGAATGTTTTTGTTGTGCCACTGTCCATCCTCCTTTACTCTCCTGCGTGTGGAGTCTCCACTGTATGCCTTGTGGAAACTGCTGCACACCGTCACCTCAGTTGTGTCCTTCCACTTGACAAAGAGGAGGTTGTCCTTCCGCAGCCACCTCATGTCTCCCCTCTCAGCCTTCTTTGGTAACTCGTTGAGTTTCGTTTTGGGAAAGCCAATGTGGGTCTGACGGATGGTTCCACAAGCTGCTGTGCAATTGGTGGCAAGTTGCTGAAAAAGTGCTGGACTTGTGTAAAAGTTGTCAACATACAGGTGGTAACCTTTTCCCAGCAGTGCAAAGTTCATTAGGTCCATGACTGATGTGAAACTGAGACCCTCCCCCTGAACATTGGCAGTTTTTCCTTGGTAAACAAAGAAATTCCACGTATATCCAGAACAGGATTCAGCCAACACAAACAGTTTGTATCCAAACTTGGTTGGCTTGTCTCTCATGTACTGCCTGAAGCCAATTCTAGCTTTACTTGCCACCATACGCTCGTCGATACTTATTTCCCTGCATGGCTGGAAGAGCGAGTTGCAAGCAGTGACAATCTGGCTGTAGAGGGGTTTGATTTTGAATAGCCGGTCGTACTCAGGTGTTCCCTTCTTTTTCTGATTCTCTTCATCCTCTTTGATGTCACATAGATGAAGGGACCAAAAAATGGCTTCAAATGTGTCTCTGGTCATGCAGCTCCGTGGAAATGTGAAGTCGTAGGGCCACTCTCTTCTCCACATGTCTGACCTTGAATGCACGTGGACCATCCCAGAATACAGTATTACAGCCAAAAATATGTAGAAGTTCTCAACTGTAAAGGGAGACCATTTGAAATGCATACCTGATGCTTTTCTTCTGGCTGCATTGTCATTTGTGTTGTTGAGAATTGTGTGAATGGTGCTGGAGCTGAAGAAAAGCTTGAACAAGCTCAGTGGTGACCATGCTGCTGTCCTGTCAATCCTGGGCCCTGATGGATGCTTTGGTTCAAACTTTGGCAGTGGTGGCTCCACATCTGGCTCTTCTGGATTACACCACCACTCTTGGTCATCATCACCATCACCACGTCCAGAGATAGCCTGCTTTGGCCGCTTACCGGCAGGCCCACGTCGTCTCTGCTGACCCCTCTTTGACTGTGATGGAGCTGGGGCAGGGGAGGGTGACACTCTTGTTGTAGATGCCGAGGCTCCCTGTGATCTGCGTGTCATGTATCTTGAGGAAGCAGAACTGCGCCTTGTCTTCCTTGCCGGTGGCACAAACTCCTCATCTTCATCATCCTCACTAGAAAGAGGAGACGTAGCTTCAGCTGGAGGGCTGGAGGGCTGGGGGGCTGCAGTGCTGCTGGTGCCAGATGGACCTGAGGTCTCATCCAGTTGGTCATCCTCTTGGCTTTGGAGACAAATGGAGACAAATGATGAGAATCATTCCACAGAACAATACATCTGCCCAATTCATAATAACGTGTTTAGCCAAAAGAGATAAATCTTGAGCTACTATGTACAAACACTGATTGAATAACACAGCATAAATAATGAAAAAAACAAAACAATAGTCCCACAGGCCTATCATACAAGCAGGTTGGTGAAATTAAATCAAAAACATAAAATTATAAGTCCCACTTTTAGCTATTATCAAATGTCTGCACATGTGGGACTAATGCCAGGTTGTAAAGGTTTTCAGGCTACGTGATAATAGTAAAAAAATCACTAACATGAAATAAATAAATAAACTCAGTAAAATATCAGATTTGGTGAAAGGTCAGGCTTGAAAAAGATCAGATCAGCTGTTAGAGTGAGAGAGTAGGTGAAATAAAACATGAATGTTTTCAGGCTATCTGATAATAGAAACAGAATCACTAACATGAAATAAATAAGTAAAATATCCGATTTTGTGAAAAACATGCCGACAAAACGCAAGTACAACAGAAAACAAAACTTCAAAGTAGGAGCCGTCATTTTGTGGCTCGTCCCTTTACAAGCTGGCGCTATTGTTGAAAAAGGTGAACTAAAACCAAAAAAATCGCTATTGTCTGCAAAATTGCCAACATGCTGCAAAGTTGTTCAAAATGTATAAGAAACACAATAACTTACTCATAAACTGGATCCCTGCTCAGCAGAAAAAAGGTGTCCTCCTCTTCATCATATTCAGCGTTGCTGCTATCAGATGAGTCTGTAACCTCGACATCACTTCTGTTCTGGATTTCGTCCAAGGCCTCCGGTATTGTGAATCTTTTTCGTTTTTGCTTCTCCGCCATCGTAAAACTACCTAAACTAACTAAAACTACAATACTTGAAAGTGCTCGCGCGTAATGCGTAAAGACCGCTTGTATCAACAATGGTTACGCATGGACAGATGGCGCGAAGTTACCTCTCGTTGGAAAGCTCGCAATGTGTAGAATATCACTGCTGTGTCTGCGATATAGGCCACCATGGCGTCTACTTTGATCAGAGAACTGTACGGATAGACTCAAAAGGACCAAGAAAGGGTAAGGAAACAGCATTTGTTGCTGTTGATGACAATTGCTTTGTTATTTGATGGAATATTGAGACATAAACACAGAATTTCACATTTTGACGATAAAATGCAAAAACCTCGCTGCGTCTTTGCTGCGGGGCTGACGTGAGCTGGTTATGTCGGATTACGTTTTGCTTGGCATCAGCAGAAAGATGAGCTTCTCTAGTTTAATGTGACACCTACCATGACTGAGTGGAGCGAGCGGATATATGTGTACTGCTGCGTTTCATTTCGACTGTCCCTTATATTCACAGAGCTGTTCTTTTTTGCCAAACAAACTGAGTTGAAGCTTCGTCTTTTGGAAACATTTGAAAGCGTTTTATTAACTTTTTACAGGCAGTAAAGCATTGTAGTGCTCGCCGGGTCCGTCGGGTCGACCAGGTCAACAACACCCAGCCCTACGATCCACGCAGTCAGATCTGCAGGGGAAGAGCCCCCCCCCACAGCCGGTACTGCCCCAAGAGGAGAGGAAGAGCTGCTGGCCGGTGTGGACTTAAGGCCGCTCCTGGCTAACACCTGGTTTTAGATGAACTGGGACTCAAACAACTTATTTATTATATATATATTATCTATTTAGCATCAGGAACTAATGGACACCCAGAACAACCGGATAAATGTGTGTTAATAACTGCACTTATTGATTTATTACAGACTTTATTCTGTGATCTGAACGATCTTGTTCTATGTGTGCATCGATAATAATCATAAGAGCTCGGAACAGAACAGATGAATGATTAATACCACAGCTGTTGGTGGTGTTGGACGTGTGGTTCGTGGTACCAGTTCCCCTTTAACCAAACGAACCGGGTCACACTTCAAACACTGGTGCTAAACATGCTAACGGTAGCTAAAGAGCGACACGTTGTCGGTGTTCAAATGCAGCGAGACGGAAAAAAGAACCGGACAGAGTGAGACAGGCAGACAGACAGACAGTAGAGGGTGAGACGGACTGCTTTACCTCAGAGACAGACTCATTGTTGGAGGATTTTAAAGACCCCTTGAAGTGAAACGTTGCCGTCGTTTAACGCAGCGACACAACAACACATCCGTTTGTCCGCCGACGCTTCCTATTGGTCGCCGGTTGCCAGGCAGCAGTGAGCTGTTCGCTGATTGGTTCACGTCACAACGTTCTGCTTCTATTCCTGGCGTATTGAACAACAGGATGTGTTTACATTAGTCCATTAAAAACAATAAATAATAATAAATAATGGATAAAAACATCATATATTCTACTCTATTCTATGAAAATAGCCCAATCTTTCCATTTCTTTTATATAAATATACACAGTATATATGCTGTAAACACTTTTTTATATATTTGTATATACATGAAAATATGTTGAGAGTGTTTTCTAAGCTGCTTTGATCAGCGACACAAACGTGAAATAAGTATTGACATTTTTTATATTTTTAAACTTCTACTTGTGTGTTCCTCAGGGAGTCGGGCAAAGACTTTCATTGTACGTGCAAACCTTCTTACTGTACATATGATAATAAACCTCTTCAATCTGGAATGTTTTAAATGTGAAATTCATTATACGGAAATCCATGAGCACCAAAGTAACACAGGAATGATCTGCCATAGTCTTATTTTTAATGTTATTATTTATAAGTAATTTATTATTAGTTTAACTAAACATTTTTTATAGTATTTCCTGTTTTCGTTGAGCAAGGCCTGTCCCATATAGACATAGTCAGGACTTACACAATCAGTGATTGCA